>NC_134119.1:7770000-8109166 GCF_040939455.1 Microcebus murinus | reverse complement strand
ATCAAAACATTAAAATGAACACTGCAAAAGCCGTAAACTGATGCTTCCTTAAGAAGAGCCATCTGCTGGGGTTGGACCAGTAAAAGGAACCTCAAAAGGGAAGGGGATGGGCAGGGAGGCGGCCTGCTCAGGAGCAGGTTTGCAGTTACAGCTGCGGCTGTGGTTTGCTAGCCCTGTGACCCTGAGGCAGAGTAGGTGGGGCGTGGGGTGACCCGCTGGCCAGGTGAGACGCCACTCGAGCTGCACACCAGCACCTCCCCATGGGAGGAAGGAGAATAAAAACAAAGAAGCAAACTCTAGAATTACAAACAAGGAAACAAAACAAAAACCCTTACTCGATCTAAGAGGAAAAAAGCAAGCGAGGTGTGTTTCTGCGAACGACACACACAGATGCTCCACATTTACCTCTGATCCCAGGGTTCAGGACACCGATGGAAGTTATCCCTTGCTGAAGGCCAGCGCAGCAGTTGCCCTTGGGGGGGTGCGCGATAGAAGGGGTGCAGAGGAGCTTTCCGGGGTGTCGCTCAGGAGAAATCCATCAAGCTGCATACTCCCAATTTGCACGCTATTCTGTATATACGTAATATTTGCCTATATTTTTCAAAAGTGCCGATATGTATCTCCCTGTTCCTGCTTCCTCATAAATTTCAAACTTAACATGACCCAAAGAGAACTTGGATCCTCTGTCCCCCAGGGCTGCCTGCCACGCTGCCCTCCTTAGTCCAGCAACTTCAGCGGCGTCCTCCATTCTTCTTTCTCGAAGCCCCTCACCTGTTTCCCACGGCCTGTTGTCTCTCCTTGCATCATGGGTCCCACATCTCTCTGGTTTCTCCCATCTTCCTCCACCCTTGTCAACCCTTCCCAGCCCACGTCATGCTCTGGCTGGGCCACCATCCTAGGCTCCTGGCTCATTTTCCTGCGTCCACACTCCTCTCCTGCTCAAGGTAATCTGTTCCCCAAAGTTACCTTTTGTCAAAGTAGAAATCAGGTGAGGACAATTCTCCCTCCTTAAAACCTTCAGCTGGCCTCCTACCACGGTTAAAGAAACACCTGGGGCCTGGCGTGGTGGCTCACGTACTATGAAATATAAAATATCCCGTATCAAGAATGTAAGATACCCTGTTCAGCTGAAACTGAGAGACATGTTGTCTCTAAAGGTTAACAGTTTCAGTACACCTGTATGTAAAGAAAAATATTTCCGGCCTGGTGGCGGTGGCTCACGCCTGTAATCCTAGCACTCTGGGAGGCCGAGGTGGGAGGATTGCTCAAGGTCAGGAGTTCGCAGCCAGCCTGAGCAAGAGTGAGACCCCCGTCTCTACTAAAAAATAGAAAGAAATTAATTGGCCAACTAAACATATATAGAAAAAATTAGCTGGGCATGGTGGTACATGTCTGTAGTCCCAGCTACTCGGGAGGGTGAAGCAGGAGGATCACTTGAGCCCAGGAGTTTGAGGTTGCTGTGAGCTAGGCTGACGCCACGGCACTCTAGCCTGGGCAACAGAGTGAGACCCTGTCTCAAAACAAACAAACAAACAAAAAAACACCTGGGCCATGGAGAGGGCTTCTGGTGTTGTATGGGGAGAGCTATGCCCACCTGCCTTCACCCCTGCCCTCTCCCTCTGGGTCACTCTGTCCAGCCACACTGGCCTCTTTCTGTCCCTTGAACTGGCTCAGCTCATTCCTTCCTTGGGGACTTGACTTTGCTGTCCTCTGACCTGGGTCTCCTAACGTCACCTTCTCACAAAGGTTCCCCTGGCCACCGGCGTGGTTGCCACTACTCACCATCTCACCCCCGCCAGAGCACCCCTCACTACTTGACCCGTGATCGAATCTCTCTTTTTGTTGTTGTTTACTGGATGTCTCCCTCACGAGGATACAGGTCCCCAGAGGGGCGAGGACCGGGGCCTTTCTTGTCAAGATCTCCATCGGGGTGCATAAGAACAACTTCACATGTCACGTTCTGAAGCCTACATGGCACCTCTATTCATTTAGCAGCTTGGACCCAAGATGCCGCGTCATGCGGGCACTGCTTTCCCCGCACATTCCACGCTCGCCCCATCACGCGTGGGCCGGAGACTCACCCCACGTCCTGCTCCTGCCCTGGTCCGGTTCCCTGGAGCTTCTTGTAGGAGCCTCCCAGCTGTCCTTACGTCCCAGGGCCCTCTCCCCATCTAGTCTCCAGACCAGGGGTCCTCAGACTTTTTAACCAGGGGGCCATTCCCTGTCCCTCAGACCGTGGGAGGGCCGTTGGAGAGTGCGGGGCACGTTCCACGCATGCGCACTGTGGGCCTGGGACGAGTCGGCTGCTAAGCAGGACAGGCAGCGGCGGCAAAAACACCAGGCTGGCCGGATAAATGTCCTCGGCGGGCCGCATGTGGCCCGTGGGCCGTAGTTTGAGGATGCCTGCTCCAGAGTGAGGTTGTTGGAAAATCATTTCAAAAGCCACATCCCTTTCCAGAGCTTGCCAATGACTTACTCTCCCATCTCAGAGGGCCGACCTCAGAAGGGCCACCCGAGGGCCCTGGAGTGACATCCGCCCAGCCACCCCTCTCTGACCGCCTCGCCCACCTACCGACTGCTCTCTTCCTACCCCCCTGCACTTTGGCCATGCCCTCCAAGGGCACGCCCCCTCAGGCCCTTGGAACCTGCTGCCCTCTCTTTCTGGAATGATCTCTCCCAGGTGCCCCAGGCTGCACTCCCTCACTTGCAGAGGTCTCTGCTGGGGGTGGGTGGGGGCAGGGACTTCCCCAGCATCTCCCTGTTAAACTGCCCCCCCAACACACGGCCCTTCCCATCTCTCTCCTTTACTTTTCTCCAAAGCCCTTGTGACTCCTCGACATGTGTCATTGCTGTGCTTTGTCGACGCTCTCCTTCCATGGCAGTGTCGGTGCCACGAGGGCGGGGATTCCTGTCCACTTGTGTCACTGCTGTGTCCCCATCGCTGGGGTCAGCGCCTGCCAGGTACTAAGCACTCATAGACAATTTACTGATCGAGTGAACTGATGATGGCGTTCGCTGTCTAACAGCACACGCTACAGATTTAAGTTCTCGTCGAGTGAGTGAATGGATGATAAAAGAAATCTGCCAAACTCGCTCAGTCAACAGAGACAGATAGCATTTCTGTTGTGGGTCTGGAATGGATCTACAGTAGTGAGTTAAACAGATGAGATCTCTGGCCACCTGGAACTTGTGGTCTACTTGGGGACAATCCAGTGATCAATCACAGAAACGTATCATCACCAACTTGGCACTGTTGGGAAGGGAGAGAACACTGTGGGGGTGTAGCTCCACTGGAGAACTGGGAAGGCTTCTCGGAGGAGGTGACATCTGAGCTGAGCTGAGAAGGTTGCCATGGTAAGGCAAGGGCGCGTAGTGGGGAGGACATTTCAGGCAGAAGAAACTTCCCATACGAAGGCCCCAAGCCCCCGGGTTGGGATTAATCATTTACGTTTTACTGTTTCCAAGATCCTAGTGACGCTTGATATCTGGTTTCTGATGTTTCCTGCTATTTAACTCCATTTTCCAGCTACTAAGGGAATACTGGGGAGGGTTTTGATTCTTCCTCTAATGGGGATGGGAAATACCTCCAAACTCAGGATTCTAGTTAAATCTTGGAGACCACAGAGTTTATGCAGTGTGTGGTTGGGTTTTTACATCATCCTTGTTTGTTTTCTTCTCTTTCCAGGCCTTCGACACTGGCTGGTCATTAAAATTTAGAGCTGGCCCTGGGTTAAGTGGACGATTTCCTGGAAAACAGCTGGTCAGGCTCCCCCCGTGTGTCCCTGAAATAAACATCCCCTTCGGAGAAAGGCTTCCTTTGGTCCCTTCCTGCTCAGCATCTCTTTTGCAATTTACAGTCTTGTTTTGCATGACTTCTCAGAAAAATTCTAGAAGAATAGTTAAGTAAAATAACAGCCAAGGTTTATTAAGCACTTCATTGCACTCACACGACTGTCCCGGGAGTCAGGCACTCTTATTATCCTCTATGCGCAGATGAGGCCCCGAGGAGGTTGCTGTGTCCCACATCAACCAATACCTAACAGAAAGCAGAGGCAGATTTTATATCCAGAACTGTCTGACTCAAGAACTTGTGCTCTTAACCATCGAGCCACAAGGTCTCCCTGGCCCTGAATGTGAAGTTCTCCCCTGAATCTCAGTTTCCCCAGCTGTCATTACACGAAGGCATGGCGCCCAACATCTTGATACCTACAGTCAATGTCCAGAAGTGGCGGGGTCGGTATTTTCTCTTGCAAAGGGAACCAACTCTATCTTGTGCTGCAATCAAGTTTAATGGGTGGATATTGAGTAGAGGGAGAGAGAGAAGAGGAGGAAAGAGAGGGAAAGAGAGAGACAGGCAGACTGACACAAACGAGAGCAATCCTGCGTATCTAGGGAGCAAGAAGACGTCTCGAGAATTTTCTGAGGGAATAGATGAGCTGTAATTGTGTTTTCCACTCCAGTCACTCTGGTGAAGTTTCTCTATCCCAGCGTCTAGAGTTTGAGGATTTGCCTTGGCCATGGACTCATCTGTTGGCGGGGGGAGAGCAGGGCGCCTTGGCTGACCCTCCACTGAGAGGGCTCACGGTAGTGGGGGGCGGGAGTGGGTAATGCCCCAAGGGTGCTGTAACCCAGAGACCCCAAAGTGGACGCTGGCTCCTCAAACCCAGCAGCACCCACTATTCCTTCCTGTGCTCACCTCCATTCATTCTCAATTTTGCCTTTTTCTCGCACTTTTGAGGTTTTATCCTTATTTAGAAGGTGCCTACTGCAGTGCCAGGCACATAGTAGATGCTTAGCAAGTCAATGAGGGATAAATGACCCATTGGAAAAGGAAAATCACATCCCCAGTGCTTAACAATTGCTCCCTGCTGTGTAACCAGACATCAAATCTCTCTAAAACATGCCTTCCCTGTATTGGTCTTTTTGAGGAGGTTCAATAAACAGTGCCCTCTTCCCTGCCTGAGTTCTTAACCAATAGAGAAATAAGATAGAAGAATAAGCCAAAATGTCACCTTTATTGTTGATAAGTCTAAATACGTGCGGGCCAGTCGGCTTCCCGACACTGACCCAGAACCAGGCAATCTCTCCCGGAAACTCGAACCCAGAACCGAGAACACAACTCCAAGGGCAACTCCCTCCCACCCAAGGAGACAGGAGTGGATGACGGTTCCATTTATTCTTCCCAAATCTACCAACCAGACAAATCACTCCTCCTCTCTCAGAGTGGAGCGGGGAAGGGACAGAAGGAGGCCAGGAGTTTTGGGAGCCGGGCTCCCTCCATGCGGAGGCAAACACAGGGACGGGGAGGACACCCCCCCTCCCAGTGTCCGGCTCGGGCCCCCGAGGGCCGGGGGAGAGCAGAGGGCGTGCTGGCCCCACTGCTGAGAGCGGCTCTGCCGTCCTGCTCATTCTGGTCGTGGTTATCTACAGATTGCTTTTTCACAGGCCGTGACTAGAAAAATTTCCACCACCTAAGCCACGACATCAAATCGCCTGGTTTTGAAAAGGGGGAAATTTTGTCAAAGGACTGTTTGTGAAAGTTCTCTTAAAACAGAAAAGTTAAAAGCCCCCAGAAAAGCCAGCTATCATAACTTTTAAAAGCAAGGTATAATAATGATTGTTATTAATATTACCCTCAGCTCAGCGACAGCTAATGGACAGGAATGGCACAGACTGATGGGGCCAGGAGAACGTGACCGAGCTTTGGAGTCTGGAATTCCTGAATTTGAGCTTCTGCTCTGCACCTTGTTAGCTGTGGACCTCTTTTCTACGACTATAAAATAAGGATGATAGCTGCATCTCTTCCATAGGATTGTGGTAAAGATTCGTTGAAGACTTATGCATTTCAAACACAGACCAGTGCCTGACACATAGGAGGCTGTTATTTTATTATTATTTTTTGAGACAAAGTCTCACTCTCTTGCCTGGGTTAGAGTGCTGTGGTGTCAGTCTAGCTCACAGCAACCTCAAACTCCTGGGCTCAAGCGATCCTCCTGCCTTAGCCTCCCAAGTAGCTGGAACTACAGGCACGGCGTCACTGTGCCTGGCCAATTTTTTCTATTTTTAGTTGTTTTGTTAATTTCTTTCTATTTATAGTAGAGACGGGGTCTCGCTTTTGCCCAGGCTGGTCTCAAACTCCTGAGCTCAAGCAATCCTCCTGCCTTGGCCTCTCAAAATGCTAGGATTATAGGCATGAGCCACCGAGCCTGGCCCAGGAGGCTCTTAATAGATGTTGTTAATACTATTGTTTTTCATCATGATTTTTGTCATTGGTGGTGATGGTTGAGGTCCTTGTGTCACCATGAAATATACCTTTGTTCACCTGCATTCCCCTCCTGGTGTCTCTGTGCTAAGGTCCAGTAGAAAGAGCACTGGGAGAGGAGTCTGGGGTCCAAGCCCACATGTGAGCTCTGGTGTGTCCCAGCCATGTGGTGATTGGCAATAATAATTAAAATAATTGAAATTTCTTTGAGCTCCAGTTTCCTCATCAGTTACGAATGACAAGGAATAACAGGAAAGCTCAATTTGACCTTGGATTTCCGTGCAGAAAAACATGGGTTATTTTCTGCACGGAACATTGTTTCCTCACCCTTTCCCTTCATCTAGTGAATCCGGGTTCAGCTGCTGCCTCTAGGGGAGCCCTCCCTGGCCGCCCAGACCGAGGGGACGTCCCCCACCCTTCTGTGTTGTGGGTGTGATCCACCTGCTCCAGACCTAGAATCAATCTCTCTCTCTCCCTAAACTAGGCAGCTTGTCAACTTGCTTGTTGGCTTCTAGCTGATAATACATTGAATTTCCCCAGTGAAGTTCCCCCAGCCTCAGGCCTCCTCTTCATCCCAGAGCGAGATTATTCGGTGGCGTTAACAAGGCTCTTCCTCCGAGGGCCCTTCTGCCCATTGTGGTGTCAGAGGAGCCCCAAGCCTGTGACTCAGTCTAGCAAGAGGCAGGGATCACAGAACCCCTGCCCTAGGCGGACATGTGCAGGAAAGAAACAAAACCAACCGGAAGTGGATAGGTCACTTCCCCTCTCCACTTCCTGTCCAGAATGCCCTTGGCAAGCTTTTCGGGGAAAGGAGGCGGCCAGAGGGCTGAGCTGTTAACACCCGAGTGTCCTCACACTGCCACTTAGCACCAGTGTGGCCTTGGGCAAGGAGCAGCTCTCTTTAGGCCTCAGTTGCCTCATCTGTAAAATGGGCTGATGGTGTTTACGACATAAGATCATCGCGAGTGGTAATGGGGATGGCATGAGAAGTGTTTATTATCATGCTTGGGGCACCATTGCTCAATACATATTAGCTACTGTGGCCATTAGAATGCATGCTATTGTTCTTGCACAAGAACAAGATCAAAGTGGTTTGATAAAAATGCATTACTAATAAAATATGTGGAATATATGATCCTTCTCTCTTCTCCTCCTACTGCCCCCACCCACATGGCTGACTCCTGTCAATTTTGAGCTCATGGTAGAAATGTTATCTCCTGAGAGAAGCCTGTCTTTTGAAACAGTTATTCTCAACCTTGGCTGCACACTGAAAGCACCTGGGAGCTTTTCCAAATATTGATGCTGCCGGGCGCAGTGGCTCACACCTGTGATCCCAGCACTTTGGGAGGCCGAGTTGGGAGGATTGCTTGAGGTCAGGAGTTTGAGACCTTCCTTCATTCATCCAGACTACTTGGGTTTGAATCCCAGTTCTGCAACTTACTAGCTGTGTGACTTTGGATAAGCTTTCAAAACGCTTGTTGCCTCAGTTTCCTTGTCTATAAAATGGGTATAATGATAAGAACAGATTTACTTCTGTCACTTCATAGTATTGTGAAGACTAAAGGAATTAATACACAAGACAGACTTAGAACAGTGCATGACAGACATATAGTAGGAACTTTAGTTTTAATTCCTTTTTAATTTTAATTTTGGATATATTTCTTATTATGGTAATGTCTACATACCATAAAACTTACCATTTTAACCATTATCAAGTGTACAATTCAGTGGCATTCAGTACATTCCAATGTCGTATAACCAGTGCCACTTCCCAAAACTTTTTCATCATCCCAACAGAGACTTTGTAACAACTCCCCATTCTCCCTCCCAGCCCCTGGCAATCTTTGTTACACTTTCTGTCTCTATAAACTTTTCTATTCTAGGTACCCCATGTAAGTAGAATCATAGACTATCCTTTTGTGTTTGGTTTATGTTTCTTAGCATATGTTTTCAGGTTTCTTCTATGTTGTAGCATGTATCAGAATTTCGTTCCTTTTTTATGGCTGAATAAATATTCCCTTGCATGTATAAACCTGTTTATACCTTCATCTGCTGATGGATGTTTGTGTCTTTGTGTCGTTTCCACCTTTTGGCTATTGTAAATAAATGCTGCTGCGAGCATTGGTGCAAATGTATCCGTTTGATACTTTCATTTCTTCGAGTATGGCTCTAGAAGTGGAATCACTGGATCATACGGTATTCTGCGTCTAATACTTTTTACTATTTTCCAAGTGGCTGCACCATTTTGCATTTTCACCAGCAATGGACAAAGGTTCCAATTTCTCCACATCCTCACCAGCACTCCCTCCCTCCCTCCCTTCCTTCTTTCCTTCCCTCTTTCCTTCCTTCTTTCCTTCTTCTTTCTCCTCCACCTTTCTTTATAATAGCCATCCTAATGGGTAAGAAGTGGTGTCTGCTTGTGGTTTAGTTATAATTCCTTTTGATCTCATCCAAAGTAGATTATCCGCTGCCTGTTACTCTCTTGCCCACAGAACACAGCTCTTTACTTTCATGCTGCTACATCACAGCTTGACCTTATGTTTGTTGAATGTTTGCCTTGCTGAGTAGCCCAGGAGTTGGCAAACGATGGCCTGAGGCTGCAGGTCGGATCCGGCTGCTGCTTGTTTCTGTGTAGTCCACAAGCTGAAAATGGTTTTCACATTTTTATCTGGTTAAAAGAAATCAAAAGAAGAAGAAGAAGTATATTTTGTGAAATGTAAAAATTACAAACAATTCAAATGGCATTGTTCATAAATGCTCGTGCTGGAACCCAGCCGTGCCCTTGTATTTAGGAATGTCCTTTCGCAGGAGGAAGGCAGAGTTGAGTAGGGGCAATGGGACTGTGTGACCCGTGAACCCGAAAATGGTCACCATGTGGCCCTTTACAGGAAAGGTTGGCTGAACCCTGCACTGGACCCTGAACCCAGGGACAGTGATCCTGCTGTCTCTATAGTACCTGGCCATTGGAAGGTAATTAACCAATAGTCATTGTATTTCTTGGTCCATTCTTTTATAGTAACTCCAGACATAAAAACAAATTTGAGATGAATCAGAGAACTAAATGTAAAAGCTAGAACTAGAATTTTCTAGATGAAAACACAGAAGAATATTGTTGCAAGTTTGGGTTGGGCAGACACAAGAAGCACTAACTATAAAATAAATAAGTTGATCAATATTAAAATTTTAAATTACTGATCACCCAAAGATACCAGAGTCATGCCTTAGTATACAGGGGGGACTGGTTCTAGAATCCCACACCTATACCAAAATCCACACATACTCAACTATGCCTACAGAACTAGAGTATAGGAAAAGTCAACTTTCCCTATATGTGGATATACTATATTTTTGATCTGCATTTGGTTGAAAAAAAATTGAGTATAATTGGGCCTGCATAGTTCAAATCCGTGTTGTTCAAGGGTCCAATGTATTTAGAAAGCACGTAGACAAAGCCACAGATGAGGAGAAAACATTTGCTATAGATACATGATAACTTGTATTCAAAATATACAAAGAACTACAAATCATAATAAAAATATAAACACAAATTTTAAAAATGGGCCAAAGGCTCAAAAGTGCAATTTTAAACCACCATGAGATATGATTTCATGCACATTCGAATAGCAAACAAACAAACAAACAAAAAGACAACAAATGTCAGTGGGAGTGAAGAGTAACCGCAAGGCTTGTTCATGGCTGAAGGGGTTATGACTATTTGGCAGTTTCTGGTAAATTCTACCCGGAGGTATCACCCAAGAGAAATGTAAACCTATGAGCACACAAAGACTTACACATGAATGGACACGGCAGCTTTCTTCATAATAGCCACAAACTGAAAACAACACACACATGGCTTTACTAGCAAAACAGGTTTTTTAAAATGAGGTACATCCATGCCATTGGAATACCATTCAGTAATAAAATGGAATGGACTTTCTGTGCGTCCACGTGAATGAAACTCGACACTGTGCAGAGTGAGATAAGACAGACACGAAGCAGCCCAGGCTGCGGGTTCGGTTCATGCGGAACTGTAGAAAAGTCACATCAAATGTGGAGCGACAGAAGCAGATCAGTAAATGCTGGAGGGGGGGGGAGGGGGCAGGTAGTGGTGGTCGGCATTGCCTAGAAAGGGGCCCGGGGAACTTTCTGGGCTAACGAACACATTCCACTACATGTCCGTTTTGAGTGGACGTTAATTACAAGGGAATATATAATTGTCAAAACTCAGAACCAAAAACACTTGAGATCTGTGCATTTTATTGTATGTAAATTATATTTCCTTTCAAATAATGATAAAGGAACAGCTGGGCTTGAAAGGTGAGAAAATGTCCCTTCCTAGATGGACAGTCTCCAAGTGTCGGCCCCTCATTCTGCTCCTTCTGAGCCCAGTCAGATTTGCAAAGGAAAAGGAGAAAGCCGGGTGCCCCATGTCTGTCAGCTGTGAATGGCGTTTCCTGTTTGAGCCAGAGCTCTCCTGTGAAGGAAACAACAGCAATCACTCCATGAGCCCTGCAGCTTCAAGCCTAGAAGGCCATTTCCTGGCCTTGCAAAAAAACCGGCAATGGCACCCTCTGCTCAGCTGGAAAGTCTTCTACTGTGTTTCCCTGAAAATAAGACCCACCCGTAAAATAAGCCCTAGCAGGATTGCTAAGCATTTGCACAATAGAAGCCCCACCCCGAAAATAGGACCTAGTGACAGGCGTGGCTACGCAGCGCGTCTGCACAACCCGTGCGTTTCCTCTTGGAGCGGGAAAGAACACGAGCAGCCCTTCTCATCTGCCCCGTGAGCGCTCCATGGCTCGACATGAGAGACTGGGGCCAGTGGTTCTAAAGGAAATACAGTCGCAAGACATTCAGGATGGAATTCGGGGTTTGGAGAGTGATGATGATGTTCCAGAAGAAGACGACTTAACTCTATTTGAATAAATGTAGATTATTGTACCGTACTTAAAAAAAATAACACATCCCCTGAAAATAAGCCCTAGGGTGTCTTCTTGAGGAAAAATAAATGTAAGACCCTGTCTTATTTTCGGGGAAACACGGTACCTGCTGCTTCCTGGACCTGCCGGTGGCTGGGGCCCGCGTCCCGTCTCAGCGCCATCACTCATGTGTCCCTGACGCGTGGGGAGCCCGCTCCCCGGGCAGCCCCGGGTGGACCTCCCGAGAGGGCTTGCAGGTTCCCGACACCGCAGGGCAGCTGGAGAAGCAGCAGCAGTGACGGTCCCTAGTCCCGTTTCTAGAAGGGCAGTGGAACAGAGCTGCCTCTGCGGGGCAGGTAGTCAAGACTCCTGACGTCCTCACGCGTGTGACGCCAGCCCCTCCATCTTCTCTCGCTGGCTGCTGTAACAAATCATCTCAAGGCCTAGTGGCTTCAAACAACACACATTTATTATCTCACAGTTCCAGAGGTCAGAAGCCTAACACGGGTCTCATGGGGCTAAAATCGAGGTGTCGGCAGGGCTGTGTCCCTTCTGAAGGTTCTAGAAGCCTTCTCCAGCCTCAGAGGCTGCCGCATTCCTTGGCGTGTGGCCCCTCTTCCGTTTCAAAGCCAGCAACGTGGGGCTCTCTGTGCCCTTCTTTGATAGTCACGGTTCCCCTGACGTCTCCACTACCTGCCTCTACGTTTAAGAGCCCCAAGATTCACTTGGCCCACCTGGACAATCCCGGCTGATCGAATTCTCAGGTGAGTTGATGAGCAACCTTAGTTCTGTCTACACCCTGATGCCCTCTGCCATGTAGGGTGGCATAGTCACAGGACCTGGACATCTCTGGAGAGCCATAGTTCTGCCCACTGCACTCTCGATCTTCAAGTGTCGCTCATTTTGCAACCGTGCCACTCTCTTAAAATGACCCTGGGCTGATAGTTTGGTTCTGAGGCTGTTGGGTAATGGTGGCAGCAACAGCAGCAAAGATAACAGCCACACAATGAGAGCATGATAAGAGGCAGACACAGGGGACACATGACCTCATTTGATCCCTGTAGGACCCCATCGGAGGAGGTATCATCCTTCCTGTTACAGATGGGGAAACTGAGGTGCACGCAGCATAAATAACGAGACCAAGTTTCCTCGGCATTTTTTTTTTTTTTTTTTTTTTTTGAGACAGAGTCTCGCTCTGCCTAAAGCACCGTGGCATCATCACAGCTCACAGCAACCTCACACTCCTGGGCTCAAGCAATCCTCCTGCCTCAGCCTCCCGAGTAGCTGGGACTAGAGGTGTGCGCCACTGTATCTTGCTGATTTTTCTAGTTTTAGTAGAGATGGGGTCTTGCCCTTGCTCAGGCTGGTCCTGAACTCCTGGCCTACAAGCAATCCTCCCGCCTCGGCCTCCCAGAGTGTTAGGATTATAGGCGTGAGCCACCATGTCTGGCCCTTAGCTCAGATTTTAAATGGAAGATTCACCAGCCTGAGCAACAAAAAATGAAAACATTATCTGGGCATGGTAGCATGCACCTATAGTCCCAGCTACTCGGGAGGCTGAGGCAGAAGGATCGCTTGAGCCCAGGAGTCTGAGGTTGCTGTGAGCTAGGCTGACGCCCGCTGTGCTCCAGTCCGGGTGAGACAGCGAGACCCTGTCTCCAAAAAAAAAAAAAAAAAAGCAGCCCCAAGATTGGAAATCCAGTTTGACTGACCTTAGAGACTTTGGTCTTAACAGCAAATGACTTAATAGCAAACCTCTCTATCACATCTCCAAGTCAAGCTTCCTCTGAGCAGAGATTTTAGATGAGGACCAACAATGATTTCTGTTCAATGTTTATCACGTAGAAGAACTCAAGACATGGAGCTTTTATTAGGTAACTCAAATATAGCCCCTACTGGGCTATCGTTGCCTTTAATGCCTGTTTCCTTCCTTCCTTCCTTCTTTCTTTATTTGGCATCTTTTAAAGCGGGTGCCGTGGGGTGCGATAGTTCCCATCTTGGCTCTCAGGTCAGGCTGCCTGGGCTGAACTTGTAGTATCACCAGGTTAGCTGCTTCCACTTGGGCCTGTAACACCTCTGCAAGCCACAAGTTCCTCCTCGTTTGTAAAAACTGACATGTAATTATACCAACCTTACGGGGCTGCTAGGTTGACTAGAAATAATCACGCCTGCCCAGCACACGGTCAACCATCATTAGTAAGCCAGCCCTGGGTGTCTGCTACAGAAGCCAATAGCATGAGGAAGAGGAGATTGCATGGCCTTTGTTCACAAGGATAGCTCTCTCTGTCTGTCTGTCTCTCTCTCTCTGTCTCTGTCTCTCTCTCTCACACACACCAGTTAATGACATGAAGTGAGAAACCAGGAAGGACTGGAAATTAGAGAGCAAGGCAGTTCACAAGATGGTTCTAATTTGCGGTTAGGACATCCATGCAGGAATAGGTCAGCGTGTACTCAGCGAAAGGAAGGCTTCACTTACAAGGAACGTAGGGGTGAGTCACCCAGACTGTCGTTGCCTGCAGCCCTTGAAGAGGCCCCGTGACCGTCCTGCTGGGCTGAGCGAGTCACCAGATGTGGTCTACCACAGTGTCTCTCACACGCAGCCCTTCACATGTGAACCTCATGGTTTTCGCCTTGGTGCTTCCTTGTTTAGTATTTCCTCAAAACTTTTCTTTGAATCAATCCATTACTTAGACTTGACTACGGTTATACAAAAAGGAAACTTTATGTCACTAGAGTACATGGGAGGCTGATTTGCTCACCAGGGATGTACAGCAACTATGAAAACAAATGCACGACTATTAAAAGCAATGCAAGTTTGCCCACACGCCTCTTGAAGTCCCACTGTCCCCCGCCGTGGTCGGCGTAGCATGCGCCAGGATGCACCGTTCTTGCAGAAAGAACTGAGGTTCTGCATTCTGTGGGTTCTTGAGGCTGAACTTTTTTGCTTCCCTTTCTCCCATCATTAGGACAGGGATGTTAACAAAAATAGCCACCCTCATTGAGAAATGACTGACCTGAGCGCGCTGCACCCATCAGCTCACTCAATGTTCGTGAAAGTTCTATAATGATGTGTTATTATTATTGAGGTTGTATCGACCACCGAGAGGGGAGGTGGTTCTGCACAATACATGACAGGTAGGGCTGGGATGTGACCCGGAGTCCGTCTGAACACAAAGCCTTGATATCCTGCAATACTGCCCCTCCGTGCCAGCCACTTCATGGGGGCTGAGAGCAACTGAATTAGCCACATGATTAGGAAGATGTACTCTGGTTAGTGCGGGGAGGCTCTTTCACGGGTACTTAGCAGGGGCCAGAGGCTCTCGGAAGCACTTTTTCTGTATCCACTCATCGCAGGTGTGGGGTGCAGGTCTTAGTATTGTTCCCATTCTGCGAATGAGAATGTTGAGGCGCACAACCCTTAATTAACTCGCAACCGGTAAATGCTGCACCTGGATTGAAACCCAAGGGGTCTGGCTCCCGAGCCTGTGCCCTCATGCCTGATAAAGGCATCATGCAGATGGCATTAACTGTTGATGTCACCGCCGGTGACAGTTTTGACTCTGCAACTGCGAGATTATCAGTCTGCTTCAGGCTCTTCTTCAGTCCCTGCCCAGCCCCACCTTGTCCTATTTCCTTTTTTTTTTTTTTAGCCATCTAATCTTTTTTTTTTTTTTTTTTTCAGCATATGATGGGGATACAGATTTTAAGGTTTCAATAAATGCCCTCCCCCCCCCCATTTCCTTTTTAAGATGGACATCAGATGACCCGGGCCTTCTAAGAAATTAATCTTATGCCAGGAAGGTGCTCATCCATCCATTCACCTAACCAGCGTTACGGGTGTCTACACCAGGTGTTCTGATGTTCGTCATGGAAACAGGAAAGCAGTGGTGTGCGGCTGATAGGAGAGGCGACGTCACCATCACAGCTTGAGATCCACGCAGATCACTGGCGTTCACAGGCTGTGGGACTTTCAGTTTGAACCTCTCTGAGCACCTGTTCCCTCATCCTCATTCCTGTAAAATAAGACTATTACACTTGTCCATAACGTATTCTTTCCCCCTATAATTTGCCTTTTGGAGAGAATTTTCTGGGTCAATGTTTACTTAACATACACCTCCTTAGTTTATCATCTTCTGTTGAGTAGGGGAGTATCGCTATGATTTTTACACTTTTTTTTTTTTCCAGATTGCAAAAGTAATACAGGCCCACAATCCTATATGCAAAAGCCTAAAAGCTAAGGGCATTTTGTAAGCCAGATTTTTTGAGATTTTAGATGAATTTTGTTTACACTGTCTGTCCAATAAAGTGCTAATACTTCTTCAGAGAAATGTGTGGATATTCACACCACCTGAGATCATTAAAGACCACATGTAAACTCAGAAGAGTCCATATTTCGCTGTCGAATGAGCTTTGGAGATTTTGGAATTATAGATAAGTGATTATCAATGAAATTTGCACATAGTTGTGATAGAAAAATTTAGAAAAAGATGGTGAAGTATTAAAAAGAAAATAATGACATTAACAAGAGATAACTACTGGAATTTCCATGTATCTTTTCTAATTCATTAAATTATTTATTCAACAGTATAATTGAACACCTGTTATATGTTCTAGGCCAGTGGTTCTCAACTGGGGGAGATTTTTGTCCCCCAGGGGAGATTTGGCCATATGTGGAGACATTTTGGTTGTCTTAACCTGAGCCAGGTGCTAAGGCTTGGAGTTTATTCTAGAGGTAGGGATACTAGGTCAAAGGGTGCAAGCTTTAAAATATCCTCAGTGTATACGATGAAACTGCTTTGCAGAAAGGTTGTCCCAAGTTTTGTTTAGCACAGGATTTACATTTAAAAATCAGAGATTTATGGTACCAAATAACATACATAGCTAGTTCAAGCTACGGATAACACATCTAGACAATTCTAGTGACCAGAAGAGGCTTTCAGAAAGACAACAGTACGTTGGGTTCAACTCAACTGGTCATTTGATCCTGGATCAACTGGGTCTATTTCCTCTCAATCGGTCTCACGGTACTCATTGTCTTGTAATCATCCCGGTATGCAAACAGGTTGGATACAGTTCAAAGACTGGGTGACAAAACATAATTAAGAAGAGATTAACTTATGGGGGAAAAAAAAGAAAAGCACTCAAAGTCTGAAAGCTGTGTAGCAGAAACCCCTGGGAGGAGGTGATCACCCTTTCCAAGCACTGAAATTCAATAAATAAAAGGCTAGAAGAAGACCTTCTGGGGCAATGGTTCAAAAGGTAATGGAATATATTTGAACAATGAGGATTCCAGACTGAAATCTCAAGAGGACGCTTCCTGCTTCCTTGTTGTGCTCCATGAGAATAATCCATTGAGGAAATGATAGAATTCCTTTCAAAGTGTCAGTAGGTGAAACAGCAAGGGGAATGCCGGCCAATCAGATAAGGGGAATTTGGCTTCCAGCTGCCCGAGAACTTGATAGAATAATGTTCTCGCTTCCTTAGAGGGTGTGTGGGCAGTCAGCCTCTACTATCGACTGGACCGTAGTTGAGTGGACACTGGACACCCTCCATGTAGAGGGAAGAAAATTCACATTTTCTCTTTTTCTGAAGCTGAAGGAGAACAGAAAGCTCAGCACATAGAGGAGGGGCTGGCTGCTGCTATAGCCATACGGGGACAGATGGTAAATATTTTTAGCTTTGCCAGCCTCCAGGCTCAGTGTCAACTCCGCAGCTCTGTCTTTGTGGACTGAAAGCCGCCATATTTATAGATAAATAATGGGCGTGGCCGTGTTTCAATAAAACTTTATTTACACAAATAGGCAGTACCCCGGGAGCATTGTTTGCTGAGCCGGGAGCTCAAGAAATGGGAAAGAGGTTGTGTGAGATTGAGGAGGGTCCAGGAGAAATGGGTTTAAATCCTATCTGTACACTTAATGGCTGTGTTAATGCCAGGCAAGTTAATTCACCTTTTGAACACCAGTTCTTTTAACTGTAAAAGAGGGTTGGTTCATGGAGCGTCTCTCTCATAGTTTTGTTCTCAGCATCAAATGGAACAATGCCCGAATAACGTTTATCATAGGCCTGGGGGCATAGAAGTACTAAAATGAGAGACATGTAAAGAGAATACATGCTTTATTATAGTTCTTGCCCCAGTGTCTTTGGGTTTGTGGAACTATTTTGTCCACTAGCATGAACCCCTGAGGTTCAAGGACCACGTGGGTCTTACTTAAAGTGTGTCTCCAGTACCTATCACCTTGGCACATGGTGGGTGGTATCTTGTAGGGTCCAAAGCAGGACTAGGGATGGAGATTTGGGTGCACTGCTTCAGCAAGGGAGGGTTCCCAGGGGAAGGGGACGAGAGAAGCAGGACAAGGTAGGAGAAGGAGCTAAGCAGGTGTTTTCTCCACTGGAGCCTAGCTTCGGCCGATGCCACATGCCACGGGGATATATGTTGCATATATCTGGAGCACATATTGTATCACAGCATTAGTCTCGCCTGAGGCAAAGGGGCTGGCCCTTCACACCCTGGGGCAGAAAGTTACTGGCTGTGGGCTTGCCCCATTCAGGGTGAGGAGGTAAAATAATCCCCAGGGGAACAGGCTCCAGTTCTGCTGAATGAGAGATGCCGTTAGCCATCAGCAGCCAGGAAGGTGCTCTGCCCGCAGGGAGATCCCAGGGCTGCGACAGCTTCCCTGCAGTGCCAAATTATCGCTTGTTACATAACAGCCTGTGTGTTATGAGGTTATACTCTAAATCATCCATGAAACACAGCTGGTTTATAGGAAAAGGGAGAAGGGCAGAGCCAGGGTGACTAAGTCATCACCTGTCACTCCAAAGATAAATTGTTTAGCTTAGGGGCTGAACTCAGGGATGGTGAGGACCTTAACTCAAAGATGCTGAGGTTCTCATTCTTGCAGGGACAGGAAGTGGCTTCTTTTCCTGTTGGCCTGTGGGTGTTTCCTTTGCCAGGAGGAGTGAGTGGCATCATCCAGACTGAGTGTTGCTGGGATCCCACACTGTGCTTGGCACAAGTGGCAATAATGTCACAGTAGCATCTGCCTGGGTTCTGGCATCTAGCAGGACTGAGGTTAAATTCTAGCTCTGCCACTTTAGCCATGTGACCTTGAGGCAATTACTTAGCGTTACTAAGCCTCAGTTTCTACATCTGTAAATTGGGAATAACAATGTTTTCTAATTTAGAGGATTTTTGTGAAGGTTAGGGTTAATGCTTATAAAATATTTAGTACAGTGCCTGGCACCTAATTAAGGCTCAATTTCAATACATGGTAACTTTATTTTATTTACTTTATTGTGATAGTGTGTTTTGTCCCCCTTTTTTGAGAAATGGCATTGTCTAGGCAATGATTCTTGTTTGCGTATTACTTTGGATTTTTGCCATGTCTGTTTCTACCTTTACTATTATTTATTTAACATGCACTAATTGACTTTTTAAAATAAAACTTAAATGCAATAATCTTGCAAATAAGACCAGTACAATAATGGGTTTGGGTGAGCTAGTGCTTGGGCTATGGTAAGTTTGCTACAAATGAGAGCTACCATCACTATCAATATTGACATTGAATGACAGTTTTGCATTCTACCTGGGAATTTGCATTGACTCATTTCATTTTTTTTCCTTTTAGAATCAAGTCTCTTGCATTCTTTCTTATTTACTTATTTACTTTTCTTTCTTTCTCTCTCTCATTCATTCAGTCTTTCTTTTTTTTTTTTTTTTGCTATTATCTGTTCTTTAGCAATCTTGTATTCCCTTCCCTGAATGAAGTCACATCTTTGCTCCAGCATGAGCTAATTGATGTCTTCTTCAAGTGATTTGCTTGGCTAAGAATTTCATGCATAATATCAGGGGATTTTTTCCCCCTCTGTTAAATAACTTGGGCTCCGACAGATTACAAGGAAGTTGTTACTCAGAGCTGAGCACTCAAAACTGCTTACAGGGAGCAGTGGAAATTCCCTTTCCTTGCCTAAAATAACTGGAACTGAGGCACAACAATATAAGCTTTGTCCAGGCTTGAAACAATATCCTTTCCAAGTGAATTTTTTACGGAAATGCTTACCAATATATGGTGGTAGTTCTCACTGACAGGCTAGAAAAAGGTTAGTCATTCTGTGTGCTGTAGCTAAAAGGGCCATTGTTGACAACAATGGCCCTGGAGGAGGGAAGTTTAAGCATGTGCATGTAGTAATATCGGACTTACCTGACTCCTCCCTGCCCCTTAGCCCATTTGATTTCTTTGCTATCAAAAGAATCTAATTCTGGAAACAGACATGCTCTCCATGTATTTGATTACTTTTATTGCAGGTATGTTCGTGACAACCTTCCTCCAAACACTCCCTAGCCGGCTCCGAGGAAATGAGAGAAGGAAATGCTCCAATCCTTACAGTGGTGCAGAGCGCAGAGTAGCTGACTCAGACGAACGTCTGTGAGTTCAAATTCCACAGCAGTTTTTAATCCCATCCCCTGAGCTAGGTCACAAGGTTCAAAATTAGAGCAAGGGCAGGTGTCTAGACTGTGCCGACTCAGGGTATAATGATGTGGGGATTGGTTTGGATGAATATTTTGACCCTGAAATGTTATTCTGACTATTGTAGATGATTGCCCAAATAGATTGGGCAAGATCTTGTGAAGTGCTTCACTCTCTGTTTATTTTTTTTTTTAATTTATTATTGAAAAAAAAATTAAAGATAAGAGAAGGGGGCAGGCATAAAAGTGGAAATTCATAAGTAAACTTTTTTTTTAAGCTCCAAGAAATTCTGTTAATGCTGGTCATATTAGCTGGTGTTAAAATGTTTTCAAGGCCTGAAATCTATACATGAGATTTATTAAGATCCAGCACACATACAGGGGAAATTTCCTTCTAAAGGAAGAAGGGGGTGGAGTGTCGAGGTCATTTTGATTTACGGGAGGTCTCTGTCCCATAGGAAGCTTGAGCTAGGAGGGTGAACCTGCCCTTCCCTCAGGAAAGGAGAACTCTCTTGCTCCTCATTGTATAAGTGAAGTTTACAAATTCATATTTTTTCTTATAGTACACTATGGCACCTACGACTATGGCAAGCCAACTATTGCATCTGCTATTCAAAGTAGTCAGCTCTGGGCTCCACCGTAACTCTTACATGAATGCCCAAGGAGACCTGAGAATAATCCACCTGGCAGCACGGTTGGTCATGGTAAACAACTAGAGACGCACAAAAGGGCCAACAAGGGGAGAATGGGTTCTGGGTTGGGTGTGCGCTCTGTGTATACCCAGTGAGATTCTTACCTGGGACTTTTGTGTGTGTGTGTGTGTGTTGTATGTGTGTGTTTCTTTTGGACTCACCAGCTGTGCAGATCACCTAGGCCTGAAGCTACAGATGACTGCTTTGGCATTTTCTGGGAAAGAGCCTACCTGAAAATAATGCCAACCCAGAGGAAAGGAGAGCCAAGAAATAGAAAATGACATACCCCTGGTAACCCTACTCGTCACCTGGATCAAGCTGTGCCTGAAGCAAACTCGGCAGTAAACTTGGCTGCTTCAGTGACATAAGGCGATACATTCCTTTTTATTCGTAAATCAGATTGAGTTATGTTGTTGTCACTTGCAAGTAAAGTAGTCTGGGCTGTTACACCCTCCTCCTTTTTACCCGAACTCTAATTGTATAGGTAAATATTTATTTTGGTTAATTACCAGACTGTGCAAGACAGAAAATCCACAACTCCAAGAATCCAGTGCTTAGGCTCATGTGTGCTCAAGGTTGGACTTTCATTTTAAGGAACTGGCCTGCTTCAATTCCAGATAATTCGTCTAAGCTATTCAAAATACGACCGAATAGTCATTTATGGCATTGTTTGGGATTGGCCAACCGTTTCAAATGTCAATATCTGTGATGAGTGCAAAAGATTTCTTAAACAATCAGCTTTCATAACAGAAATGCAAACTCACCCCGAATCACCCATTGGCTAATAGTTCTTCCCCCCCTTTGTGATGGCTATTCACCCATATTTTGAGTTTATGGTAAACACACACTCCCAAGTATCTCTTCTTAATGAGCCTCTATGCAATGCTCTGGCACGTGGGATGTTGTCCGTAATCCTGTGGCCCAGGTATATCCAGGTACCCATGTCCTGTAGCTGCCCACTGAGTGAGTGGTGATTTCGCCATCAGAAGCATAAGCTTTTGACTTGTTTTTCTTGTAGAGATAATACTTTATGCCAAGCCACCATGGAACAGCATGCAACCAGGAACAGGGATGAGCTGTCAGAGATGCAAAAGGAAAATTTTGTAAGCCGGTTGCATAACCATCACTCCCTCTTTGCGACTGTGCCTAAGAAGACTGTCTTCTTTTTCCACCTTTCCAGAGGCTGTGTGCCCTCAGGGAGCAAGTGCGCTGGGCATCTAATCTCCTCCAAGAATATGGACACTAAACAGGAACAGGACCCAGGACCACACAGAAGCTGGGAGAGGTTGAGGCCAGGCCGTGCCCACTCAATGAGGCTTCTTGCATTTCAAGAAAATAAAAATGAAGAAATGCCAAAACAGGGTTTACCAAAAATTATGGAATTTTTTCCATGTTTACATTAAACAAAAGAAGATCTTGAACATACCCCACACACACACACACACACACACACACAGATTACTGTTCATCGTGATGACATTGTGCTGTTTACAGACTATAGGATTTACAAAACATATCTTAGAATGAGCCTGGGGCAGCACGATCTGTGGGTGGTACATAAGTGTGAAGTTGTCCTCCTACGAATGCAGCTCTGTGAATTCATTCAATCATTTTGGAGATGACATCAGACGGTGTGAGGCCTGGGCCAAATAACCCCTGGGCCCCCCACGGCCAGCCCCACTATGTGACATTAAATTAATAAAAAATTAAGATTTAAAAACATGATTAGGGCCGGGCGCGGTGGCTCACACCTGTAATCCTAGCACTCTGAGATGCCGAGGCAGGCGGATCGCTCAAGGTCAGGAGTTCGAAACCAGCCTGACCAAGAGCGAGACCCTGTGTCTACTAAAAAATAGAAAGAAATTAATTGGCCAACTAAAAACATATAGAAAAAAATCAGCCGGGCATGGTGGCGCATGCCTGTGGTCCCAGCTACTTGGGAGGCTGAGGCAGGAGGATTGCTTGAGCCCAGGAGTTTGAGGTTGCTGTGAGCTAGGCTGACGCCAGGGCACTCACTCTAGCCTGGGCAACACAGTGAGACTATGCCTCAAAATAAATAAATAAATGAATAAATAAAAATAAAAACCATGATTAGGTTGTGTTTTCTGCTGTCTTGTGCTCTGCGATGTAATGGGAGCATCCCTTACTGGAGGACAACTCAAGGGGATTCCGTGACTGTTGCGTGGCTTTGCCACAAGCAGCTGTTGGGCTTGGGGAAGTCACCCTGCCGGGACTGCCCCACCTATAAAATACGCCGGTGTCGCACATGGCCTCGCACGTCCCTTCTAAAACTTTGTGATTACACCTGTTCTGTGTGTTCCTGGTATCAAGTACCAGGAACAGGATGGTGGGGAAAAAAACCTTACCCCACACAAGTCCGGTCCCTGCCCTCAGGGTGCGGGGTGGGGGTTGCGGAGGACAAATCGGGTGGAGACTATGTGTGGACGTTGATAATCAGCAAAAATACCAAGTATACAATGCAAGGGGAGGTAAGTGCTCCGAGGAACAAGGGAGCTAGACGGTGGTCGGGGAAGGCCTCTCTGGCCATGAATAGCCAGAAAGACGCTAAACACGGAAGTGCCATAGAGGGGGCGGAGGACCCAGCGGGCAGAGGGGCCGCTGGAGGGTCTGATGCACACAGGAAATGGCTTCCCCGTGGGTCAAGACTCACAGAGGGGAGAAAAGGGAACGGAGACAGGACTCTGGCAGCGCTTGTGAGATGCCGTGAGGCAGGTCTGGATTTGGATTCTGACTAATCAGCCTCTTCAGCTGTCGACGGGGAGTGAGAGGAGGCCCCTCCTCGCGAGCAGGACATGGAGCAACGCCTCTAAAGAGCTCGGCGCGGACTGGCGCGCGAGCCGGTGCCCGGCCTGTGATCAGCACAGCGCCTGCTGATGGTTATGGACCACGTTGAGTGTGATCATACTTCCTGTGTGTGACTTCCTCTCCCCTCCCTCGGAGGAGCCGCACAGGCAGGCATTACTATGACCCCATTTCACGGATGAGGTGAGTGACGGGGTCAAGGCACGGGTGTTAGTCATCATGATCATTCGGTCTGCTGGCAACGCCAGGAGAGGTTATAATGACCCAACTGCTTAACAGGAATGTCAAGACCGGCAACAACCGCCTGGGCTTTTCTGGAGGTGGAAAGTGAAGAAACAGCATGTTTGACAGAAATGCATTCTGTCATCCAGCATGCGTGTGTTTTATTGAGGCATGATTTACACATACACAACACAACGCACCCGTGCTAAGTCTTGTTTTAAATTTTGACGGGATACATGCAGTCATCTAACCATGACCACAGCCGTGGCAAGCTCTGATTTTATTTCTGTCGTTACAATTTTGCCTTTTCTAGAATTTCGTGTAAATGGAATCATATACTTTTTCTTTCACTGAATATAATGCTTTTTGAGAGTCACCCGCGTTCTTCGGTGTATTACCAAATTCCTTCCTTTTTACTGCAGAGCGATGTTCCGTCATAGGGATGGACCACAATTTATTTATTCACCAGTGGATGGACATTTGGGCTGTTTCTAGTTTGGGGCTATGAATAAGACTGCTATAAATGTTTGAGTACAAGCTTTTGTGTAGACATATGTTTTTATTTCTCCTAGGTAACGCCTCAGGAGTGGGACTGCTGGGTCATATGCTGAATGTATGTTTTACTTTGTAAGAGACACCAAACCGTTTGACAAAGTGGATGCAGGGTTTGCACCCCAGCAGCATTGCAGGAAAGTTCCAATTGTTCCACGTCCTTGCCAACAGCTGGTATGATCAATCTTTTAAATTTTAGCTATTCTAGTGGGTGTATGGTAATATCTCCTCGTGGGTTTTAATTTGCATTTCCCTAATGACTAATGATATTGAGCACCTGTACACACGCTTATTTGATGTTCTAATATCTTGTTTGGGTAAAAGTGTCTGTTCAAGTATCTTGCCCATTAAAAAAAATTATTTTCTTATTGAGTTGTAAGGAGTTCTTTATATATATTTTATATTAAGTCACATATATATGCTTTGCAAATATTTCCCCACAGTTTGTGGCTTGCCTTTCCATTTTCCTAAATAGTATGTTTTGAAGATTTAAAAGTTTTAATTTTTTTTCATTTATTCTTTCTTTTTCTTTAACAGACAGGGTCTTGCTCTGTCACCCAGGTTGGAGTGCAGTGGTGCAGTCATGGCTCACTGTGGCTTCAAACTCCTGGGCTTCAAGCAATCCTCCTGCTTCAGTCTCCTGAGTAGCTGGGACTACAGGTGAACAACACTATGTCCAGATAATTTTTTATAAAGAGTTTGTAGAGATGGAGTCTTGCTATGTTGCTCAGGGGGGGTCTTGAAATCCTGGCTTCAAGTGATCCTCCCGCTTCAGCCTCCCAAAGTGCTAGGATTACAGGTGTGAGTGAGCCACCAAGCCCAGTCAAAAAGTTTTAATTTTTAAGAAGACCAATTTATCCATTTTTTAATGATTGATGATTTTGTGCATTAAGAAATATTTGCCTAATCCAAGGTGACAAAGATTTTTCTTCTATGGTTTCTTCTAAGAGTTTTATGAATTATCTTTTATGTTTAAGTCTGCTAGGTCTGATCTATTTCAAATTACTATTTGATGTATGCTGTGTGGTGAAGGTCAAGTTCATTATTTTTGTATATGGATATCCAATTGTTCCAACATCATTTTTTGAAAAGACTACCATTTTTTTCCCTATGAAATTAACTCAGACCCTTATAATAAAAATCACTTGATCATATTTGTGTGGGTACATTTCTGTATGTTCCTTTCATCTATATATCTAACGTTGTAACAATAACACACTGTCTTTTTTCTTGGTTACTGTAGCTTATATTAATAGTAAGTTTTAAATTCAGTTAGTTGAAGTCTTCCAATTTTGTTCTTTTCGACATTCATTTAAGGAATGCCAACTATGTATACAGCTCGTCTCATTTGTTCAGTGATTCAGTCAAGAAATATAGAGCATCATTTATGTGCCAGGCTTGGATTTAGGTGCTGGGATACAGTGGTGATAAAAACATATAAATTCCCTGCCCTCCTAAAGTTTGTAATCTTTTAGGGCCAGGGTGTGTGTGGGGAGTGGGAACGATAATCAGAAATATGTATATGTTATGTTTGTGAGATAAAGACGGTGTGTGTGTGTTTGCAGTCAGACAGTAGTAAATGCCATGGAGAAAAATAAAGCAAGGGAAGGAGAAGGCACGTGGTCCAGGAAGGACTCTTGGAGCACGTCAGAGCTGAGCATAGTCACATGAAGTGAGGAGCTGAGCCGTGTAACATACACAGGGAATGGTGTTCTGGACAGAGGGGAAGAAAAGTGCCCAGAGCCCACGCTAAGTGGGAGATGTTCAGATGGGCTTTCTGCCCTTAGGGAACTTAAATTTGCGTGGAGGAAACAATCCAATGTTTACAAAGTTTCACTTTGTGGTCATTTCTATGAACAAAATAAATAAAGCTGGATGATAGTTGAGTTGAGACTTAAATGAGGAGACAAAGGTAAGTTACATGGAGCATTGGGTAAGAGCCTTTCAGGAGAGGGGATGGCATGTGCAAAGGCCCTGAGGTCAGAAAGGGCTTGGAGTGTTCAAAGACGAGAAGGACAGGAGATGAAGTGCGACAGGTGAACGGAGACCGGATGCCTTTAGGACTTTGTGAGCCAAGGCAAGGATCTGGATTCTGTCCTAAGTGGCAATGGACATAATTGTGTGCTTGTTACACAATCAATTCTATTCTATGACTGCTTTGATGTAAGCAGTGAGTGGCTGGCCTGTATTTTAGAAACTTCTGGAGTCCAGAGAAACCATGAGGGTGTGGCTGTGCCATCTGGCAACTTCCTGTGAGCCCTTAATCTGGGGGGATTTATGAAGATGCTCAGGGGGAAACGCACTTCACATTTTGACTGTTGAACTGTCTTCCATGCAAATAGGAGCTCTATTAGAATGACGAATGAGTTTTGGGGTATGTGTGTATGTGTTTGGAATTCTTAATCTTGATGAGTCATGAAGTGTATTTCCACATTTCAACTAAATGAACATTCTGTGTCTTGTTTATAGTCTTTCTCTGTCCCCAGCTTTTAAAACACTTTTTATTTGAAAATAAGTTCAAGCTAACCAAAAAATACAAATATAGAAGTAATAGAAAGCCTACTTGTATTGCCTTTAATCTATTAATATTTTAATATCCATTTGCTTGATCCTATAACGTGGAACATTCCCACAGCTTTTCTTTGTCTTTTATGACATTAGCATTTTTGAAGAATACAGCCAGCCCTCCTCCTGTTGTAATAGAATGTTCCTCCTTTTGTGTTTGTCTGATGTTTCTTTGGGATTAGGTAGGTATAGGTAATGCATTCTTTGCTGGAATTGGTAGGGCATAGAGCATATTGTATCCTTTTTGGGGTATCACATTTGGAGGTACACAAGATCTATCTGTCCATCACTGGTGGTGTTAAATGCCTCCAGCCCTTAGTCCAATGTTTGTGGATGAAATGAAGTAGGGGAGGGAAGGAAAAAAGTTGAAAAACAAGAAGGCATGATTCAGCATTAAATTCTTGAGTCATTTGTGCTGCTGAATTAACCACGCAAAGCGAGACATGCACACGCATGCACACACACACACACATATAACATGCACATACAAGCTCAGTTCTACTTTACATTTTTTAGTTATCACCAAAGTCCTGTTTTAGCATAGAGGACATTGGAAGAAATAATTTGGGGATAATTTTCAAATTCTGCATTAGGGCTTCACATATAATTATTAATATTACTTCCTAATTATTCTTTGTGTCTTACAGAATTTGGTGCTATAGTTAGGAAGGTCTGTGGGCTCCAGCCAAGCATATGCATTAACCTAAAGTAGTGAGTTTTGGCCCTAGCAGTCCATTAAATTCTCCTGGATGTGTTTAATACCCAGTGCTATGCAGAACCCACGCAAGATCCACTGAATCAGAAGCTGAGGGTGGGACTCAGGGATGGAAGAATTTTGAAAGCTCTGCAGGTACTTCTAATGTCCTGCCAAGGTAAAGAACCACCAACTTACAGCTACGATTTTGGAGCTACAATGATCCCCAAAGGTTCTTTACCCTCTGATCAAGTGTTCCCTTTAATAGCTAACATACATTGAGCAGTTACTGTGTACCAGGTTACGCCTTATGGACGTCCATCAGTTTTGTTTTTGCAGCATCCATTTTTCCCTTCCTTGGGTAAAAGCCTCCCGATTTTCCTTTGGTTAACCCTCACCCCCTCTTCCAGCTCCTGTGAACTTTTGTGGTGCTGACCAGGCAGCCCAACTTCAGGGACGGACATTGATTCTCAACTTGGCAAACTGATTGGTTCACGAGTGGTCTAAGTTGGTCAAATGAGATTTGAGCTCAGGACTTTCACTGAAACTATTAGCAAAGGGATGTTTAATCTCTTCTGGGGTTTAAAACCAAGAGGCTGTAACTGTGGAGTCACCAGGGGCTACTACAAAGAAGGGACCAAACCAAGAGTGAATCCAACATAGAAGAAAGCAGAAAAGGAGGTGAACTGAGTGCATACAGTTTGAGCCCCTGGATCTAGCCATGACTGAAGCTATCAGCTCCCTAGATCTGCAGGCCAGCTGGCTGAGGGACATCACAGTCATTAATATCCGTAGGCTCCAGCTCTTTCCTAGGTGGGGAGAAGGTGTGGGGATAATAGTGCTGACGTCACAGTGTGGCCCCAGGATTCAACTGCACATCCTGGTATGTCCCTTTGCAGCAGGTGGTGGCCGATGTCATTTTTAAGGAGCCTGTATAACATTTACGAAGGCAGTTAGGAAGTTGATAGAGGAGGAGCGGTGGATGTTTATAAAATGAAAAGTGTGTCTCCTTTGGCCCTTGCAGCATCATCTCTGCTTGGGGCACATCTGAGCAGGACATGAGTGGGAGGTTTGGGGCTCTTACGTGCAAGGCCACTTTCCGAGTTCTCCTGTCCTCATCTTAGGCAGGAGCTATCACGCCATCCTTTTTTGCCTCTGTCAAATGTTGTCCATTCTCTGTCCCAGCCCTCAAATGAAGTTCAAAAGAGAAATATATTCCACTCTAAGACATAATTATATTTTTGAAAATAACACAAACGTTATGTATTATGGTTGAATTATTTTCTCTGGAGGTATTCTCTTCCTTTCTTGGGGAGGAGAACCCCTTCTTGGCTCTGCCTTGACTGTGACTCGTTGCCTGTTGAGAACTCCTGTGCTGAGTGTTCAAGTACCTGCCCTTCCTTCAGCTCAACACCCTGGAGGCAGGTCCTGCTCATTGGTCCCTGTTTTCCAGATGAGGAAGCAGAGACCCGGAGACATGAGACGTTTGTCTGTGGTCACTTGGCTGCATGTGTAGCTCTGACGGCAAGATTTGATCCCAGGTGGTCTCTTAATCTCCAGGCTGTCTGTCTATCTATAGCTATCTATCTATCTATGTATCCTCTATCTACCTATCATCTATCTCTAGTTACTCATCCACACGTATGTATACATTATGTATCAGTCATCTATCTTACTACCATCTGTCTACCCCTACCTACCCATCTATCTGTCTACGTGTCTATCTGTCATCTCTCTGTTTATCTGGTCTCCTGTGCCCACCCCCTCACACTCTTTGTCTTTCACCCTGACTCTGAACTTCTTGGAGCCTGGTGCTATGTTTTCTGCAGGGCAACCTGATAACTTATCAGCCCATTGAGGACATTTAGGGGAGTGAAAGGAGGCACCGTTAATACTTAGGCGTAAGCTGGCGCTGCCCTGAGCACCCTGGCATACGTGGTGGCTGTGATGGTTAAGTGTGTGTTTCTCTCTCATTCCTTAGTGCCTCATGAGGGCCCCATGAAGGTGTGTTGAATGTGTTTTATCAACAGTCTCAGAAGGGAGGGTAAAAAAAAAATGCTGGTTTGTTTTATACAGAGAGAAACCACATTGCGAAGTGATGGCTTACAAAATCACAGAGCGGAAGTTAATGGTGAAACACATCCAAACGACTCCTGCAGAATTCCCAAGTTCAGACAGTACAAAGATCTCTCCGTCGAGCACTTGTGCGCAGAAGCTAAGCTCTGGGCCGCATGGAGGGAGCCTGAAGCCGAGAAATAATAAAATAGTAATAGCTGCCATTCGTTGAAGCTGCGCCCTGTGCCTCCGCTAAGCCCCTTTCCTGCACTTTCCCATTTATTCCTTAAGGAAGGTGCGATTGTTATAGAAAAGGAAAATGCGGGTACAGCTGTCCAGACAAACTGCCCACTGCTGCGCGGCCACTAGAGCCCAACAGATGGGGCGCGATGCTCTTTTTCATACTGAGAGGTGCCACAAGTCACCGTGCGTATTTTCCACTTAGAAGCCCCTTCAGTAAGTTTTCTGGAAATCTAAAAAGCGTAGTTAACATCCACTCAGCAGGGAGCTTTTTAATCTCATAAATACGTTCAATGCGCCAAAACAAGCAAATGAAATAAACCAGACTCACAGCTTGCCCCAGCACCTTACCACTTAGATACAGAGAAACAAATAAAGAACTAAGCTTAATAATGAATTAGCAATGTCCAGGCCGAGTCAAATCAGCTGGGACCACAGCCCCCTTCAGTAGGAGGAGCGGGAGATCACTGCAGAGAATAGAGCAAGAAGGGGGGGAGGAGGGAGAGAGAGAGGTACAGAAAGAGAGGGATGGGGGGGAAAGAGAGAGGGATAAGAATGGAGGGGGAGAGAGGGAGGGGGAGAGAGAGGCACAGAAAGAGAGGGATGGAGGGGGAGAGAGGGGGGAGGAAAGGGGGAGAGAGAGGGAGGGGAGGGGGAGGGGAGAGAGGAAGGCAGAGGGAGAGAGGGAGGGGTAGGAGGAGAGAGGGCGGAGAGGGGGAGAGAGGGAGGGAAGGAGGAGGAGGGGAGGGAGGGAGGGGAGAGGGAGGGGGAGGGGAGAGGGAGGGGGAGGGGAGGGAGGGAGGGGGAGGGGAGGGAGGGAGGGGCAGGGGAGAGAGGGAGGGGAGGGGAGAGAGGGAGGGGGAGGGGAGAGAGGGAGGGGGAGGGGAGAGAGGGAGGGAAGGGGGAAGGGAGGGGGAGGAGGGGAGAGAGAGGGAGGGGGAGGGGGACTGAAGGAGGTTCAGGTCCGCCACTGTGGAGGGTGAAGGGGACACCTGAGCAGATACAAGTCCACCCCTGGCACCTGGCACCACCCCCTCCCCGCAGCCACCACCATTCTGTGCCCGCCGGCCGGAGGAGCGTGGGGCGCAGGGCTGACGGCGAGCCCCCCAAGAGCCAGGCCATCGCGGGCCCGCTTCCCGCGCCCGCAGCCCCTGCCCGGCCGCCCCGCCCCGCGACGCGGGCGAAACGGAGCCGCCCCCGTCCCGCAGCGGGCGCGGCCTCGCGCTCTGCCCGCGTGGCCCTCGGGGACCGGTGTTATCCGGCACTCGACTGCCGCTCGCAAAAAAACTGTCACTGGAAGAAAGAAAAACAAAAGTGCCAGCGGTTGTTGCATATTGTTTCCCGAGAGGCCGGGCTGCGGTGCCCTCTGCCGGGCGCGGGCGGGGAGGGCCGCGCTGGAACAGACGCTGCGCGCGCGGAGGCCTTCCCGTCGGGTCTGCGGCCTCGGTCTGGGCAGAGGGCCCCTCTGAGCTGTTCCAGGCAAGGGAAGACACAAAGCAAAACTGAAATCACCGACAAGTGAATCATTCACTGGCAGAGAACAGATATCTTCTTCACCTGGATTTTTCTTTCTGTTCCTGAAATTGTTGTGTTTGATGCGTGGGGGAGAGTCCGGGAGGGGAAAAGGGCAGGGGGGAGATTGCTCTATCTTGCCAGGTCACCCAGAGAGAGAGGGTTCTGGGTCTCAGGGAAGACCTGGCAAAGATTGTGGCTTGTGGGGAAGACGCAGTAGCTGAATTGCCAGGACATTTTGAGAGTGAAAGACGGTGCTACCAACGATCACGCCAGGACAAGGCAGGTAAAATCCAGGAGTGCCCCGGGCCTATGAGACCTCGAGTCCAGCGCTGTTCAAAGAGAACTTTCCAGGATGATAAGGGTGTTCTGTGTCTGTCCCATCCTATACAGTAACCCCACCCACATGTGGCTATTGAACACTTGAAATGCAGCTAATGCAACTGTGAGGAGATGAATTTTTAGCTTTATTTAATTTGGGTTAATCTAAATTTACATTTAAATAGCCACATGTGCCTAGTGGCTAATGTATTTGGACAGTGTAGCTCTGATCTTATTATTCGTAGGGACGGAACAGAACCACTGTTGACAGCAGCTAAAGCCCCAGGAACCGGCTTGCTGGGAGAGGCCCTCAATAGCAATTTGCTGAATAAATAAAAATTCAATAATCAAAAGTCACTGTGCTCCTTCTCCAGAGAGGAATTCAGACCACTCCTTGGAGACTTGTAGGAACTTCGAGAAACACGACTTCTTTGCCTGGGGCTAGCCCAGAGCTCAGTGACATTTCCTAGGCAATGTCCAAGGCCAATCCCAGGGCTGATGTTGGCTGTTGCGAGTGGCAGTGTCCTGAGCAGCTAGCTGGAAAGGTTCCCCGCGACTTGCTTTCAGTGCTTTCCTGGTAACATACTGAAAGCTGGCAGAGCCTCTGCCTGGCCAGAGAGCCATTGTTCATCTGGGGTTTCACCAGCAACTTCTGAAAATTTCTTTCTCTCTCGGTGTTACAGATTTTGAAAGAGGCATTTTGTTTCCAATTATAAATTCCTGGGTGATGTCATTAAGTCCCCAAACACCCAGTGGGGCTGCACTGAATAGGGAAAGACAATATGCTAACAAGTTATCTGGAGGTGTCAGAAAGGAATGATGAAAAACAGTCCAGTTGGGGGAAATGTTTTCCAGCCCGCTTTCTGGTTTTAGCAACTGCACGGGAAGAGATAAGACACACATGGCTTTTATAAGGAGACATCAGGATCTCTAGGGGACATGAGGCAGGAGAAAAGAATTGGGCTGAAAACATCCAATCATCACATATTCGCTGAGAAGGAGATTACAGTATAGCAGAGGAAGCTCTTCAAGGGGCTCCTACAGGGGACCTTTGGGGCAAAGATTCAGTGGGCTCGGGGACAACTTGACTTCAGCTGGATGGCATTTGAATAATCTGCTAGAGAGAAAACAGATATAGCACACATTGTCACATTTAGCTTCGAAACTCTCGGTTTGACTATGAGTAATGTTCAGCCATGCCTGGAGGTCAGGCCTACACTCACTCAGAAACAAGTAGGGAATTGAAGCAATTATTCAGATAATCCATAGACACAGCTACTGGCCAATGTTGCATCCCCGATTCAGCCCGGAAACAGTAACGCTATTATCAACTGTTGGTGATTTGTGGAGCTATCTTGAATTTATTAAGGAAAGGAGATTACAGAAAAACCCAGAATGCCAATGGAGACACATTCAGGTGGAGGCACACAGAGTAAAGGGAGACACTGAGGGCCTCCCACCCTGGGAAGGAACATCTTGTTTTCAGCCACGACGAAAATAAAACTTTGGGTTTAAATTTTGCAGATGGTTCAGGTCTCCATATCACTGTTTTTATGTGTGTAGTTGATACATTTTATGTTGGATTGTATTGGGGCCGAAAGGCAGAAAATGGCATAATAATAGCACATTAAGAATTTCAAGATAAACCCCGTCTCTACCAAAAATAGAAAAGAATTAGCCGAGCGTGGTGGTGCCGCCTGTAATCCCAGCTACTTGGGAGGCTGAGGCAGGAGGATCATCGGAGCTCAGGAGTTGGAGGTTGCCGTGAACTGTAAAGATGCCACTGCACTCCAGCCTGGGTGACAGAGTAAGACCCTGTCTCAGAAAACAAACAAACAAAAAAGGCCAAACAAATAAATGAAAATTTTTATCTAATGTTGCAAAAATAATCCTAACTCAATAGTTTATACAATCAAATTTTATTCGTGATGAATTACTATGGAGTAAAACAATGACTATGTATAATAATTAAATATGTGTATCAAGGAATACAGTTTGTTAAGGGAACATGTGTGTGTGTGTGAGTTTTCTAAGAATGTGAGCAGCATTCTTACTGGATGATCTTACTACATGTCTCCCAGGGATTTTTAAATGACTTAGGTGTGCCTTTGTGCATCAGCAACTGAGTCTCCCTCTATTAGAATCTGCGCTGAGTAGTGTACTCCTGAGGTCTAAATAAAGAGCTTCAGTAGTAGTTTCTTAAACCTGAAATGCACTGTCTAGAGCAAGTTCAACTTCATTAGCCATTTGAAGAGAGATTTATTGAGCCAAAGGGAAGACCTCTCTGAATGGAGTGTGTCTTCCTTGATTTAAGTAACTGAAACAGCCATGACATTTGAGTGGTGGTTAGGTTCAGGTCTGAAACAATTTCTTCGGGAGTCAGCTATTGTTAGTGGTGAAAGATAGCACAGGGACTTAGGGGCTGGTTGCTCGGGGTGCAGTGTGCACAGTAACAGGTTGAATTTTAGCCTGTGGTTCACGGGTTGCAAACAGCTTTAGGGCCGGGCAGTAACATCAGTGCCTGAGGCTGGGTAAGGACATAGAGAGACAAGCTATAAGGAAACTGCAGGACTGCAAAGCACCTGACCCCCCGTAAGGCGATGGTCCCTCCTCAGCTCCAGAGGATGGGTTCCATGGGAGACTAAAGATTCAGTGCTGCCAGCGAGTTGGGTATTTTCGGGAAAAGCCCAATATTTGAATGTTTATATGAAATCTGACTTGGTAATGTTGAGTCAAATTTTATAATGCTGGGTCTAGTGCTGAGAAAAGGTGGCCTCTGTTGGCAACTGCTTTAAGGGCAACATGGCGCTAGGAAGGTGCTCTGAGCAGGGAGGACATAAATGCTCCCGCTTCCTGCTCTTCCTTCTCTCCGCGTCTCCTCTGACATGAGGCTGTCCGCAGCAGCCATGGCGAGAATGCTCTAGAATGGAGAGAACAGTAGCACAAGGTTGGGTGGGGGAGGCGTCACCCGATGGCAGCAAAGCCAGCTAGAATGTTCTGGCCACAGTCAGGATACAATTTGCCAAGAGTTAGGATTAAGGCAATGACAGTGAGGACAGAAGGGTGGGTTGAATTCCGGGACCACTTCTCAGGTGGAATCACAGGATTGGCGTCTGATTGGATGAGGAACAGGCACCTGTTAGAGAAAGGAGGATTTGAGGAAGGGAGTGATTTTCTTAGAGGTGGAAGTTACAGCATCTTGGCAGCTGACTCCACCCCACAGGTGTGTTTTGTTGACCACAGGGGGTTACAATTTCTTTCAATTTAATTTTCAACTCTTAAAAAATGGGAGCATTTGCATTCAAATCTAGATTTCCAGCTCCTTTTGGAGAGAAAAAAAAAAGTCTGAGGGTGTTAGGCATGGATTCCAATTAGGCAGCAGCAGCTGCAGCTGGGGATGGCGTTGCAGTTGGGAGTGAGGGAGAGGTATATGGACTCCCCAGTGTTCCCTTACCTGCCTGGCTTGTAAGATATTTGAGTCTGGGACCCCAGAGGGAACTGGTTGTGCAAGTTGTAGGAATATACGAGATCATTTGTGCAGGGCAGGAAGTTAAGAATCCCAGGCAACAGCCACATTTTAGGACAGAATGAAGGAAGATTGCAAGGGGGATTTAGAAAGGATGGGCTGGGAGGAAGGGAAAGCAACAGGAAAGAGTGGAATAAGAAACAGGAGTGTGGGGCCTGCTCGACAAGCTAGGAAGAGCCCAGCAGCACAAGGGTGGAAATGGGCTGCTCATGTAAATCTGTGCTGCCACGCTGTGGGGGGCGGTTTCGTCAGTGCCTATTAATGGTAAAAGGACAGAGTGTGCACGCGGTGGCCTGCAGGTGCAGTTTTCTGTATCTGCCGTAGAGAAATGAAATCCTCACACGAGTGCACAGAGAGACAGAGTACGATAAAAGGGTGCCTTCTGTTGCACTATTGTTTTTTTACAATGAAGAACGACAAACAACGTAAATGGCCATGAGCACAGTTGTAGGTAAATAAACCATGGCATATCTGTGCTGTGGAGACCCAAAGAACAGCTCAAAAGATAAGATGTACTGGGAAACTTCCAAACAAAACAAGCAATACGTTGTATATATTTTCTCTCTCCCTCTCTTTCTCTCCACCCCCTCTCCCAACCCAGTAGAAACAAGATCTGAAGAATACTCAAGAATACCTGTCACACACACAACACTAGCTGTTCCTTGTTGGAGGGGAACACTTCCAACATTGAGAATATATGGTTCAAAGGGGGGGGGAAAGGCATTTATTTAACTTTAACTTGCCAATTATTATTTTAACTAAGAAAATGTAGTTCCGTATCACTTAAGCAATTAAAAAAAAGTTTAAAGCATGGAACCATAGATTTGGCATTTTGCAAGGGCTGTTTTGGCACAGTGGTGGGAGTAGAAAACAGATTACAGCGTACGGAGAAGAGTAAATGGGAAGAAAGAGGAGCATAAGGCTACAGAATGGCCAGGGTGTGGGGGAAGAGAGTCGATGGAAACTTCTTCATTCATTTGCTCTTAACTAAAGTGACCCCAAAGCTCACTAAAAGGGCATTTTGGCTTCTTCTTAGAGGGTGTTTGTTGCTTCTATAGTAGAGCAATGAAATTTGCTTCTGAGCTGGGATCACTCCTATAATTTGCATTTCAACTCTTCTGATACAGAGAAGTCTAAAAGGAAGTAGGAGGGAAATCAACATTGTGTGATTGGTGGGTTCAAATCATAATTGCTGTGTGAAGGCTAAACATTCACATGGGGCAAATGGTGCCTGAAATAAGATACAAAGGAATGTCCACCAATAGAGACATTATTAAATATTACAATTGTCTGTGTGGTAGACCATTAGGTAGTTATTAAAAGTCATGTTTTCCCAGTTTGTAAAAAAATTTTGAAACATGAGAAAATGTTGGAAATACGAGGTTTAACTTTTAAAAATACACACTACAAAACTTTTTATGCGGTGTGGGGTGCTTACAAAATAGTATTTATGCATAAGGAAGAAAAAAAAAACAAGGAAAGCACTCAAAATATTAACAATGGTTCTCTCCCAGGGATGGGGAAATTGGTGATTTTATTTTTCATGCATTTCTGTTGACGCAACAATTTTCTATCAAATACATTATTGCTTTTATAATTCCCCAAAGGAACTGTTTTTAAAACTGTAGTTTGAAAATCATTTATGAGGGAAGACAGCCAGGAAAAGATTCCTGTTTGGCAAGGAGTCGAGCAGGCAGCCTGGGCTTGGACTTTTGGAGCCCTCCTCCCCCTTTCCCTCCGCCTTTGGCCCAAATATCAAGTAACAGACTTGCACACAGTTGAAAGGACCTAGAACAGCCGACTTCTCCAACCCTGGGTGACACAAGTCGACTCTTCCCCACTCCGAACTCAAGGGGCTATTTTCTGTTCTTAAGTTTAACAAGAGAAAACACAGATCTCTGGTGAGCTGCGGCCACCGCTGGCCACAAAGATGTGGCCCCGTCTCCCCGGCTGACCTGAAGGAGTGACGTGACACCCCGAGAGGGACTCTGCTGCCTTGTCGTGCTCCGCACCCGCCTTTCCCCAGCGTGGCAGGAGCCAGCGCAGCCTGATGGTGAAGCCCGTCAGCTTTGGAACTAAACACACCCCTTTGGCATCCTTGCTCTTTTGCTTGACGGCTCTGTGGCACCTGGCAAATGCTGTCACCTCTTTGTACCCCCGTTTTCTCACGTGTAGAAAGGGGACGAAGATTCTGGCCTCGCTGGGTTCTTCTGAATGTTACGTGGAGTAAAGTCCTATAGTAGAATATGTATTAATAACAATCGCGGAATCAGTGATTTCATTCTCAGGTTATTCCCCTTTGCTTTCTTCTCACCCTACCTCATGGCCATAATTCAGGGGATAAAACGAACAAGGACAGTTTGGGGGAGAAAGACACGCTTTTGAATCTGCAGACTTTCCTTTGAAAAGCAAAGCGCCCAGATTCCAGGTTGGTTATCTATTTGGAGTCCATGAGTGAATTTGTTGAACATTACTTATTACCTTCCACGTAGTGTGCGTGAGCTTTCTTTCAGGTATACGATCAGATTCCACGTGGATGGATTATATGACTGTCATGTTTTATTCACATGGATCCTAAAAGCAGCCACTGCCCACCACCTCTGCAGCGCCCACACTCATCCAAGCTGGTATCGTCTCTTCTAAGTGACAGTCTCCCGACTCTCATCTTTTCATTTCCAGTGAACTTTGCGATCAACCAAAGTAGGAGAAGAACCAGTCTGGAGAGTGTAGTGTCATGTTAACACATGGAAACCCCAAACTGCAACAGGTGATGCAAACTTAGTCCGCAGGCCCAGCCAACACTTAAACTGAGAAGGCAGTGATAAACACAGGAAATTACTTCACCCTGGGAATATTCTGGAAACCGAGTTTGAATAATTGCTTCGTGTTCAGTTGGACACAGGTTCACTCCCAGGTTGACTCACATATGCAAATACTCCTGACTACGTCTGACTGCACAGCACACACAGCCCAACCTTTCCAAAAGGCTAACGACACAGCGTGAATCAGTCACTCTCGGCTTCAGAGCCCTGAGTCCTTCTTCATCGTGGACCTCAGCGCCTTTCTTCCTCTCCCACTCACATCCAGTCCCACAGCAACTCCCGCCCGCCCCGTCTTCCAAACAGACCCAGAATCTGGTCACCCTGGGGCAGCACCTCAGCCACATTCCAGCCATCTCTGAGCTGGCTGATAGCTGTAGCCTCCCAACTCCTCTGCCAGGGGCCCCCGCTGGAAGGTTTGGAGCAGGGTCGTCCTATGATCTGATTCCTATTTTAAGAACCATTCTGGCTGCCGAATGGGGGACACCCGGGAAGTGCTCCCCTGTCTCTAGACCCTTTTCTGGCAGCTTTTTCTTTCACAATCTCTAAAGTAGATGCTCTCCAAGTAGGTGGTCCAACATTTTGCAAAGTCTATGAAGAGGATCACTAATTCATGGAGTCACTGGTTGTGTCGTGGCAAGGTGTATAGCTAGTGTTACAGCTCTTGTTACAGCGCTTGACCCGGGAAAGAACCGAGCAGCACATGAAGATTCGGAGAACCGTCTTGGGGGGAGGGGAGCATGGGCAATATACCTAATCTTAACACTTGTGCCCCCATAATACACTAACATAAAAAAAAGCTCAGAGAACCGGCTTCATTCCTCCAGCAGGCCCAGCACAGCAAATATTACAGGTCTCTCCTCCACTTCCAATCTCCTGCCCCTCCTTCCTTGGTCTCCTCTTGCTTTTATACCCTTGGTAGGGCTCAAAAAGCATCCAATCAACTACAAGCTTTAATATCCAATCAACCTCAAGCTTTAACATCCAATCAACAACAGTGGGATTCAAAAATTACCCAATCAGGATCACGCAAGCAGCGAGGCTGGAAGCAGGCTGCCGCCCGCCCGGATACCATGCCCTCCAAGGGGTGAGGCCCGCACTCGGGGGATGCTGAGCACTGGGGAGGCGGCAAGCGGCTGCGTCCCAGCGCCAGGTGTTTTCTGCGTCAGTTGCAGTAAGTTTAGGGACACTGGGCTCAACAACTTGCAACTGGTTATTTACTGCAGGCCTTCTCAGAGCCTTTAATAGGCCACTGCATTCTGTGAATCCTCAAGAGGAAGACAACACAGAGGGTTTTCCAAACTATTCTCTCAGACACCCTCGGGGCTCGCTCCCTCCTTTCATCCAGGTTCATGCTCAGATGTCGCCTCCTCGAGAAGCTGTTGCTGACTGTCCGTCACTTCTTATCTCCTTTCGTTGACCTTTTTTTTTTGTGGTACTTGTCAATATCAATAAAAGTATATCTTTTTTTTTTTTCCTATTTATGTCTGACTCTCCTCTGCTAAATTGTAAGCTCCAGGAGAGCAAGAGCTTTGTTTGTGCTGCCCTGTGCTGTATCTTCAGTTTCTAGAACATCACCTACCATGCAGTGGGTGCACTTGCTACACATTTGTTGAATGGACATGTGCATTAGTTTTCTGCCGTTTTGTGGCAAATCGCCACAGCATTAGCAGCTTAAAACAATACCTGTTTATGATCTCACAGTTTTGGGGAGTTTGGTTGTAAGTTATCTGGGTGCTTTGAGTCTCATTAGGCCAAAATCAACGTGTTGGTCAGAGCTGCGATCTCATTTGAGATTTGGGCCGTCTTTTCCCAGGTTCACTAGTGTTTGGCAGAATTCAGTTCTTTGAAGTTGTAGGACCGAGGTACTGAGTCCCTAGGGGCCACCTGCGGATGCCCGCCACGTGGCCCTCTGCGCAGCATGGCAGTGCACTTCCTCGAGGTCCCCAGGACAGCACCCGGTGCTGCTTCCCCAGTTCCCTTCAATGGCTCACCTGCTTAGGCCAGGCCCACCCAGGGCCATCTGTCTCTTGATTAACTCAAAATCAACTGACTGGGGACCTCAGTTACACAATTCTTTTGCCTTTGCCATATAACGTAACCTAATCATGAGAAAGGTATCCCATCAACTCAAAGGTCCAGCCAATATTCCAGAGAAGAGGATTGTACAAGGAATGCACGCCGGGGTGAGCCATCTTGGGGACCACTTTAGAATTCTGCCCACCACAATACGAGAAACTTTATATCCCTTAGAGTATCTTGTAGGATTGGTGTCCTCTGGGAAGCACTTTGAGAGATGTGCTTTTCCTTCCCAAACCCATCAACCTCGTGTCGCAAACAAGAGCATGAATCTGCAGATGCCTTTAGGCGCTGTGCAGGCAAGAGAGTTCTGTGGGAGTTGTGTAGGAATGAGACTGAGTCCCAGCAAAGGGGGACGGCGGTGGTCACTTGGTTTCCTGCGTTTTGCCCCTGGTCCCCAAACTTCCAATATTTCAAGAGAACATGGGAATCTGGATTTGCACATGAAGCCTTCCGGCGTTTAAATCTGGAAACGCGTTCAGAATGCTTTCCCCCTTTCCCGAAGAGACATGTTTGTAGGCTGCACTGGGGCTGTTGCATTTGAAAATTGTTGCTGGAATGATCACTGTCTTTCGAAAGCTACCACGACTGTACCTTCGACTTAAGAACTCTCGTCTGGGATGTCGTTCACATGTCTGCCTGCCTGCGGAGCAGCCCGACTTGCTCATCTGAATGTTTCTGGAGCTCAGAACAGAATGCCCAGGATCAGATATATCATATTTTCACTTCCTCCTCACAGTCACTCCTCCTTCCTGGTGTGGCCGAAGGTGTCCACATCCACCTGGTTAACCAGCCTCACACTTCAGGGATGTGTTTGAGCCTCTTTCTTTCTCTCTGTCACTTTCCCAACACCCAGTTGTCTGGGGTGAAAAAAATTGCTCTTTGAAAAGCTGCCTGGAGCCGTCTCCTGGGGAGAGGGCAGGAGGACTCATCTATGGGCAAAGTTTGCTCTTTCTTTGGAAAAATCATGCTAATGGAACTTTAATTATGGAATTAAAAGGCTGCCAGGGAGGAAAGTGACAAATTAACCTACTTGGAGGAGAAGTGGAGAGACTCATCTTGTGAATGATCAGACCCTGTTGCTACCCTGCTGAAAATACCCTAGCACTCTCCGATCTAACTCAGGCTAAAATGCAGGTCTCACCATGGCGACAAGGCTTTCTGGTCCCTCACGGCCTCTCCAGCGTCACCCAAGAGCACACACGCTCTTCCCGGTGTATCAAATATGCACTCACCGTGGGGCTTGTACATTCTCGCTCTTCCTTTTGTCTAAAATGCTTTTCTCCCCAACATTTGCATGATTTACTCCTCACTTTATGAAATTCTCTGGCCGAATGTCACCTTCCAAGAGGTTTTCCCTGATCACCCCAACTACATTTGCATGCCCTGCAGTTCTGATTGACCCTTCTGCTTTAGTTTTTATAGCACGCACATTCTACTTCCTGTCTATCACTAGTTGTTTATTGCCCGTTTCCTGCAGTAAAATACAAGCTCCTTGAAGGCAACTTTGTTTTGTTCGCTTCCCTATTCTAAGAAATTAGAACAGTGTTTGATCCGAAGCATAAATTCTCAGGAAATATTTATTGAATGAACGAATGAATGCAAGAATGGATGAACAAGGGAATGGTGATGCTGGTAGTCTAGCAACGAAAGGTGTTGTATCTCTGCAGAGAGACATTTTGTTGTGCATTTGTTTTCTTTTTCATAAGTTTCTTCTCTTTGCTTTACTATTTCCTTGTTTCTACTTTTTTAGATTTGCTTTGCTTTTATTTTTCTAATTTCCTAAAGATGTTTAGATCATTGTCATCCTCTCTTCTGATCCAATACATGTATTTAAAGATAAAAATTTCCTTCTAGGGCCTGGCATGGTAGCTCATGCCTGTAATCCTAGCACTCTGGGAGGCCAAGGCAGGGGGATCACTTGAGGTCAGGAGTTTAGGACCAGCCTGAGCAAGAGTGAGATCCTGTCTCTACTAAAAATAGAAAAAATTAGCCGGGCATGGTGGTGCACGCCTGTAGTCCCAGCTACTCAGGAAACTGAGGCAGGAAGATAGCTTGAGCCCAGGACTTTGAGGTTGCTGTGAGTTAGGCTAATGCCACGGCACTCTAGCCCAGGTGACAGAGCGAGACTCTGTCTCAAAAAAAAAAAAAAAAAAAAAAAATTTCCTTCTAAGCATGGCTTTAGCTGAATCCTACGTTTTGATGTCAAATAATCATCTAGTCAAAATATTTTCTAATTTCCACTGTGATTTCTTTTAAGCCATGAGTTATTTAAGATCACATTGCTTAATTTCTAACTACTCAGACATTGTCTTTAGTTTTTGATTTTTAGTTAACTCTACTATGGTCAGAGAACATATTGTGTGTGCTTTTAATCTTTGAAGTTTGTTGAGACCTACTTCACAGCCCAGCATGTGACAACTTTTGGCAAGAGTTACCTGTGCTCTTCAAAAATAACATGTATTGTGCAGTTATTGGTTATTTTGTTCTATAAATGTCAATTAGGTCAAGTGTGTAAATAGTGTTGGTCAAAATTTCTCCACTCTTACTGATTTATTATCTATTTGTTTAGGGGTTACCGATAGAAAGATGTTAAAGCCTACCATTATGATCATGGATTTATTTTTCTTTTTAGATCTGATAGTGTCTGGTTTGTCTATATTGAGGCTATGTTAGCAGGTACTTGTACATTTAGAGTCATTTTATTTTTCTTGTTTTCTTTTTCTATTTCTTTCTCTCTCTCTTTTTCTTTCTTTCTTGGATTTTGTCATCTGGCATTGATCAGTTCTGAAAAGTCAACTGTCAGTCTCATTGTTGCTTTCAATTGAAGTGGAGCATTGTGTCTTTGTTCTAGGTTGCCTTCAAGTTTTTTTGTTTTTCTTTTGTCTAGCTTTTAGAGCTGTGCATAGGTACAATGGCCCGCAACTAGCCACTTAGCCATTTTTTCTGGAAAGAAGTTTTACATATTACATGGCTTTGGTTTTCTCCAGGTGGTGTTGGAGACAGCAACAGGAGGTTGAGGAAATGAGGAAAGATCAGAGGAAGAGAGGTTAAGGTAGAAGGAGTAGCTTTACTTAAGAGGAGTAGATCCCAGCAGATTAGCCAACGAAAAGATGTAGGGGACAGGATGGCACTTTCTGAAAATAACTGGCCCTAGAAATTCAGAGACTGTGATATCCAATATTGAATTTGATAGTTTTCTTTATTGTGTGGTACTTCCCTGCAGTAACTGGGATCCAGAGAAGTTAATCAACCTGTCCGACCTCACACAGCTAGTTAGTGGCAGGCTGAAGTTCAAACCCATGCCGGGAGACTCCCATGCCGGGAACCACCCTTGTAGCCACTAAACTATACTAAAGACCAGGAACTTTGAAACTTCTCTTGTTACAAACCACAATAGGAAATATATCTTGAATCTATACACACATGCTTACAATCAAAACAAAACTCACATTGATCAACCTTACCCACATTACCTGTGATGCACCATGAACTATCCTATTCTATTCCATTCCATATGCTGAATCAACATTAATAGGTTGGTCTCCAGTTTCAAATGAAAACCACTGCTAAAGACAAAGACTTAACTTTAAAAATTGATAAAGCACATCGCTCTGAGTTGCTAGGGGAAAACTCAGTGAGAAGGAAGGGCAAAAGAGGCCAGTTCTTTTTGTCTTTCAGGGATTTTAATAATAAAATAGCTTTGGATCACCCACTCCAGATTCTTGTAGTAGGCAGCCTCCTTAACTTAAGGTTTCTTAACTTCCAACTGGCATTGACCAAGTGGGGGGATCCCACGTTGGCCCTCTGGACACAGTGGGGGCAGGCACTCGGTAAATGTTTGCGGCATGAATCCAATAAGGGGTCAGACTAGGGCATCTCAGGACCTTCTCCGTGCTCATACTCTCCATCAAACCAACAAACGAAGAAAGGCCACAACATTTTCCTCCTGGGTCAGTATCAACAGAAAAAGAACATTCTAGAACGGTCCTTTTTTGGACAACAAACCATTTTCCAGAGTTGCTATCTTAGGCTGCTCTGCCACTGAAGGATGAAAGGAAAACGCTCTCCCCCCCCACCCCCCAATCCAGAATTTCCTGCCCTGTTTTGTGGTTGCCTTAAAACATTTTCAACTCCCGCCTCCCCCTTTCTCACCATCTCTTCTTCGTGGTTACAGAGGTTATAAATTTGCAAAGGAAATGATTAAGCAAATCCAGAGATCTTGGCCATGGGACCTGATTTTTCAAGGGCCTGGTCTTTGAGAGCTGAAGCAATCCCTCCCCTGAAGGATTTGCACTTGAGTTTTTTAGTCTTAGTCAGGGCTGGGGCATAATTTCCTGTTTTTGTGTTCTCAAAACTGTTAAGCTACTTGTGAACAACTGGCCAGCAGAGATAGGGAGGGGGCGGGGGTGGCGAGAGAGGGCTGTGAGCCCGGAGGGGAGGAAAAGGCTGCTCCCCTTGTTCTGGCAGGACCCGGTGACAGTGGAAAGTTTTTTTTTTTTTTTTAAGGCAATGAAGCAGAAAAGTAGAGAGGCAGATTCTAGACATTGAAGTTGGGGGGGTTGAGTGGTAAAGAGGAGAAGAAACAAGTTCTAGCAGGAATCTGGGCTGCTGGACTTGACGCTCAAGAACAGCTGCTCAATCTCCACCCGTTTTCCATAAACATGAATATTTATTAGACAGTATTGCAAGTGCCAGGCACAGCGCTAACTGCTTTGCATGGGACAGGTCATTAAATACCCACAGGGAGGCTCCATTTTATGGATGTGAAAGTGAGGCCCCAAGAAATGCAGTAGCTTGCTCCAGGCCACGTGGCCAGGTGGCCAGCAGGTAGCAGAACCAAGGCTGTTTGCACCTGGAGCCTGGGTTCTTCCCCACCACTCTGGCCGAAGATAAAGAAGCTGGCACGGCTGTCACCAGGACCGTAGCGTACTGTTCATTCGTCTAGATTGAGACCCTCGCCCACCATGATCCTCATCCTTTCTTTCCTGGAACAGCAGGGCCTCCCACGGTGCCGGTGCCGGGCATTCGGCGGTTTGCTCTCGGCTCCTCTGTCCAAGCCTCTCTTCCAACTGGGCTTCCCGGGTTCTGTTCCCAACTGGCTTCTGCTGACTCTGAGATATTTTTCCTGCCCCTTCCCGGGAGTCACCTGTGATGCCAGCCACCCTGGGGCAGCCTCCCCTGTCCCCACGGGGCGCCAGTCCCCCCCCCCAGCCCCCAGCACTCCAGTGACATCGCCCCTTCCGTTTGGCTGTCTGTCTCTAGCGGCAGTTGCGTTTCTAATACAATTATTTCTACTTCTAATCTCTTTCTTCACTTCCAATCTATTTCAACTTCTAATGTCTTGGTGGCCTCCCTGCCCCATGCTCACCTTTTCAACTCTTCCAGCACCTTCAAAACTAGCGTCCACGTTCACTTTCCTCTACTGAATTACTTCACACAGGCTAGCTTTTCCCGAGAGGAGCCTAGGTGACACACAGACCTTTGTACCTAAGACACAGACCTTGAGACGAAGACTCGGGTGGGAGTTATTCATCTGGGGAAGGAGCCCGGGAAGCAGGATGAGGGAGGGAGTGTTCGTGAGCGTGTCGCTGCTGTGGGTGACGGTGGTGCAGTCTGGCTGAGGACCCTCCTGGCAACAGGTAGAAGACACCTCAAAGTTGTCCCACCGAGACATGTGTCACTGAGGTGGAGAAGCAGAGATATTCATCTGCCGCCCGTCCTCGGTTGGGGGGTGTCCCTGGGGCCGTATAAATTCAGCCCTGTCCAGAATGCCCCGCAGGGGGACGGATCAGCTCCCACAGCCCCCAGAGAAAGCCACCAAGAAGGAAAGCAAAGAACGGGGCCCTTTGCGGCGAGCAGCTGTCAGTGCTGCAGGTAAACTCAGGTGGGCTGAAGAGTGATGGGGAGGGCGCCCATCTGCTGCCATGGCAACCTGGCCACCAGGGTAAGTAGATACCGCCAAGGACAGCCAGGGCCAGACCCAAGTCCCTTCCCCAGAAATTCGGTTTTCCTTTACAATGGGATAAACACAAGGGAAAATTAACATTTTTTTCATTGTTTTCTCTCCTCGCCCCTTTCTCTTTTAACCACTTCGGTACCAGCGTCGACTATAGTCGACAGCCACAGATGAACGCGCACAGCGACTTTAGCCGACGGCTGTGACATGACTTTTCTAATTTTTCATTTATCAAAATAAAATTGTGAACATTTAAAAATAACGTAATGAAAACATATATGTATATGTTACCTATTCTGATTCACATGACAAGTGAAGCTGCCTCTAAAGCAAAACAAGCTTTCAGCGCTTTCAGGCTTTCCTCATCACACAAGAGCAAAACGGACGCGTCGTCAATGCACAGCACAGACTGTCGTGGGGACAGTGAGCGCCGCTGTGGGCGAGGTGTCGAGGCCGGTGAGCGCCTCACCGAAGTGGTTAAGGACTAGGCAGTCAGCCAACTGCTTATGCGAATGAGAAGAGGCTGGGACAAAGTTTAGGGTGTCCCCAAGACTGGGTGGCTTTTCTGCCCATGAAAGAGAAGATGTCTGCTCTCCCTGAGACCAAGGGCATCTGCATGCTCATCAATAACCTCACCGAGCACCTGGCACCTGCGGGACGCTTTCTTCACACGCTCTAAGTGCACGGCCTCATTTATTCTTTTTGGCGACTCTCTGAAATGAATGCCACTCGCATCCCCATTCTACAGAGGAATAAACTAAGGCTCCGAGAGGCGCAGGAATCTGTTCAAGATCTCACAGCCGCCGTGATCATCATCTGGGTGACGGTGGGACCCAATTCCAAATCCGTATTTATGACATTTGGAAATAAACATTTAAGTGTCCTTTTAAGGCCCAAAGCCATTTAGAAGTTTTAGCTAAGTATTTCTCATGATCTTTAAAGAAGCTTAAAAAGAAAATGATGACCTTTTATAACAAATACCTTGCAGATAGTGCAGGTCACCCAGTGACTCTTAGATGAATTGAGTTTGTATTCATCCTACCTGTGGCCAAAATACAAGTCTGACTGTGTCACCTGCCAGCTCACATCTCTTCCAGCTGTGCCGAGCTACCTGCCATTGTCTCTGTGACCCGAGGCCTGTGCACTTGCCCTGCTGCTGGTTCCCCCTCTGAGCGACCCTTATTCATTCTTTGTGCACTAGCTAAACTGTCACCCCCTCCAAGGCCAACTTCTACCCCATGTGGTCTCACAGCAGTGCCTTCCTCTTGAGTCCCACAACATCCTGCATTTGCTTCTCTTACGTTGTATTATTACTGTCCTTTTGCCTGCCTGTGTCTCCCACAGACACAAAAGCACGCCTGCAAGGGCTCAGGTTGGGTTTCAACCTTGGCTCTGCCCTGTGTGTCCTTGGGCAAAGTCGATTTTTCTCTCTGAGCCTTAGTTTCCTCATCTGTAAAATGGTCAGTAAACAAGGTGAGTCATGTGACACACAATGCCTGGCCTATGGTAAGATTCAATGTTGGCTTTCTTTTTAGACAGAGTCTTACTCTGTACCCAGGGCTAGAGTGCCATGACATCAGCCTGGCTCACAGCAACCTCAGACTCCTGGGCTCAAGCGATCCTCCTGCCTCAGCCTCCCGAGTAGCTGGGACTACAGGCATGCGCCACCATGCCCGGCTAATTTTTTCTATATATTTTTAGTTGGCCAATTAATTTCTTTCTATTTTTAGCAGAGACAGGATCTCACTCTTGCTCAGGCTGGTTTCGAACTCCTGACCTTGAGCGATCTGCCTGCCTCGGCCTCCCGAGTGCTAGGATTACAGGCGTGAGCCACCGCGCCCGGCCTCAATGTTGGCTTTTATTATCCATTGTATGCATCTTCAGGGCCAGTCTCTGGACCAAAAACTTAGTCGGTGTTTAGTCGGGATTGGGGGAGCTCTGCCTAGATCAGTGGTTTTCAAGCTTTCTCCTGGATCAGGAGCACCGGGGGGCTTCTTAGAACACAGATTACTGGGTTCCACCCCAAGAGTTTGGATCCCGAGGGTCTTCAGTGGGGCTTGGGAACTTGCACTCCCAAAACATTCTCAGGTGATGCTGCTGCCGCTGGTGCTGGGAACACACTTTGACAACCACTGGGCTGGTCACCTGGGGAGGGTGGATGTCTGATTAGGGTGATCAAACACTTGGTGCTAAACTAAGCTCACGCTAGGGGATAAGGTGACCCACTTCCAGTGGATGTGGCCACAGAATATCTCTCCATCAATTTATCTGCGCAACCACCATGCACTGATTTCTGCTGTGTCCAGGCACTCTGCTAGACACGGACGATGGAACAACGCGGGAGACAGACGGGAAGGCCCCAGATCTTGATAAGCCCAGTCTAGCGCCTGCTGTGGAAGGCAGCTGCCATCACTGCTCAAGTCCCATCACTCTGAACTGAAGGGACGCGTTTGATTTGGGGAATGGCTAACCTTAAAGACACTAATATTAACAATTGCTTTAGTGTTCTTCGCATCCTTGTATTGCCTTCTCACTACCGATTTCACCAGAATGATCCATCCAAACTGATGACAATAATCCCATAACCCCCCTGCCTGGAACTGCACCCACCACTTAGCTCCAGGTTGGGGGCTGAAGTCAACCCACGCAACACGGAACACGGCAGAACAGAGTGTCGGAGAATCACAGTCAGGTTGTGACTTAACACCTGTCCTAGGAAGCGACACATTTCCTTATAGTTACTGTCAGCCAGAACAGAGTTTCAGAGAACGAAAGCCAAAGCGGTTACCTAACACCTATTCCACAAAATGATAAATATCCTTATTGTTACTATTACCAGCCAAGCAGAGCAGGGGTTTTCTGTTACTTGGTACTAAAAGTTCCCTGTGGCAGAACAGCTCTCGCCTCCTAAGTGCCAGCTGCCACTGCAATAAGTGGTTGGTAGGAGCCACTTCACTGCAGGCTCCCAGCACCTCCCCGGGTGGCTGTCATTAATCCCATTGTTGAGGGGGAACACCGAGGCTAAGTCACCTGCTCTCCAGTCCGGAGTGGAGCACAGGGGCCAGTAAGAAACGTTTAAATGCTTTGCAATGACACCAACTCAGTATTTTGCAATCACATAGTCTCCCTCGAGCTTCTTCCAAGATGGAGCACTTAAGAATGGAAAAAAAAAACCCAACCAGCCAACCTCATGCTTGTTTGGCATGCAGGGAATCATCGAAGGCAATTGACCCGCACAGGTTGGCCTTGTTCTACCTCTCCTCATTAAACCTGATTGCTTTCTAGAAGGTAATCCACAAACACTGTTCCGCCGCTTTGGCCCATTCCCCTCCCCCCACCCCCATGCAGTCAGGGAAAAAGGCCTGACTGCAGCGTGTAGAACCCCAGGTCCTGGAGCACCCCCGTGTGGCTGCATTTAGCCGGAAACGTGCATCCTTGATTGTAAATCACACACAGAGGAGCCCCTTCCAGAGCAATCCTTTCCAGAAATGCAGGTGGGGGCTATTTTACCAAGAAGTGCACATTTGAAAGAAATAGAAAATGACAACAAAAAATCCATACAGGTACATACCCGTTCCTCTCTGCCACCTGCCCACACCCCCGATGGAATGTAACAAAGGAAGCAATGACATTCAGTTAGGGACATACAGCTTTAAATTTACACACTGTGTGCAGAAAGCATTTTATAAACTGAAACGTACGCTTAACCTTAGGCGTTATTATTGTTTTTCTTACTTCTGTGAAATTAGGGATGGCCACTTCTGCCCTGGCAAGTTAAAGGGCCAGCAGGGGAGAGGTGGCACAAGTGGTTTTCCAGAAAAGGGCAACAGAGCCTAAAGAGTTAAACTCCCAGAAAACCAATTTATGCAAAGGGCTGGATCCTGACCAGCACTCAGGCCTGCGCTAAAGATCTGAATTACAAATTTACAGAATTTGCTGCTCAGTAAGTAATTTCTTTTCTTCCTAATGGAGCCTGTAATTTCCAGTGGGGCAGTGCCACTTTATTTTCACCGATAGAGTGAACAAAATCTTGACCACGGAGAAGACTCATTCTACTCACCGTGCAAAATCGCCTTTTTGAAAGGCTTAAAGAGGGGCATTCAGGGGATGGTTAAAACCAATCCCTGTTGCAAAGCTCATTGCCTACTTTCCCTCTGTTTGCACCTTGGGTAAGTGAATAATTGGAATCATTTCCCTTTCCTTCCTTTTAAGGTAGGTAGTGTAGCTGATTTTATTTTTTGAAGGCATAAGATCTGCTTGGGACTATTGGACATAAGAAATGACATTGTCAGATCCAGGTGGTAGAAATCTGCTCCCTTCTAGGCACTTTGAGAAGGAGCCAGCGGGACACACATCCTCATGTCTTGGAGCCTAATGTAATGGGACTCCAGGGCTTCTGGGCTGTTTGCAAACACACAGGGCAATCCAGCCAGTATGTATGTATGTACGTGTGTGTGTGTGTGTGTGAGAGAGAGAGAGAGAGAGAGAGAGAGAGGAGAGAGAGAGAGAGAGAGAGAGGAGAGAGAATGTGTTTAAATCCCCAATAATTTGTTCAAAGAGCAAGTGGCAAGGAGGTATAACGAAAACACAAGAATTTTACTTTCTTTCCTTTTCCCTTTCCTTTCTGGCATCTGTTTTGGTACGTGCCTCCCTCCGGCTGCTGGGAACAACTGCTATTTTGAATGGATTCATTTATGGATCTCAGTCAAAAAGTCACCGTCAGCTGGACTGGAAAGCAGTGTTGTGTGTGTGCGTGTGTGTGTGCGTGTGTGCATGTGTGCGTGTGTGTCTGTGCACGGTGGCGGCCATTTCAGCTCAAAACCTCCATTCTTGGAAAGGCCACTTCTTCTTGACATGGGAGAAGACACACTTCCCTGGGCACCTAAAAATAAATAAGTAAATGAGTAAGTAAATAAATTAATAATAACAATAAAAAGGCACCTTGCCTCTTCCCCCCAGGTCTTAATTTCTCTGTGGGGGCATTTTGTAATGTTTCTCTGTGTGCAAGTTTTGCTTTGCCTTTTCCCCCATTGTTTGCTGCTCTGTCTGAGTGGCATTTCTGGGAATCCATGTCCTTAGGGTTTTCGTGGGCTCTCTCCCTGAGTTTCTGCTCTTTTCCTCACTAGTTCAGCATCAGGCATGGAAATTAGTTATTTACTGTTAAATGCATCAGGAATGGGATCTCAAAACAACAACAGACACACACAAAACACAAAAGTGGGGTTTTAACCTACTTTTCTTAAGCTACCAAATGGATTTAGAGTTCCCCTAATAAGTCAATTTTTTAGTTTGCTCTGGCTTTTCTTGCCTTAAAAAAAAAAAAAAACTAAGCAATTTCATTAAAAGATTGTTCTCTTTCTTTGGCCCAGGGGCATAGGAAATCAGTTGTGAAAACTGTTGGCATGCTTTGCAAAGAGATTCTCCGCAAAGAACCTTTTTGTTTTGTTGGGGGTGGGGGCTTCGGGAGGCTGCATCTGCAGCAGTGACTTTGGCCCGAGCTGCTCGGTCCCTTGGCCTGTTTCTCCCCCTCCTGCCTGGGGCCACTTCTCTTCTGGGCAAAAAGCCCTGTGCCCAGTGAGGTGAAACTTGCAAATGATACTGTCACCTTCCTCAATGGACTGCAGCCCTGGAGTTCACCAAAGGTCGCAGCAGGCAACCCCCCATGGTGTTGGGGACAAAGAAGTAGGAGCTGCCTGGTTTCTTGGAATCCTCCCAGTGGAGGCAAAGTCACCCGCCAGGAAGGCCTTCCCCAAAGGGATTTTTCCTGCAGAATGTTCCAGGTTAGACATTCTGATGCGGAAAGGGCAGGAGATAGTTCCCAACTGGTGAGGCACAGACTCTAGGCATCTCCAGGCGTGGTCAGGAGGTCTGAAGGAGGTAACCCACTGCTGTGAGGAAAAGACCTTTGGTCTTTTTATGTGAAAACGTGGAATTCAGCCAGTCCAAGCAGGGAGCCAGCAGGCCCCAGCACCAAAGGACCCTCTCTCCACTTCAGTCTGGATTTTTAGAGACACCACTTGTTTCTGAACACACTTTCCAATGCCTATTTGCCAAAGCCCATGGTGTAATTTGCATAAGAGGCAAACTTGTCCCTATACTCTAGGTCCATGTCAGGACCTAGAGTTTATTTTCAATCAATGTGTGATGGATTGCGCATGTGATAGATCTGTGTGAGCCTATACGTGGATCTGCAGTAGTTATATGTATGTGTTTATTTGTATGGGCGTGAATATGAGTGTGTGCATGCTTTTATCTATTCCTGTATGTGACGTATAGTATGCATGTGTGCATGTGTATGTGAATGTGGGTATCAGTACGTGTCTGAACACATATGTGTTTCTCTGTAGTGGATACTGCCAATGCACACACCCCCCAGCTGCTTAGGGATCTCGGCTTCTCAGCTCAATGGAAGCAGTTTGCCCATCCCACCAGCTCCCATGACTCACCTAGAGGGGTTCAAAGGCCGGCCCCCTTGCCTCAAGAATGACCAATTGAGTGGTGCAATTCCTGCTCCAGCTGAGACCAATCCTTGCCCAACTCCTTCCTTTCCCTCTTCTTTTCTCTTACTGCCTCTCCCCGGGAGCCCACTCTCAGTACAGCCTGTGCATCTGAGTCCCTGCCCCGGGCTCTGCTCCAGGCAACCTGGCCTAAGACAGCATTTTTATATATTTGCATGCGTGTGTATGCAGATATACATGTCACACATTTGTGTGTGTGCGTGTGCCCACATACAAGGATATCAAGGAGGATTTGGGAGAAAATTATCCTTCAAAGAAGGAAACAGGAGAAGAGTATGGATTTTATATTCTGAAACATAAACTTGTCTAGACATACAGTAGGAGAGAGCTGCTTTAAAAATTGAAAATTAAAAGATACTTTAGATGTAAATGTATTTTTTTTTATTGAATCAGAAAAAAGAAAGATACAGTATACATGACTATCAGCCAATCATATGCTACTTTGAATTACATTTTAATAGACTCAGGGTCCTATGTATTCCTCTGTACAAGTATTAAAAAAAACTCAGGTATTTGCATAATCTTCTGTAAATTTTTATTAACTGAGGTTATGGGGAGGGTTTTATCAGAGCACATCCTGAGAACATTAGGAAATTACAGACACATTTGAAGCAAGTGTCAGACGGAACAGATGAAGCAAGCCCCTCAGCCATCTGAGAAACATTAATAATGTAAGATTGCAGAGACCAAATCTTTGTTAGGGATACAGGATGTGGGATAAAAATGGGGGCCATAGCGCCCCCTTGTGTTGTAAAATAAACTTGCAACTTCATTTATTTGCATTATTATTATTATTATTTTTTGGAGTTGCACTTGTCACTGAGCCTCAAAAGCCATTGTTTTTCCAAATCATTTTAAGCCCTCTTCAGTCAATCTTTTCCCTCTCATTAATACATTTCAAGGACTTTATTTGAAAAACAACTCCTATTCATTCCTTTTTTCATACCCCACACATTCCATTCCAGGAAATTGGCAACCACCCAACGCAGCCGCCCGGGTTCTCCCTACTTGAAATGAGAACTTAAACAAACAGATTTCCCTCTCCCTCTTCCAAGCTTACAGGATGAGCACTTAACTTACTGCAAAGCTTAATTCCTTCTAGCAGGCATTTTCCTTCGGCAACTGACCTGTCACTGACATTTCTCCTAACGTGACCCGAACGCAACCCTCCACACTTTCCCCTCCCTGCTTGGCAGTCGTCCACTCTTCTGACCTAACTAGTTAACCTGCTTAACCGCCTTTACAATTAGTTACCCCAAAAAGACTGGACCAGAGACATAAATAATACACCTCAGTATATAACAGCTCGGGCTTAATTTGCACGCAGAATCTCACGTCATGGCTATGGAAGGGTATATACATGGAGTGTGTTTGGGGGACAAGCTGGGGTAAGGAGAAAGCATCCTGGTGGCAGGAGAACCTGGGTGGGAACTGTGGTGATTGTTTACTTGGATTTGCCCACTGGTCCGATGGCCACTGGGTCTGTTTGCACTTGAGCGTCCAACATCCGCTTTGGTCCCTGGAGAAAAACAGAGAGAAGTCGTAGCCCGTTGAAGGTCTGCAGTATCAACAGCAGCAGTGGCCGATTACGTGGCATTTACTCTGTGCTAGGTGTTGCAGTAAATATGCATACAGATGTCTTAGCTATGAGTGGTGGATAAGAGGATGGTCTCCAATCGGACGCCCAGTTATATTACTTTCTAGCCTTGTGAAATCTTGGATAAATCAGTTAATGCTCTGTGGTTTTTTTTGTTTTTTTTTGCAATCACACAAGAGGAGGTTTATTTTCTGGCTAGCCAGGGTCCAATCCCCAGAGCATCAATGCAGTGGCCACTCTCGCAGGCAAGGACCCCGACCGGAACAACGGCATGCCTTTTATCCCCACGGTGCACAAGCTGCGCACAAGCTGACTACGCATGGATCATGCGTTGACCTTTAAAATGATTGGTTGCCCACTATTGCCTTTTTTTTTTTTTTTTTTTTGAGACAGAGTCTCGCTTTGTTGCCCAGGCTAGAGTGAGTGCCGTGGCGTCAGCCTAGCTCACAGCAACCTCAAACTCCTGGGCTCAAGCAATCCTCCTGCCTCAGCCTCCCGAGTAGCTGGGACTACAGGCATGTGCCACCATGCCCGGCTAACGCTCTGTGTTTTGATTTCTTCATCTTTAAAATGGGAATGATAAGACCTATCTCAGAGGGTTGCTCCCGAGATGAAGTGAGTTCATACTTGTCGTGCACTTGGGGTGCAGCAGAACCTGGGGGGTAGAAGCCCCCCACCATTCTACCTCCCTTTAGCTCCCCTCCGCAGCCACCCTCTAGCTACGTCACCCTGCTTCATAGTCTCACAAAACATATCTCTCTCTGGAAGGACTGTGGCACCTGTTTTACTTGTCTAGCATCTGTCTCCTCCGCCAGAACGTGAGCCCCGTGAGTCCTGTCCCGGTGCCTGGCGTATAGCGGGCACCCCTTCATATTGGCTGAATGCGGGGAAGGAATGCGGTGACATAGGTGTTATGATTATTGTTCCACTTTTTCTCCCAAATGATACTTATAAAGTAAAATTAACCCTATCTGCATATAGTTCTATGAGGTTAAACCGACACATGTAACCACCACCAAAACCGATATATCAAATGCTTCTATCACCTCCCAACCCCTCCTCGTGCCCCTCTGTCGTCAAACCCTCCCCACCCGGGACCCTGGCAACTGCTGATCTGGCCTCCATCCCTAGAGTGTTGCCTTTTCCAGGATGTCCTATCAGTGTCATGTGGAATCATAGAGCACGTAGCCTTTCAGCCTAGCTTCTTTCACGTGGCAGAGTCGGGTGGAGATTCGTCCACGTTGCTGTGTGGGTCAGAGGTCCTATTAGTTTGGGTCCTTTTTACAGTAGAAGGTAGTAATATAAGATTGCATCTAGTGCACTAAAGTATATACATATAGATAGTATAGAGTAGTATAACAGAGTGTATATAGTATAGTATATGACAGTATATGATTATACATATTTTATAGTATACATGGTATATATATAATATAGTCAAGTATAGTAAATATGTCATAGTATAGTTTAGTACAGCACAGAACATAGTATCTTAAATATATTATCATATAGTATAGCACAATATGTACTATAGTATAGTGTGGTATATATAGTATAGTACAGGGTAGGATACTACAATATACTATTGAAAAGTATATATAGTATAGTGTATGTACATAGAGTTGTGTAGTATAATGTGCTACAGTATACATTATAATATATAATACAATATTTATAGTGTATTATAGTCTAATAAATATAGTATAGTGTAGCATAGTATAAATAATGTATACAGGGTGTATATGTAGTGTACGTATATGGTACATATGTAGTGTAGTGCCCTATGGTATACACAGACTAGCACAATGTAGGGTAGCATGGCACATAGCATATATTATAGAGTGTCATGTAATAGGGTGTAATTTACCATGGAATCAGATCGCTGGGCTTTGCACCCCAGATCTACCCCTTCGGTCAAGTTGCTTAGCCCTCTGCGCCTTAATGTTACCATGGGTAAAACGGGAGTTCACAGGGCAGTTGTGAAGATGAAATGTTAATATGTATAAAGTGCTTTGAATAGTATTTGTCACATAGTAAGTGCTATAAAAGAGTTACAGTTGCTATTTTTAGTGGCAGAGGTCACCAATAGCTGCAGGTATCTACGGAATGGAACAGTCATGAGTGATCAAAGGGTTTAGGCCAGCTTGCTCCTCTTAACTACCCCTCCCCCCCACTGCAGCACGAAGGCTAAGCCCAAGTCACTGGCCCACTGCTGGTGTCAGTGTTACTCCTTGTCTTGATCCCTGGCTCAACCCATATTCCCTTGGGTCCTGGGTATGACTTTGCTTATTTCTCTTCTGAGTTTATGCTTGACCACCTTGCTTATAATTTGAGTAATGACCTTCAGACCCTCTGTGTTTTCCAGGATTTAAATTATCCTAAATATATTTAACATTTACTAGTGTTATATTTCACTCCGTCTACCTACCCATCCATCCATCGAATCGTCCATCCAACAAATACTTAATTGAGCACCTACTACATTCCACTCACTATCCTGGGGAGGGCAGCATTGTCAGTCCATGCACGGACAAGGTCACTGTTCTCCCAAAGCTAGCAGTCTAGGGAAGGAAAAAAACTCTGCCTCCAGCCCTCCCCTTGCTTCCCTGCAGGCTACGTCGAGGTGCCACCTTGGATGTGATCGCCTCCGAGAAGCCCTCCCTGACACTCTCCCCTCAAACCCAAAGCCAGGCCAGGTCCTCACCTTCAGCCTCCCTCTGTGTGCCTTCTCCTCCCCTCCCGACTCGCCCCACACTCAGCCACAGCCGTGGGCCACAGAGTGGCCAGGGATGTCCACCTTGCTCCTCTTTGTGCCCAGTGTAGTGCCTGGCACACAGCAGGGCTTCAATAAATATCTGTCTGCTGAATGTTCAGCCAGCCCCTGTCCAATCTGTCCCCTTTGGAGGTGGGAACCACACCTCTTACCGGAGAGCCCAGAAGGAAGAGCCAAAAAAAAAAAAATCTACCTACCAGGCCCTTAAAAAAGCCCCCGAGGGACTGCTGCCGCTTCTCGGGTCTCTTCTGGGACTTGTCGCCATTCTGCAGTGAGTTGGCATCCCCCGTGGCCTGCCCCGGGCACGGCGCTGGGTCTTTGGCTTCCTGCTTGCTGCTCTTGTGCTTGCTTCCCTCGGCTGCCGGCTTCTTGTCCTTGGAGGAGCCCTCTTTGCCCTTCTGGGCCGCTCCTGCGGGCTCTGGCTCCGGCGGCGTGGTAGCCTTCTCTGCAGAGTCCGCCGTCTACAAACATCGCAGACAAAGCGCATTTTTAGTGGCTGCAAGACAGGTCTCAGTAGCAGGGGAATAAATATGTTACTGCAAAATAGAGATGTTCTAATGTTGGGTGGTATCTACATTTTCATGAATCCCTGGTGAAATGAAAAATAGAAAAAGTGCAAACACTTATCATGGTACGAGGTCATGGTAGGAGACATTTATTTATTTATCTAATAATCTACTAATTAATTTTATGCTTTTCCAGCAAGCATTTTGTTCCCCCTTCTTCTGGTCCCAGAACTTGGATTTTCCTTGGGGAACCACCTTTCTCCCCTTTTCCCCCACTGGTCTAGGCAAACTAACTCTACCCCGGACACGGCACGTGACTCGGGCCTGGCCGATCAGAGCATTGCGTGTGATTGGGCTGCTGTGATGGGTCAGCATGGGCAAACATGGATAAAGCCCGAACTAATTGCAGAGCTTTGCTAAAATAATCACGAGAGGCCTGCCCCCTTTCTATTGGATTTGAAGCCGAGAAGAGGTAAGATTGGAGCTTCCAGAGCTGCCACTATTTCTGGGGAGAATCTGCCTGAAAAGGAAGCCAACAAAGAGAAGAGCAGAGCTGAGAGATGAGGTGAGAGAGAGAGAAAAAAAGAAAGACCAGGCACAGATCATATTGCATGTGCTCCTGGATCTAGCCGTTCCTGAAGCTCTTTTATGTGTAAGCCAGCTTTAAGAGCATCACTCCCACGTGCAACCACATGTGACTTTTTTCTTGGGGATACGCATTCTTTCCCTCATGATTATGTCCACCTTAATTTTTGGTGTGAAACTGTCCTTTTGCTTCATGAAATGGTGGTAAGAGAAGATGATAGTTTTGAATGTACATCTTTCTATGCCAAAATGAAAGATATTATACAATCCTGCATGGTTTCTACAATCTGGAAGAATGAAGCTGTAAAATCTGAAATTCTAGAAAATTCTGGGTAAATTACAGATAACAACAACAACAAAAAATCCATTATGAAGCAGAAACCCTTTTCTCATCATTGACTTGACCTGAAATGTCTATGGGGTCCAGACAGCTCATGTAAAAATAAAAAAGAAGCTAGGGGAAAGAATAAAATCCCAGGGAGATCTTATTTCCCCTGCTGTAAAAGCAACATGGGTCCAAAGAAATATTTCTCCAGTGTAACAATAGCACCAGTTCAAGCAATGCAGGCTCTGGTGTTGGGGGGACAATTTGGAGCAGTGAGGCTTGTGGCGAGTTGACTATCAATGCCTCGAGTGAAGGGGGCACAGCTGCTCGGACCCAGCTGGGAGACAGCTGGCAGCCCCAGTGCAGTCAGATCGTCTGTTTTTATCAAAAGAACCTTGGAACTGAATGTTCTAAATGCAAAATATGTCAACTAGTAAATACCGACTTCAAAAATTTTAAACCAGTGATCGTGGCAAACAACCGGACCACAAGTCTCCCTGCGGGCCACGTGTGACCCACCGGATAGGTGTTGAGAAGCCTGATTCGTAAAGTTCTGTACTGTCCTCAGATAGAAGGTTCTATGAGAGGGTTCATGCAATCAAAGGAGAAATGCCATTTCTCGCCAGTGAGTTAAGCACACCCCTTAGAAACAAGTGCAGGAACAAGCAGGTGAGACTCCCCAGCCCCGAAGGCTCGCCAGGTGCTGTCCAGAGGGCAGAAGCCCCTGGAGAAAAAGGCATCCGACACCCGGTGTGCCCCGCCCGAGAAGCAGTTGTGCCACCGCACGTCCTGGACACCCCTGTCCCAGCCCAGCTGCCACGGCTGCCGCAGATGCTGGGCTGCAGGTGTCCAGGTGCAGCGGGCGGCCCAGAGCAGGTGCCCCTTACACTGAGACAGAAACTCGCACCACAGTGCTCTGCAGAAAGCCCAGAACCCGAGACCCTGGTTGGAACTGCTGTTCGTTGTTTTTGCCCTGCGGATTTTAAAATACGGTAAGTGGCTAAGAGCTCAGTGTCTGGAGTCAGAGGGACCTGGTTGGACTCTACCTCCCTCACGCCCTTGCTGTGTGGCCTGAAATACACTGACCTCTCGGTTTCCTCGTCTGTATGGGAAGTCACAAAAGAACCGGCGGCGTCTCGTGGTGGTGTGAGGATCTGATTAGCTAAGAGTGGAGAGCTGCCTGGGCGCAGCGCCTGGCCCGTGTGAAAGCTAGCTGTAGAGGGACCGGTCTTCCTGGTTTGCCTGCAAGCGGGGGGCTTCCAGGACCATGGAACTTCACAGTTTTCAAACCAGGAAAGTTCCAGGCAGACTGGGATGTGTCGGTCACCCTGGCCTAACACTGCCACTGTCCTTATTCTTTTTAAGGCCAACTGTGTGGGTCTGGCCCAGCAGCTGCACCTAGGAAATAATGCTGAATGTGACATGTAGGGTCCCCTTGTGCCTCTCCAGCCCTGCCTCCTGTCCCTCTCCCCTCTATCTCATTCTGCTCCAGCCACACGCCTCCTTTCGTTCCTTGAAGAAGCTTATTCTCGAAGCAGGACTTCACCCTGCTGCCGCCCCACTGCTGCACCACCAGGGCTTCGTACGACTGCTGCTGCTTGTCCAGCAAGTCTCAGTCTGTCCCCACCCCCAAATCAGCTCCCAAATCAGACTAAGCATTTGCTGTCGCCCAGTGAGGACACGCCAGTGCTCTCGAGTCTGGATCCCCGGCCCCGGACAACAGGAGTCTCAAAGCACTCCGTGCTGAGTATAAACAGAACAAGGTTTCCAGCTCATTCAAATTTTCACGGATGTTATTCCAATTTTAGAACCACCAAAAATGTTGGCATAACTGTTTCGCTGTGACGTTCCAGACAAAATGTACAATCATATGTAAGTTTTTCCTTTTCAGTAGTGTGACTATGGTGTTCCCAAGGTAATAACCTTTGGGAAATTTGAGTTCCAAAGTGGTCTAGAGAATGAGTTTGGGGGCCAGGCATAGTAACAAGTAAAAAAAGAAAAAGAAATTGAATGTGGTAAAAAGCCTGTTTAAAGATGTAGGATAAACCGATCATTATGGAAATATAAATACTATTAATATACGCCATGGCAGTCATTGCAGTCCATTTGGGTGAGTGTGGTGTGAGCAACATTGCAGGATAATTCCCTGTGAGCAGCCTAAGAGTAACAGTAATGAATAGAAACTGCTGTGGACTGAACTGTGTCCCCCAACCCCAAATTCGTGTGTTGAAGCTCTAACCCACAATGTGATTATATTTGCAGTAGAAAGTGATTAAGGTTAAGTGAAGGCATAAGGGTGAGGCCCTGATCCAATAGGATTAGTGTCCTTATAAGAAGTGACTCTCTCTCTGCAGGTGAGGACACTCAGCAGGGTGGTGGCTGTCTAAAAGCCAGGAGGAGAGCCCTCCTCAAGAACTAAACCCTGCTGGCACCTTGAATTGTCTTTTCCAGCCGCCAGAACTGTGAGAACACAAATTTCTGTTGCTTAAGCCACTGTCTGCAGCATTTTGTTTCGGCTGACTAATACACCAGCTAACGTTTACCAGCCCACACTACAGAAATGTCCTACGTGTTTAACATGTATGAATTCATCTGACAACCCTTTAAGGCAGTACTTTTCTTTCTCCATTCTATAGGTGAGGAAGCTGAGGCACTGAGACACTGGTAATTTCCCTCAGTCACACAGCTAAACATTGGCTGAGCCAGGATTTGAACCCAGACAGTTTGAGTCTACAACTTTTTTTTTTTTTTTGAGACACAGTCTCGCTTTGTTGCCCAGGCTAGAGTGAGTGCCGTGGCGTCAGCCTAGCTCACAGCAACCTCAAACTCCTGGGCTCAAGCGATCCTTCTGCCTCAGCCTCCTGAGTAGCTGGGACTACAGGCATGTGCCACCATGCCCGGCTAATTTTTTCTATATATATTATTTGGCCAATTAATTTCTTTCTATTTTATAGTAGAGACGGGGTCTCCCTCTTGCTCAGGGTGGTTTCGAACTCCTGACCTCAAGCAATCCACCCGCCTCGGCCTCCCAGAGTGCTAGGATTACAGGCGTGAGCCACCGCGCCCGGCCTACAACTTTTGTTCTTAGCCACTTCTCTCTATTTACAAAACTAGGAGAAGAACATTTAATGTCATTTTTGTGGAGGTATATTTTTAAGGTTAAAAAAATGAGTGTAAGCTGGGCATGGTGGTGTGTGCCCGTAGTCCCAGCTACTTGGGAAGCTGAGGTAGGAGAATTGCTTGAGCCCAGGAGTTTAAGTCCAGCCTGGGCAACATAGCAAGACTCTGTCTCTAAAATAAAATAAAATATAAAAATTTTAAAAATGAAAAAAATTTTAAAAATAAAAATAAATTTAAATTACTGTACAGGCCTCTAGTAGCGCAGTAGCATGAGAAAGAAAAAAGTATTAAAAATTACAAAAATTCAAAAAGAAAAATATGTAATATATATTAAAAAAATTTAAAAAGTATAGGTTAGAAAACAGGGTGTTGCGTATAATTCCATTTTTTAAAAATAACCCATATCGTTATAAACATGTCATAGCCATGTTTCTTTAGAAGAGAGAGAATAATGTAAGTGAACTATGTGACCCCATGTTTTTAACTAATCTATTCAAGAAACAGCTCCCACTACATGCCAGGCACCATGCAATGTGATGTAAAAATAGCAAAGACTCTTTGCTACACAGATGTTCCAGGCAGAGGTGGCAAGGTGTAGGGGAGACAAATGAATTATTACAATTTGCAACAAGCGCCATGAAATAAAACAAGATGGTCTTTTTGAGGAGGTGACATTTATGCCAAGAAGTGCAGGGGAGAAGGAATTTTCCACGTGGAAAAGAGGAAAGAGCGTATGTGAAAACCTTTTATAGGAAGTATTAACAGCTGAGGAAGTCTAGCTTGTTTGTGCTCGTGTCTGCAGGGCCCAACATGGTGCTTGGTATACAGTAGGTGCTTAATTTAGAGATGTTAAATGAGTCGGCTGTGGCTGAGAATGGCATAGAAAACAAGGCTGGAAAGAAGAAAGAATACCACCACCACATTGAGTTCAAGGTCACTTACTTGGTAGCTGGAGTCTTTCCCATTTATTTCTTCTGAGTGGGTGATCCCTCCATCCCCTTTCACTGACTAAAATAACAAACAGACAACGGCCTTTCAGCGACCACAAGCGCACAGACAGGGCAAACACGAGGAGCAAGACAAAGGGCAGACCAGCTAAAAACATATTGCTCATGAGAGGTATGGGTGCGATTTTTAACCAGAGCTGGATTACGTTCAAGTGTTGCACTCCCCAAATAACAACAAGAAAAGTTCTAAAACCCTGGGATTATGTCATTCTGGGGTAAATACATGATAATGAAAATACTAACACTGGAACCAGGAGGTGGTTGAACATACTAAACGAACACGTAACTGAACGAACAACTGACCCATCAGTAGCCTCCACTGGTAACATTCAGGTGGCTGGTGTGGGTTTTGCTGTATGTCCCCAGTAGAGATGTGGATTCTCCAGCAGAGGTGAGCACCCTAGTTCCCATCCCCCTATAGCCAGCAGCATCAGCGACGGGGCTGGGCGGGGTTGTCTTTGCCTCTGTACGCCCCCCCATGCTCTGAGCTAATGTTTCTAGGAGTACGATCCCAGGACGAGCAGCTTCAACATCCACTGGGAACCTGTTAGAAATGCAAATCCTGGAGGCCCGCTTCAGATGTACTGAATCAAAAGCTTTGGGGAGGGGGCCGAGGCTCACCAACCTGCTTTAACAAACCCTCCAGGTGGCTCTGGGGCAAGTTTGAGCATCATTGCTCTGAGCTAACCAGCCCTAGACTCGTTCAGACCAATCTGGGGTCTGTGTTTTTAACTGTGCATTTAGTATTGCCCTACGCTTGATAAAATACCTATGAAATCTGGTGATGAATTGCTCAGTTCTCAGCCTCAGTACTGACTCGGGTCTAATCCCTGCATTTTGGTTATTGCGTACTGTCTCCTCTTTCCAACTACACCCCACTGGAGGGTGGGCAGTGGGGGCTAAGCAACGTGCATCAAAGAGGAATACTCCGGAGTCCACTGTTATCAACTTGGCTCTCCCCTTAGCAGACAGCAAGAATCCAGAACACATGGACTAAAAAGAGCAAAAACGCTGAAGGCGCTCAAATACTTTCTGACTGACAGATGTCATGTGTGTTTGTTATCTGAGATACGGTGCTCATAGTAGTAGGGGTAATAAAAATGATTGTTTATGAAGGCTAACTTTTAGGGGGGTGCTTACAAAATGCCAGGCATTGTGCTAAATGAGATAACAACTTGTGTTATTTCGTTTATTCATTACATCAGAACCTCACGATAGAGGAATAATTATTTTCTTTATTTCACAGTTAAGAAAACAGAAGCTCAGAGACACCAGCATGTGTCAGGAAACTAGCAGGTCTGAGGGCCAGGACTTGACGGCAGGCAGTGACTCCTTTTCCATCCTCTAAACCACCCCCATGCACCCCTAGAAGGCGGGAGGTACCACTCAACCTGCAAATGTTTACTGAACACTCACCATGAAGTTACTCGATGTTAGATTAGGCAAAATGAGAAGAGCCTGCACAAGATAGAGGCTGCTGAACCACAAATACGGAGGTTTGTGGGACATGCCCGTCATCAGGGGGCCCACTGGGCTCATCTTTAGATATTGCTTGGTGCTGCTCTCAGTTCAGAAGACTGACTTGGACCTCCAGTGGCTTAACACAGTGTGTGGATTGCTATGTCTTTTTTTACCCCAAAGCAACATTTACAGAGCTTGGCAGGGGGCAGAACCTTGATACATGCTTCTCGATTGGGTAGGAAGAAAAGAAGTGGTGCCTGAAAGACACGTACTTTTTCCACGTACTTTTCTTAGGGACATCATTGTGGATTTCGCTAAGGTTTTCAACCCAAAGGCAAAGAAAGATCAGGCTGTACTCTGCATAAAGTTTAGATCCTTTTACGCGGAAAGCGGGCTTTCCTTCCTCTGTTAATTGTTCTATAAATACAAAGGCCAGTCTTGCTTGAGAAGGTTTAGAGAAAGCATTTCACAGTCTTGGTTACTGCTCCCCTCCCCACGACCAGCTCTGTCGGCCTGCCCATCACACCCAAAGGTGTGAACACCTGGGGATTTCATTTAGCTTCCAGAATTCAGGCTGTATGGTTAAGAGCCCTTCCTACTCAAACACATTCCCAAGCAGCCCTTAGAATGTGGCTTCCTGCTCAAGTTAGTTGGCCTTTGGGGAATGTAGGGCAGTGAAAACCAAATGAACAATAATGGCTTTTTCAGCAAAAACTGAATGGACGTTAGGAGTCATGCACGGCCCTTCCACCACCTTCCAAAGAATAAAGTTCTCTTTTTCTGCCCCATAAGAGAGAGGGACTTTTAACTTCCCTTTAGTAGCCTCAACTTGGCATCTGTTTGGTACTCTGCCAGTGTAAGGTTTCGGTTTGATTTCTTCCCCTGCCTTTTCTCTGATCGTCCTCAGAGGAGAATGCGGTGGAATCAGAATGCCATGCCACAGCATCGGATCTCAGCCTCGTGAGGACAGGCCTCAGGCTGTCAGGGAGGCTGTTGCAAAGAGGTTCGACCTCTTAAAAAATAAAAAGGAGAGAGAGAGAGAGAGAGGATGCCAAGCTTCTCAGTGATTTTCCTCTGTTGGTTTATTCTGAAGCATATAAAGCTGTGTGTATGTCAAGGTTTAGACTAAGGACCTTATTAAGCCTACCTGAGTTCACTTCTATAAACGTAGTTATTATTAATAATCATTCCCTCCCTCTCTCCCTCCCTTCTTCCTTGCTTCCTTCCCTCCCTCCCTCCCTCTCTTTTGCTCTCTTTTTCTGTTTCTATTTCTTTTCTCTTCGCACTGCCCTCTTTCAACAAGTCAGAGTAATCCATTCTGGGCTTTGTATTCCAAGGACCAAAACCAGAAGCCTATTTTTTTCCTGCTGTCAAAAATAGCAAAGTTACTGTTTAAATTAGAGACTAAAATTCTTCCAGAAACGACTTAATGCTTTGAAGAACAGTTTAAAGACTATGAAATAATTTCAGAGATTTTTCCAGTTTGATAGTGAGCAACTTTCTTCATGGAGTTTATTTTTATTCATGTGAGTCAAAGGCGAAGTGTCTCAGGGCATTCCGCCTGCAGTTTTGAGATGGAATCTAGTGGTGGCATCCAAGCCCGGCATATTAATGAAGTCATTTTTTATTTCTTTCATTGTGTCATGCATTCCTATAGCTTGATACTCCGAGGAACGTTTGAACCATCTCCAGTACATATCACTTAGATATTCAAAATTCTAACAGAAATGTTTGGTGGTCAGTTCGCATTTCTTTGAAAGGAATATAAATGTATTTTCATGGCAATATAACTCAACCGAAGTTGAGATTTAAAAGAAAAATAACTGGGATGAAAATTTAATATGGGGTGAGTATATCAGCAATATTGTTTACTAGATCAGCCTCATTCCAACAAATTCAAGGAATGGGTTCTACCAGAAATTTCCAGGATCAATAAAGGTTGAGTCTGAACTTTGTGTTTTACCACGATGCTCACTTGAAATGGAATTGGACCAGTCAGACAAAATTACTCAGAGGAGTAATTCAATTTTATTTTAATGACAAATATACTCAGAAAACTCCTGTCCATGCTCTAAGTGAGCCATGCATTCGTTTTCTTCTCTTTTGCCTTGCTGGCATTTTAGGTAAATATAACAGCTCCATACATAAAAACAATGTTTCCAAAGAAAACATTACTAAGGGAATTATATAAATGGAGCTTATGGTTGTTCTACCTTCCTGTGTTCCTTCAAAGAAAACCAGCTGCAGAAGCACAAAACCCAGCAAGAGCACATGGGTGAGCTTTAGAATCAACAAAAATGACAATTAAACAAACACCTGAGCTTGAGTTCTGGCTCCACCGTTTACCAGCCCTGGGACTGTGGGAAAATCACTGAGACAATCTTGAGGTGTCCTGGTCCTCACAGGGAGGCAGGGAGAGCATCTGTCCCACAGGCTTCCATGTGAACAAATGAGATAGTGCCTGCGACGTCATAAGCACATGATAAATAATTGGAAGCCGCTATTGTTATTACTATTAATACTAATAGCTGAAAAGTGCCAAATGACCACAGAGCCCCTTTAAGGGCAGGAAGGAAAGCAAGTCACTGGTGGAGGAACTGCCCAGATAAATGGTTCTGAAAAGCAAGAGCAAATCAGTATTAATAATATTTCAATACTCGGGAGAATTTGAGATCAAGAACTTTGGCTAGGAGACTCTTGTTTTCTCCTGCTTTTTGTTTTATAATAATCATCATAAACCACCCTCTTTTCTGTCCCAGAGAGCAAATTTCAACAGGTTTTATTAGACTTATTCCATCTAATGTAATCAACAAAAATAACTCTGATTTCATGACTGTCACCTTATCTGGGCCGTTAATTTACCCAGTATTAAAGCTCACGGTATTTCTCTAAGCCTCAGGACATTATTCCAACAAAGATTTTCTTATAAAACTAATGGTCCAAGGAAAGAGATGTGAGGAGGATTGAAGGATATAATATATGTGCAAATAGTTTGGAGGAGCAAAACACTTTTCAAGTGCAGGGTGTTATTGATATTGACGAATTATAAATCCGTGCCTATATATTTCTTTCTACCACCTTTATGGTTTCATCTGCCTACCTGGTGTGTAGATTCATGAATGCTGTACTCTACCCACTCACTTGATAAAAATACACTAGCACTTCAAACATTCAGTTTCTTGACATACAGCTGAATTAATATGTATAAGAATCTTTTCCTATTTAGGGCATGACAGATGTCTTAGATATTCCTTGCAATTATTTTGAAATCCTGTAGGAGCCCATAGGATTTTTGTGAAGTGATACATCTACATGTGTTGAATGCAACGTTAGGACTTACATGACTATCGTGGGTTTTTTTGCCCTGAAATACAGTTATTTGAAAAATGATATTCTTTCTAGTCTTATTTTTATAAGAGGTTAATTTCTGAAAAGAAAAATCTCTTTTAGAAATTAATTAGGCACACACTTATTTTGAAAGAAATACTTAACAGAGAGCTACTTTACCTTGGGATACTAAAATAAGTTACCTGAGAGAAACTTAGGGAGGCAAAGGCTAGAAAGTAGAAAATTAATAATCTGATGAATCGAGAAACTGAATACAAAAGAGGGGTTTTGCAATTGAGTTTTCTCTTCTATTAAATCAAGTGTTTAAACAAACCCATATTTTTCTAACAATATCTGAAATTCATTTGAAATATTTATTTATTTGGCTCAACTCCTGCCCCCAAACCCTTGGAGATGGGCCAGATGCTTCTCTTATTTCCTAGAACTTAGAAGAGGTGTCTTTTTTTTCCTGCATAAATCCAAAGACTCAAAATCAGTTTGGAAGCCACAAATGTATTATCAAAAAATGTTTCCTAAAAATAATTGCTAGAGCCAACTTCCAGGAACCTACCCAGTGGGGATGTTAACACATGCATAAAAGCAGGTGTACAAGGATCTTTATGCAGGTTAGTGAAGCAACTGAAATAATCTGTGTGAGACATTCGGTGTATGCTCACTAAATATGGGGATAGAGTTAAAAATAAATGTTTTCTTCACTAGCTTTTATTCTCCATGAAGAAAGAGAGGGCATCTGTTTATGCTTATGGTTGCATCCCATGTGCCTGGAATGTAGTGGGCAACTCAATAATTATTTGTTGAATAAATAAATGAATGAATGAAATGCAAAAAGTTGGAAGCAAGCCAAATATCCATCAAGAGGGCAGTGGGTAAGCTGAGTATGATAAATCCAGACAACGTAATTCAAAGACGGTGTTCTAAAGAATGAGATAGTCCCCTATTAGGGGTTGCAAATTCAAATACACGGAGGGAAAGGGCTAGTAACACAAATAAGTGGCTGGGCTGGGTGGGACAATAGGGAGTGGTGGGGAAGTTTGGCAAGCTGGAAAATCCACCTTTTTTATGTGTCTCGATTAATCATAATGTAAATATAATGTTCTAATGAAAACAAAACAGAAAAAAAGAAAGACAATAATTAGGGTATCTGTAATTTTAGGGGAAATCCAGAAACCCTGGAAGTAGTGTTTAAACTTTAAAAGGAAAGACTAATGTCCCCACTCCAGGCATAACTCTTTTCGTGTGCTGTAGGTAGGTAATAAGAACAATGGACAGGGAAGTCCTGACACTCCAGAGTGTCTGCTGGGGATGGCATGGAAAAAATGTGTCCTTGCCTACCTCTAGCCCCATCCTATAAAGAATGAATTCCAATGAATTTATTTCCAATTCATTCCCCTAGCCATTTAGACTTACCTAGTTCTACTACCAAAAAATTCCCCCAAATAACATCTAACAGATAGCTCTGGAGGTAAGTTTAACATGGGACTTCATTCAAATTTAAGAATTTCTTTTGGATGGATGCAGTGAGTGGTTTAGAGGTTTTTTTCATGCTTTATTTGGACTTTTTTTTTTTTTTTTGTATTTTTCCCTCTTTTAGATGAAGAAGCTTTGTGTCGGTTATTTGGAAAAGACTGTCATTCTATTTGCTATTTTTTTTTTTTTTCTGTATCTCTCAATTCCATCCAGAAATGAGAAAGCTGATCACCATCAATATTGTGATGATCTATTTGGGGATCCCATTTGTAAGTTAGATGAGTTGCCAGAAACAGGCCAAATGTTCTTTTCTTCCCTGGTAGCCTATAAACATTGGTTTTTAAAAAAATCTCAAATCTTAATCTCCATTTTCAGCACCAAATTGCACATCAAATGGCCAGCAGTATAGATGGGGTTTTGGCCATATGGCAGGCCTACTACTTATTCTAAACTTTTTCCTTCATGAGAGTCTAACAAGAAAAGAAAACGATTCCAGCCAACAATTTCTAGCATAATTATTTCTAATATGCCTCAACTCCCACTGGCAAGGGTTTGTTTTGTTTTGTGGACTAGAAAGAATTCCTTAACAGGTTGAGCCTGTGAAATTAGAGAGTTGCCTTCTCAAAGGATTAAACTCTTAAATACTCCTGAAAATAAAGGCGCACTATAATGAAATTCTTGTTTTTCATCAAAAGAGAATTAAACCAATGACCCTTTGCATGGACTTTTGGTTTTTGTCCTCCAACTGATTTAGGTTTTGTTGTAGTATATTACTTAAGTTCCTGGCTGTTTGGATATTTAACGTACATGACTATAGACACCAAAAGATGTCTGTCCACATGCTTTCTATTCTATACAAATTAAAAACCTGGCAAATTCACTAAGTTATATGTATTTACCAGTAGAATATTATGCTGTCATTTCCTCATTTGAATTATCTATAGATCAGCTTTGTCCAAATTTGTGTTATTCTCATGTTACCTTCAGAATTTTTGCCACTTCAATATTTAACTTGGACTATTTCTTTTGTTTTTTTTTATTTTATTTTATTAGAGACAAGATCTCACTCTGTCATCCAGACTGGAGTGCAGTGGTGCGATCATTGCAACGTTGAAATCCTGGATACAAGTGATTTCGGCCTCCCGAGTAGCTGGAACTACAGGCTCACACCACTGCACCCAGCTAATTTTTTTTTTTCTATTTTTTTGTAGAGATGAAATCTTGCCATGTGCCCAGGCTAGTCTCAAATTCTTGGCCTCAAGCAATCCTCCCACCTTGGCCTCCCAAAGAACTGGGATTAGAGGTGTGAGCCGCCACACCTAGCCAAAAATGCCTTATGTTCTTTATGTAAATAAATATATTTTCAAAGGAAATTTCATACCATTACCATAATGAGAAAAGTGGTATCATTGGGTATCATTGGCCACCCACAGAAGGAAACTTTGAAAATAAAAAAAAAAAATTAGAAGCAAACAATAATATTAACTTCTAGGTGGACACTGTTGTCTGCCAAAGCTCGAGACCCAAGGCCAACACTTTCTATGTTACAAAGGGAGTTAGCAGGCTGGGCGCGGTGGCTCACGCCTGTAATCCTAGCACTCTGCGAGGCCGAGGCAAGCAGATTGCTCAATGTCAGGAGTTCAAAGGTCAGGAGTTCTGAGCAAGAGCAAGACCCCATCTCTACTATAAATAGAAAGAAATTAATTGGCCAACTAATATATATACAAAAAATTAGCCAGGCATGATAGCGCATGCCTGTAGTACCAGCCACTCGGGAGGCTGAGGCAGGAGGATCGCTGGAGCCCAGGAGTTTGAGGTTGCTGTGAGCTAGGCTGCCGCCACAGCACTCACTCTAGCCTGGGCAACAGAGTAAGACTCTGTCTCAAAAAAAAATAAAAGGGAGTTAGCAGTGGTTAAAAAAGGGTTAAAGACTATCAGCAATAACATGAGGCTTTCTGTATGATTGAATCAGAAGGAGAAAAGGGAATTTTCTTACTGCACAATGCGTTTTCCACTCACACTCCATACACGCCACCTACAGTCACGTGTCGTACCAGCTATGGCATGGGGCCTGCATTCCCGGAAGCTCATCCAGGTGTTTCAGTACAGGGAGTAAGCGGCTTACCATTTGTCTGAGGAACGCCATCAGGGAGGTTCTTGGTGGTTTGCTCTCTTCTCTTTTGAGTTTGACTTCTGCGGGTTCAGGTGGAGCATCTCTTTCTTCGTTGAGATCCACTGTTTGTAAGGCTGAGTCTACTTCCGTGGACTTTATAATCTCTACTGGTGATTCACACACCACCTGGATTATTTTGCCAGGTAATAAGAAAATGAAAAAAAAAAAAAATTCCCCCAAACATGCTTTATAGAATGGGTTCCTGGTTGCCCCCCTGTCCGCATAGCAGCTGCGGATTTGACCCCGCGACCATTTCTACACAAGCACGTCTTCAAGCTAATGCTCGCGTCATACGATGTGCTCTTAAACAGTCAGTTTCTGAACAACTGCCAATTTAGATGTGGAAGTGGCAACATGCCTTCCCCCATGAAGGTACGAGGCACACATATGCGGTCCCTTTTGCCCTTCGGAGCATGCCCAGGACCCCTCCCCTCCTAGGAAGCCCACCTCTTTGGTCTGCCCCAAAGGTGAATTCCACCTGGCCTGTGTAGAAATCAGGAATAATCATTTTCGTAAGAGTCACGCCTTAGAGATGGTAACCATGACACCTTCCAGCCCGCATCTTAGTCCTCCCTGCAGAAGGGACAGTGTAAACGCCACTCGCTTTGCTCAACTGGCCTTCCTCATTAACTTGTTTCCCACCTGCCCCCAGACCAGTCATTTGTCCTTGGTTATTAATGGAAGGTCATGATTTCAGACGAGAAATGAACTTGGCAAGAAAAACGACGGCCAAGTTGTTTGCGGCCCCCCCCCCCGCTGGGCACCCAGTGAGCTCAGGGTCCCATGAACGCCGCAGGGAGCAGGGTGGGCGAGCGGGGGCCGCAGGTGCAAGGCCCTGTTCACCTGCGCCTGAGCCCAGCTCTTGTCATTTTGCATCCACAAATCGACACGCAGAACACCCTGGAGTTTGGCAACTAAGTCATGGTAGTATATCCCCACCTGACATATCTTAAGATTTCTAGCATTTCCTTTTTTGTAAACAAAGACCTATTTTGGGGAGTTATAAACTCAAAAGCCTCCAGGAGGCGAGGTGGGTAATAGCAGCATGAAGGGACCAGTTACAGGACAAAAGAGAATGGTGGGACGATGGCAGACTCAAGTTAAGTTGTCCCGGCCAGGCATGGTGGCTCACACCTGTAATCATGGCACTCTGGGAGGCCGAGGTGGGTGGATCATTTGAGCTCATGTGTTCGAGACAGCCTGAGCAAGAGCAAGACCCTGTCTCTACTAAAAAAAATAGAAAGAAATTAGCTGGACAACTAAAAAAAAAAAAAATATATATATATATATATATATATTTAAAAAAAAAAAGGTAAGTTGTCCTGTCTAAAGACATTAAAAGAATAAAAATGCTGGCTTGGCCAAACAAAACACGTCTGTGAGCATCTGCTGCTGGGCTGCTGGGTTTTGGCCTTGCTCTGTTTTTATGAAGCCAGGCTGAAACCAGAGCCACACACAGACCGGGGTTGGCAGTCAGCTGTGGACGTGGGTCTCTACATATAGAGCTGATTTAATTCAACTGCATTTCTGACAAATAAGCTTCGGCCACAACAGCCCTGGGGTGAGCCTGAAATGCAGGCGTGGAGCACGGGCTCTAAAGCAACCTGCCAGGGTCCAGATCTGTCGTGCTCCTTTTGGGTGTGCTCAGCTAAGGTCGGGGCGCCCCATCTCCGAGCTCCTGTTTTCTCTGCTCTCGATGGGGGTGGATACACGGGAGAAAGCTGTTGTGAGAGTTAAATCAGGCAACACGGGTAAAGGTCTTAGAACTGTGTCTGACACAATGCGTGCTTAATTAATGCTAGTGGTTGTTATTTGTGTTAATGAATATTAGCGCTCTTTACTCCATGAACATGAATTATCTGGAATCACCCACCATGCACAAGTCTATTATTTAAAGACGATTGTATTAGTATAATAACTACCTCTTTCTACTATGCCTGGCATTGTGCAAGGTATTTATATATATATGTATGTGTATATATATGTATATATGTATGTGTGTGTGTATATATATGTGTGTGTGTGTGTGTGTGTGTGTATAACCTCAAGAAATGGTTACAAAGACAGCTCAGGAAAGATAGCATTATCACCATTCTACACATGAAGAGTCTGAATGGTTGAATGACTTGGCCAAAGTGACACTATAGGTAAGTAGCCATTGCAACGAGGATGGCATTTTCTGCCAGTAACTGAATAGCTACTAGTGGCTTAATCAACCAAAATAGGGAATGAAAGTTTAACAGCAGGAAGTTCTGGGGTTGGTTCTGTTGGCTTTACACAATGTTTCTAAGGACTTTGATTCTTTCTATTCTTTGGCTCTGCCATTCTTGGCATGCTGGATTTTTCATCCTTTTAGGTATTACCTCCTGGTAGTAAAGTAGCCGCCACAGTTCCAGGTATCACATCCTCAACCCAATGTCCTGAGAAGGCAGGAAGGTCACAGCAAAAGATTTGCTCCAAATGAACTTCCGTATTTTGATCCTCTCTTTCAGGGTACATAAATTTCATTAGTCAGAACTGGGTCACATCCTTACCCCTTAGCTAATTATTGGTGAAGAAAATGAGATTACTGGTTTAGATCAATCATGATTAAATACTTTGGGGGTATAGTAGTTGCCCATCTTGCCTGAGATCAAGGGTAGAGGAGTTGATAAATGGAAAATGGCTCTTACATAGGTAATGAACAAAGTTGGACCTTGGGAACCCTGGGTTCAGAACTATCCTGTCTTTGAAATAGTAAGTTCTTTTATCATGTGCTCAAGGACCAGGAGGGAAAATTACTCAGATAATCCATTGTCAGATTGGATGACAATAATTTTATAAATCAACTTTATATAAATGCTAATGGTTCCTTTGCTGTGACTTTTTAAATGTTGAGAGGTGTCAACTTATAAATTCTAGGCCACAAGTTCATTCTCCAAAATACAACTATTTCAGTATCAGTAGGTAAAAAAAAAGAGAGAGAGACTTTTAGAGACTTCCGTTAGTTTTGGAGTCAGGCCAAAAAGTTGGCCAAGGAAAATCCACTGATATCCAGTAGGGAAACCCAGAACAATTTGGGCTAAGTAAGGATACGATTTGTACATACAGACATAAGAATTCAATTTTTATTTGGATAGTTTTCCAACTTCCTTCCAGGCCAAGGCATTGGAAAAAGTTGTTCTCTATTTAGAATGTATGACTGCATCTGCACATTTTAATTTGGGGCATGATGGACATAATTAAAATCAGATATGTACTATATTTTAGAATTAAATAACCCTTGCTTCATTTCATTAGTGATATGGTACACATCACATGAAGATGGCTGATATGTTTAATACAGACAATAGACATCTCAGTAGAGGGCTTCTCTTTTTGCCTCAAATTTTATACCATACCTACTGTTGAATTTTGGTGTATACAGTTTTTACTAAAGCTGTGAGTTTTAGAAACTAATTTATACCAAAATAGATTTCCTCCACTTAAACTTTACTCACAACCTCATAATATTGATATTAAAGATTTTTATTTTAGAATCTTTAAAAATTATTTTACTGGATTAATAATTTGATTACAAAGAATTTTCAGAGATTTTTTTTCTACTCAGTAACTATCTCCCTTATATCTGCTTACATACCCCAGTTTTGCTTTCGGGGAACAATCTTGCCTAAGTTCAAGACTATGTGATTTGGAGGAAGACAATTGAAAAGGTCTAAACAAGTCAACATGGTCTAGCTCCTTGCCTATGTTGGTTCAGGGATGGCAGTAAGTGGCAGACTGCTTTATTTTCCCAATTATTTATTCCATCTTCCTGTAAAAGAATTACACAACTGTGTCCTTTGCTGTCTGACTTGCTTTAGTGAATGGAATGTGAGTTGATGTGATGTAAATCACGATTGAGAGGAAGCTGCATGGGCCATTGCATGGTTCAGCGTGGCACTATTTTCTCTCGGCAGCTAGAACTGCATGTCCTTGTTGAAGGGGCTGCTGCTTCTCTCTAGATATTAGCAGGAAGATGCCACATGGGTAAGCTACAGCCAATTTACAGCTGACTTGTAGCATGAGTGAGAAAAAAAGAAGAGCCACTGAAATTAGGGGCTTGGTTGTTACTGCAACATAACCTGGCAAACGCTGACTACCAGAGCACGTGAATGCATTCGAGCCAATGGAAGAGAACAAATTCCAAGGCACGCAGGGTTGCTAGTGGAACATCTCTCTACTCTGGACTAGGTGATGTGGTGTTGCACTGCTGACAATGTGGCCAGGCCAAGAAGGCTAAGCCAAGGGAGAGCCTTGAAACAAACTTCATTTGAAACCAGTTTGACTTTCTAGTGATTGATGAAAGCCCATATATATTTCATTTTCTTTTTAATCCAGGTTGAGTTGGGTTTCTTTCACTTGCAGTGGGGAGGTTGGTTAATTACTGAGAGAGAGAAACAACAGAAATATCTATTTCCTTGGTCTCATAGGTCACTGGAAGGAAAGATTTCTTTTTCATTGAACATTAACTCAATTAACCAGTGGCCAAACCATTTTCAGATTACGACTGAAGGATTCTATAATTTCTATAGTCCATATAAATTTATTTTTGATATGACTAGAAGCACATTCTGGGAAAATTTCCATGGGCTTCAAAAACCTTATTTTTCTTTTTATGAAAAACTTTTGAGAAATGTTAAAATCATTTGTTTTGTAAAACACAGGTGTGGTCCTTGCATTGGTTGGTAGATTGGCTTTGGAAAGTTGTAGGTAGAGAAATTTAAAAAACAATAAACTCACTCAGCCATATTTTAGCCAGAAGAAGTCACTAGTTAAAGCACTCTTGTAATATGGTTAATCACATCTAATTGTCCTGTTTTGAAGATTTAGAATATGATACATTGTTTTGACTAATGTCATCTCTTTCTTATTTTGGAGGAAGAAATTAAACTAAGTCTGTTTTACATATTCTGTCAATCCATGTGGCCACTGGGTCATCTGTGAGCTGTACAGTTTCACTAAGAAGTGTAAGTACTGATTACTGGGATGTAACTTACTATGTTGTCTCCCACTCACTAACAATTACTACAGGGGCTGCAAACTTTTCCTGCAAAGGGCTCTGCTAGTCATACGGTTTCTGTTGCAACTGCTCAACTCTACTGCCTGGTGACAAAGCAGCCATAGGTGATACGTAAAGGCACGAGCGTGGCCGTGTGCTAATAAAACTTTATTTACAGACACTGAAATTTGAATTTTATATAATTGTTATGTGTCTGTCACGAAATATTCTCTTTTCAATTTTTTCCCAACCATTCAAGAATGTTAAAATCATTCTTAGCTTGTGGGCCATATACAAATAGGTGATGGGCTAGATTTGGCCCATGGGCTGTAGTTTGTTGACCTCCACATTACTGAGTTCTTTTTATGTTTTAGGCACAAACGTAAGCACCTTAGATGCATCATCTCATTTAATTTTCCAAGAGCCATAAAACCTAGATAATATTATCACTATTTAATAGACGGGTAAACTGAAGCTCAAAAGGTGGCATGTTCTGGAGAAAATGGGGTCAAAATCACAACTGTGTAGCCTCAGTCCCTCCAAGTGAGAGGCTGTTAGAAAATGAAATTTTGAAACTTAAGAAGAGAAATACTGTTTCTAAAGCTAAACAATTTAAAGCAATTAAAAGAAATTACTTAAAATAATTTTTTTTTCCTATGGGGTCTTGCTAGGTTGCCCAGGCTGGTCTCGAACCCCTGGACTCAAGCAATCCTGCTGTCTCAGCCTCCCAAGTAGCTGGGACTACAGGGGTGTGCCACGGTGCCTGGGTTAAAGCAAGTTTTATAATGCTTCTTTATTTTCTTTAAAAAACATTTTGCCTTTTATTTATGTCCCTATCAGCTTTCATGTTATCATTTGGTATCAATAATTTAACTCTTCATTCATGTTTATATTTCTGAAATTTCACACTAGAAAATGAAGTATCTTCTGTTTGCCTGTTAGAGATCAACTCTGCATTTTAGCATCTTAGCCGCAGGCAGCAAAGGGTTCCTCAGACAAGAACTATACACAACATCCAAAAAGAGGTTTTCTTCAGAAAGCTCAGAACCTCAACGCTAACTGATTGTCCAGATTTTACCTGCAGCATTAAAATTCAAAGTTGATGGGAAGAAGACTCAGGGACTTCTTCCTTATAGGTTGCTGAAATAGAGACTTTGGCTCTCTAGAAAACAGCCAGTAATTCATGAGAATTTTCTGGAATTATGAGAGACCTGAGCTTTGGTGAGCTGCTAAGTTTGGCTCAAGAAAGGAATGAAGGAAGGGAAGAAGGGAAGAAAAGAAAAACAACAAAAATGACAGATAGAGTTCAAAAATTCTTTCTCCTAACAAGAATTATAACACAGCCACGCTAATTTTCATTCCACATCATGGACAACATTTCTCGAACATGTTTTAATTTTCAATGTCTGCTCAGTTTCAGTCCCTAAATACAAATGAAAACACTGCCTTATCCATGACAGGTAAACAAGAGATACCCAGAAGACGCCATACCTATTTTGCTTTGGAAAAATGGTAATGTTCAGTTTCTATCTTAACCGATTATGAATTCACTTGTCCCCACTTATAAAATTTTTCAAAGACTGTACTTTTTTCAGGGCAGGGAGCTGCTGTTTTGGGTCTGAAACTCATGAGGCCAATTTATTAGTCTCCCTGAAAAATGTCTTGGAAAGATGTATTTTTGTGATGTTTTATCTAGTACCATCCCTTCAGCCATGAATATACTGTCTTAAAAATTTTGGCAATATTGCTTAACCTATCTGTCTCACGATAGGCTCAACCTATCTGTCTCAAGTGTAGACCCATAGAGTCAGCTCTCCAGCCCGAGAGTGACAGTCTCAGCATCTATTGCTACAAGATGTTCTCATGCCCGATGCAACTACCTGTGTGGGTACCACCCAAAGTTAGTAAGAAGCTGGATCACCATAGAAATAAAAGTGAATGATCAGTCATGGCAGAGTGAAGCAGAATATGCAGCATCATTATCCCTTCGGGAAGTGCAAAGCTGTTCCTATGTTTAGTAGACTCTTTCAGCCCCTAACTGACAACATAAAAATACGTGCTCTGATTTTGCACTTATTTTGCATTGGTTTAATGGGAATTTACAAAAATTTATGCAATGTTATTCCCCATTAATCCCTAATCACATGGCAGAGTGAAAGAGTCTACAGCAGATGAATAACATTTGGAACATGCAAGAACACAGGATCCCAGAGCTGAAAATGCCCAGTGATTGGACACGCAGAAGATGAGAGTGGAATGATTCTGTGGTTTAATGCATAACTTACATTCTCCTCTGCACCTGTGGGGACTGAGTCCTCTTTAACTGACTAAAGGAAGATAAAAACAAAAGTGAGAGTTAAGATGTTACCAAAAAAACTGTTACATAAAAGCAAAGGGTTAAATGGGCTAACAGCCCTATGGTGCAATTCTTAGACAATAGGTTGAGTGTGCAGACCTTGTTCCAAAAAGAACTTGAAGGAGGCCTACAAAAATGCAGGAAATATATAAAAATCATGTATTTCAAAATGCAACAAAGTGCAGATTAACACACAGAGGCAGCCAAGATACAAATGGAGAGGGGAGGGGTCTTGCTACAGAAAACACAAACCACAAAGTCTTAGCTGTGGGTGCGCAACACACTTGCCATTACATTTTCTAGTGGCCCATGAAAAGACGGACATACACACAGTCATTGTTAGGTAAAAACAAAATTCTGGCAATAAGCCTAGAGAAGAGACTCATTGGCTAGATCTGGACCCTCCTCCCCTCCAAAATGAACATAAACAAAATACTTTGCAAATAATATCAGGCTTCACAGACATTCTGCCTCTCTTCTCTTGGACTCCAGGTTAAGAATGTTTCCTTGTATCCATCTTGTTACTAAGGCCTATCATTTACCCCCCTTTTAAAACAGCCAGTGGGAGAGGAAGAAGGGAAGTGATATTTACAAATATGTCTTCTGCACTGAGTGTTTTGCATGCACTTAAAATCCCCCCCCCCCAAATGGTAAGTATCAAGATCCTCATTTGCACAGTAAGAAATAGGGCTACAGAGAGGTAAAGTCCCTTGCTCTGGTTGAACAGCTAGAAAGCAGTGGAAATGGTTCTAAGGGTCAAATTTATTCCCAGCTATGATAAATTCAGGATCAGATACACATTTTTTGGTGACTATGTGAATTTCTTTCTTCACTTCCAGACTTGCTATCTCTCTAGGTGAGATCTTCAGCTTGGATCATTTATTCCTATAGATCTTCTTCCCATAGTGAAGTTTCCCTGGGCACGAAAATGGCCCTGAAGAGAATCGTGGCATTTCTGGAGGCTTCTACTAATCAGGAAATTACAGTGCATTAAAAAAAACCTCAGCAACTAGTGCTACTTCCTTGGAACTATGCCCCTTTCCTCCAAGACCAGCTGGACGCTATTTAATACTACGAACAGGTAAAGAATCAAATGATTTTTTTTTTAAAAGCCAGACCTCCTCAAGCCTGGCCCACAAAAATTTCAGGAATTGATACACTGTCTGCTTTAGACTGAGAAAATCCTAGCAGTATTTAAGAATAAAACTTCAAGGTTTTCAAGCCCTCATTCCTGTCCCAGTTGGTTGTAACGAGACTAGTTTTTATCTTTGATTTCCTGTGTCTGGAAAGTTCCTGGCCATTGATTGTTCACTGTATTCCAGAGGAAACTGGCAACATGGTGAGGAGCAGAAGGAACTAATTCTGATGTTTCCTTGACCTTCATTATGATTTCAGATTTCCAGATCTTTCTGAGGTCTAAAAAACTAGCTTTATAAATATTGCCTGTTCCCCAAAAGATAGCTATTTTTTATTTTTAAAGTCATACTACCCAGAAAAACATCCCTTATTTTGGGAATGCATCCATCTGAGCATCTCTTGTGTGTGCTTCAGTGATTTTCAAACCATCTTCTAATTCTCGATCTGTCCATGTACCACTTGTATTTACTTGATATTTTTCTTTAAATTGACTTTTTACTCAAATATATATATATATTTTTAAAAGTCTCATTACAGTAAATGTAATAGCAACATTCTTGCTGTAAAGAGAATGTATTAAAACAAATGCAATATTAAGAAGAGAGATCAGCAAGTGTTAGCACAGTGGTAAATGCCTATCAATATCAAGAAGACACTTTCTTCTTAATGTTGCCAAAAGAATTGGAATGGAATGGAAAAAGGAGATAGCTTTTTACTATGTAACTGATTAAATTTCTTTTAGGACTTTATCCAAGGACCATCCAAAATCATTTTGAACTTTTTTGTATACTTGCACACTGGCCCACAGGTGTAGCCTTCATGTCCGCAGTTGAAATCTCTAGTTAATAAAAGGACCCAAAAGTGGATAATGAGAAGCCAGGTTCTGGTCCCCTTTTAGTGTTCGGCACATGTCAGAGAAAAATTCTTTCCTGATGCTCAGAACCCACGTCTAGAGCATCATGGACTGTAGAGTCAGGTTCAATTTCAGTGGATAACCTGGGGCAAATTAATCACATCTCTCTGAGCCTCAGTTCATTTACCCAAAGATTGACTATTAGACTATCTAACATAGGGTTGTTTTAAGGAAAAAATAAAATACACCATGTGTAGGGAAAACCATGGCTAGACCTGGCTGGAACAGAGCAGGTGTAGTCTGGCAGTTGTGGTCAAGTCCACACAGCTCCTCTTGGTACTTACACGAAAACTGTCATTTACGTGGGAATTGGAGCCCCTGGAAGGTGTGTGTATATGGGGGCGAGGTGGGGGCAGGAACAACTTGAACCATGTCTATAATTAGAATTCAGTTGTCTATAGCCTTTTCTATAAGTCAAGGTGTATGAAATGGAGCAGAAATAAAGATTTCAAAAAATGGACCCCAGGCCGGGCGCTGTGGCTCACGCCTGTAATCCTAGCTCTTGGGAGGCCGAGGCGGGCAGATTGCTCAAGGTCAGGAGTTCAAAACCAGCCTGAGCAAGAGCGAGACCCCGTCTCTACTATAAACAGAAAGAAATTAATTGGCCAACTGATATATATATATAAAAAATTAGCCGGGCATAGTGGCACATGCCTGTAGTCCCAGCTACTCGGGAGGCTGAGGCAGAAGGATCACTGGAGCCCAGGAGTTTGAGGTTGCTGTGAGCTAGGCTGACGCCACGGCACTCACTCTAGCCTGGACAACAAAGTGAGACTCTGTCTCAAAAAAAAAAAAAAAAAAAAAAAAAATGGACCCCAGAAAGAGAATTCACTGGTGGAAATTTCAGGTGAATCTGTCACCACCAGGGCTAGTGGGAAATAGTAGCTCTGGTTAGGGTGCTGGTGGCTGGGAGAGCAACTCAGTCCGCCTCAGCTGTCCTTGAATTAGGTGTGTACTGGGGAGAAAGAGGGCTGTGAGGATGCCGAGGGTGAGTCCTGTCAAATGGGGTCACTCTGGGGCCCAAGTGGGTGACCATGGCAGGCTTGTGAAGCCCAACAGCAGTGATGGGTAGGGTGAACTGGCACGGACCTTCCCCTTGGTGGATCTGCTGGTGGCAGTGTTGTGGCTTGGGGACGATCACCTAGTAGGTTCATATGGCAGCCCAGACTGACTCATGATCACCTGTCCTGGGTTCCTAGAACTATTTGGGCAGGATGAGTGGGGGCATGGGTTTATGTCCATCAGTCTATGAAAATTGCTGATATTGACTTAGCATAAGTAAAGCCCCTAGCACAGTGCCTGCACATGGCATGTAGCAACTTTCATGAATGCTGGGAAGAAGTGACACTGGCTGAGTCTAGTAGATCTATTTAAGATTTCTCTTGACTAACTCTATGCTGCTTTTGAAACGCCTTTAAGTCTGCCTGGGCCAGATGTGTGTTTGCTCCTGAACCCCTTATGAACAGACATTTTAAACATTGCTTTTAGGTTATTTTAGGCTCCAAAGTTGGAATGGGGTAGGGATGACTTGGGCCTCAGTTAAGATCTTGATGGTATAATATACAATAAAGGCACATCGACCTTTGTAAAACAAAAATTCTGGGTCATACAAACTTCAGCCCATTGTGTCAGTATTTTGAGATCTTTATCTTTTACATTTTGGATTGCATTAATGAGCCCACTCATTTTATAAACTTGATAAGTGTGCTTTTTTAGGTCATAGTCCAAGTCACTGATAAAAAATTTGAATACACAGGGCCAAGGCCAGATTCCAGTGGCAATTCCAAAGACAGCTTCTTGCAGTGTGTTTTGTTCCTTAGCAAATACTCTTTATTGGCTTGTATCCCTCCATCATAGTGTGTATTAGGTGAACTGTACAGAGCTGAAAAAAAATTGGTAACACTCACAAAAATAATAATGATTAATAACTCAAATTATCGGGCTACTATTGGGCTATTACTGTCAGACAGTGGGTTAAGTTGCTTTCCATTAGCATTCCAAGTTAGTATTCAACACGGGAGCAGATTTCTCTTCATTTCTAGGTCTCTATTCCAACATGTATTAAACTTTCACACCTACCCTACCGTTACACTTCCCTTTGGGGTTTGAGGTGTGTCTCTGCTCTTGCTGAAAGCTCACGGTGCATTAAAGCATCCTCATTGAACCAGTTCCTTGGGCCAAGCCTGGACCTCGCATTTCATCTCTGTTTGTACTCAGCCTGGTTTCCACCCTCAATACACAATGAGAAATGAAGGCTTCGGGCAACTTTTTCCTTTTCTCTGTGTGTTCTCCACCTAGCAGAAAGACTATGAGCCGAGGAACCGGAAGTTCTAGATTCTAATTCATTACTCTCTGCCGCCAATGAGGATGTTGTAGGGAATAAACTCTGATGAGGAGGAAAACCGACTTCATTCTTCCACATCGGGAACAAATTCAGGAAGGCGGTTGCAGAGACAAGAAGAAAAACTGGATGCAATAAAGCAGCTCACTTTGGTGTAAATGAGCTCACTTTGGTGCAATAAAGCAGCTCACTTTGGTGTAAATGGGAGAACAGAATGATCTGAAAGTGAAGTCTCAATTCTGCAGACTGAGAGGCATTTCCTAGGTCCGCGAACTCCCAGCACAATCAAGAAACTTACAGAGCGTGAGACCCTCCTTCAAATCTCAAAACCAGAAACCCTCCCAGCCTTCTTCCATGCGCTGGACATCTGGCTATTATCTGGCGAATCTAAAAATAGTTCAGCCTCATGAACAACAACAATAAAAATCTAGTTTAACATCCACAGGATCCTGTTTGGACATTTATGTTGCCAAGGATAAGGCGCTAAACAGCACGTAACTTGTCAGTATTCGCTTGAATAATAAGTGTTTCTCTCCTTTAAAGAGCACATCCAATTCCTAAAAGAAACTTGCTTTTAATGCATAAAAGAAAATTCTTTAACTTGCTTTCACCTGGTATCATTGAAGCCAACATTTGTCCTGTTCCTAGCAGGTCTTCTGTAAGCACACTCTGATCATGCAACAGCTCTTCAGTTCACTGATTTCAGTAGCCCTGAGACCTTTTCTGTCCAGCTCAGATTTTTCAGCCTGTCTCTCAAGTGCTTCCATAATTGTCCGGCCACACGCCCAGACTTTCTTAACCAGAATCCTCATGGGGAGGCGTAAAAATTTGCATTTGAAACAAATGATCCAGATGAATTTTTAAGTTCTCTATTTTCATTTATACTGATTATTCTCTTTTTCATTTATTTTTTATTTTATTATTATTATTATTTTTTGACTATTCTCTTTTTTAAACACCCCTAGCATTTGTCATCTGTACCCCACAGTCAACACAAAATTGCAAACTTTGTTGTTTTGGAAGAGCGTTATACCCCACTGAGTAACAGTCACTTGGAGTACTTTTTTTTTTTTTTTCTAACTCAATCCTCCCAATAAACATGGAAGGTCGATAGCATTGGCCGGTTTTATAGCTGAAGAAACTGAAGCTTGAGGGTTTAAGTGATCGAGTGAAATTCAAACAGCCAGGAACTGTCAGAACTGAGATTTGATAACGTGTCTCTGTGGTTTCAGAGCTCACAGTATTTTCCCACTGTACCATCTGTCTCTCCCAAAGGAAAGTAGGAAAAGGGTTATTTTGAAGATATTCCAAATATATCATTTACTAATTACATATGCACACGTGCACACACACACACAAGCATGCGTGTGTGTGTGTGTATGTGTGTGTGTATCATGTTCCTCCAAAAGGATTTCAAGTCTTTTGATAGCAAATGAGTCTTACACTTTTTTATACTTAAGGTGATGCTGGTACCAGAAGCCACACATGAGCATTTAGTCGTGACCACTGACTGTTCACACTTGAAGAAATGATGACAACATCATGCACTGAGCGCTTACTATGTCTCAGGTGCTCTCTGTGTACAATTATTGGTGTTTTACAACAACACTGTGAGATAAACACAGTCCTTAATTTACAGATAAGAAAATAGGGTCTCTGAGTGGTCGAGCAACTTGGCCAGGGTTACACAGCCCAATCTTTTTGATTCTGTTATGCAAGATTTTACCATATACAAGAATTATCAAGATTACGTACACATCCCACCCCTCTCATTCAGTAGATGAGGAAAAAGAAACAGAAACAGGGCAAATAACTTACGTAAGGTCACAGGGCAAGTGGCAACCCAGTTAGCCCAGAATACTAAAGGGCATATTTACCCCAGGTAACTGGTTTTTACACTTCTTACACATGGAAGAAGTAAAATATAATTTGAAATTAATATCCTCAAAGGCTATTTTTGTTTTTATTTTATAATAAGAAGTATTTCAGCAGTCAAGACTATGAATCAAAATAACTTATACTTTCCTATCCATAGCCTGTGATGGGAAAAATTAATTTCCAAAGTTTGCATCTATAGACTTACAGACTTTGAAATCAATTTGTTTAAGAGCTTCTCAATTAAGAGAAGGAAAAAGAGAGGTTAGGGTTAGTTATCAGAGAAAACAAAAGAATTTCCTAGCTTTTTCCCATTGCATTTTTCAAAATTTTGACAAGGATGATTTTATAACGACAGCCTTTCTAATTGAAAGACAAGAAAACAAAGGTCTTCATTTCACTTTCTACTAGAAAAATAAGCTTCTCCACAAGAATATAAGCTGGAAAAGGGAAGGCATTTGCTCACGACTATTTTTTCAATGCTTAGTACTTAGCACAAAAAGGTTAGCACAAAGAAAGTGATCAAAATATTGTTGAATAAGTGAGACTTCCATATTTTACTTCCATATAGAGCTTTTCTTTCTGACTGGGTGCAAGAAGGAGAGACAGGTGATTTGCTTTTTAGTTTCTCTTAACTTCATAATTTTAATAATCTACTAAAGAAATAAAGCCGAATGATGGTGCAAAAGACAGTGGGACTGAAATAAATGAAATTCTACCATTAGGGAAATGAATGTCAAGTTGTCCTGACTTTTATTGTCAATGGAAATAGCTTGAACTTCAAAGAGGAACCACCGTGTGCCTTACAGATTCCAAACATCAAATAAGCCCTTGAGGCAATAGTTTAGCAGCTTTCCCCTGAACTGGACAGCACCCAAGACAAAGCGGTTGACATGGTGAGTTCTCCAACCCTCCTGAGCCCAGAGGAAACAAACGACAGAGGACACAGCGACAGTTCATCGGGCACTTTTGTGACACACACATGCTGTTGTTTCACCGGCATTATTTCATTTAATTCTTACTTCATTTCTATGATGTAGGGAGTATTATTATTTGCATTTTTACAAATGAGGAAACTGAGGCTTATAGTGTTGAACTGAGACCCAAAGTCAAGTCTGTCTGGCTCCGGACTTGTAACGCTTACATCGGTATTCCTCAAACTGCAGTCACTGGCCACTGTCCCTGCGGCTTTTGCTGTGTGTTACGTGTCATCCCTGGCAGCCATGGAGCGTGCGGCTCAGACTTCCTGACCAGGACGGGCCCCCACCTGCCAGGCCTTCGGCTGCCACCGCAGTGTTCTTGCTGAGGCCCTGCTCTCCCTGGTGGCTCCTGCCAGTGACCGAGCATGGCAGAGGTGCCGCGCCCTTCACTGCTGTCCAGCGTGAAACTCCTGGAATGGACAATCCGTACTCTAAGAGCCCGCGTTGGCCTAGCCAAGGCTTTCTCGTGCTACTCTGAGTCTGAGTGAGGCTCTTTTGAGCCTCTTCCTTCCTTCTTTCTCTCCCTTCCCAGATGTCAGACCCGCCCTGTGGTCTGAAGGTCTTTTCTACCCACTCCTCCCCTCCCTCACCCCACCCCCTCCCCACTCCCCCCCTCCCCCCACCCCTCCCCTTTCCCTTTAACCTTCACAGGAACCTTCTCCCACAGATCCCTTGCTTGTCAATTCCATTAGATCTGCTTCTTGGAGGACCCACACTTACCTAAAATCAGTGCCATTATTCATTTAATACTTTCCTTTTAATTAGATTCCTTTTTAAACTAAATACATTGAGTCTCACCTTGAGCAATATCAATTTTTTTTTTTTTTAGACAGAGTCTCACTCTGTTGCCCAGGCTAGAGTGAGTGCCGTGGCATCAGCCTAGCTCACAGCAACCTCAAACTCCTGGACTCAAGCGATCCTCCTGCCTCAGCCTCCCAAGTAGCTGGGACTACAGGCATGTGCCACCGTGCCCGGCTAATTTTTTCTATATATTTTTACTTGGCCAATTAATTTCTTTCTATTTTTTTAGTAGAAATAGGGTCTTGCTCAGGCTGGTTTCAAACTCCTGACCTTGAGCGATCCACTCACCTCGGCCTCCCAGAGTGCTAGGATTACAGGCGTGAGCCACCGCACCCAGCCAAGCAATATAAATCTTAAATCTCAAGTTTAATGTGCTAGCTCTATTTTTCTAATACACTTTGAATAAATAAAGTGTTCAGATAGGAGCCTCTTAAGTCATCTTCCTTGCCACTCATATGCACATATGTACTTGGAAATTGTTCCCTCCATTATATCGCTGGTAATGATAGGAGACATGTTAAGATAAGGCATAGTGAGTGGGTGGGGGAAGAAGGAGGATTGGAACAGAAATGTCAACTGACATCATCCAAAGTTTTCATGAAACGTTGGTGTTTGTGTTCTGGGAATGAGCGAGAAGGGGGATTTCGGTACAACAGGAGCAAACGGGGAAGAGGCTCAGAAATCCAGCTGGACCCCGGTCAAGGGAGTGAAGCCGACACCACAGCGGCAACTGAATGTCTCATCTGCTTTGCGTGGAGTGCCAAGTGGCAAGGATGTTTTGATGAAATTACTGAGTTGGATTTTTCCAGCTCTGTGAATTACACCCACCCCCTCATCCCTGCCTTCTTGCTCAACGCTCGGCCAAATTCAAAACAGGCGAGAGCTGCGAACATGTGCTGCAGCTGGCGCTTGCTCGGCAGTGACAATTAAGGAAAAGCTCGCAGAAGTCCTCAGCCCCACCCACCATTTCCTTGCACGCCACAACCCCCAGGTACTTTAATTCCAGATTGGGGGGGGGGGAGGTGGTGGTGGAATATGAGACAGTGATTTGAATCTTCTGTCCCAGAACACAGCGCGTGCTTGCCCTGGGTGGTGAACAGGTGCACACCCTGGTTTTCTAAGAGAAGACTGAGGACCCAGGGGCTCACCATGACTGGTTCTATCCGGCTGGGGAGAAGCAAAGACAGAGAGCCCCGAGGAGGGTCATCGTGCCAGGGCGCGAGTGCTCACAGACAACTGGGAGGCGGCCAAAATCATAACCCATTTCAGAAGGAAAATGAAGTCATGAAATACCACAACCCTGCCTCATGCATCGGAGTCATTCAAAGAATGAAAAATTCTACTTGTTCATTTCCTTTTCTTCCCCACGAACACATGTTTATAACATGATAGGCATTTTGTTTCCCAGGAGTACATGCAAAGAAAGCTTTAATTCACTGGTAAGTTGAGTCATTTTGAAGAAGAAGAAGAAGAAGAAAGGGGCATAAAAAACCCTCCATATGTTGTCAGGTACAATGATCGGCCCGATAGAGACGACTTCTCAAGTCATCCTGGCCCCAAGGACTCTCCAGATCTTGGAAAATCAGACTTACCTTTTTCCAAAACAGTTTGCCCAGCGGCAGAGAGGTGGGTCCCGATTTCTCCTTGGCACCTTCCTTCACTGTCTCCGTGGACGTCCCAGACTGCACGTGACCCGACGGGTTGCTGCACTTGGGGTTCCTGGCTGCCCCTTGGGTCTCCTGGGGTGTGAAGTTGGCTTTGTCCGACTTACAGTCGGCCGAAGTGGTGGGTGACTTTTCAGCACCCTAGAGAGTTAAAAACATTCAAAATGGTCTCAAGATTTCACAAGTGAACGATCTTTTTTTTTTTTTTTTTTTTTTTAAATAAATATGGGCTGGGGTTATGCAGGATGTTAATTTTCTTCTTTATAATTTTCTGTATTTTCCACATGTCTACTGTGAATGTGGATTTATGTTAAGATCCTGGAAAAAGCCAAGATATTTTCCTTTTGGAAAAAATAAATATAGAAGCTTTATTAATGATGCTCATGTGAGTAGCTCATTGGGAATCAAAGCGATGGTAGGAGGACTTTGCTGTTAGAAGGCAGAGTGCTCACCTATCCCATCGCTCTCCAAATGGTTTGATCAAGTCCCTATCAGTGAAAACATTTTGAGCATGCACCCCCAACCCATGCATTTATTTATTTCTATATTATAAACATGTATGGCTTTATTAATCCAAATTAGAAGTTAAGGAAATGTTAAAATATAATGATAATAGAAATTATGGAATTTTTCTCCCACACTCCACTTCGGAGGAATCACCGATCTAGGCTATAAAGTAAGTACGAGGCAGGTCGCATGGAACTTGGGGAAGGGGTTTTGAACTGGAAGAGTACCCACAATCCCCCTTGCTTCACTGCTAGATGCAGCCCTCCCCTCCACAGTGACAGCTTCATCAAATGCTATTCATTCGTTCCGTTTCCTCTTGCCCTCTCTCTCTCGCCTCGTCCCTCTTCCTCCTCCTTTCCTTCCCTCTCTCCCTCTTTCCTTTCCTTTCTCTCTCTCTCTCTGATGGTTACACTGAAGTCCAATGTCAAAACATCAGATTTCTCCAGTGAGGGGTGCTAATTTCTACACTCTGCACCCCCCCCTCCCCCGAATCATGGGATAAAGAAAGAGTTGGGAGAATTATAGGGACAGAGTATCTCGACTTGAGTGAATACTGGCATTACAAATGTTACCACCAGGTTCCTCTGACCTAAACTCTTCATCCTCAGCATCTTTGTTTTACGATGTTTGCTCCAGGGGCTGGTGACTCAGTCCCTTTAAATTCCCTGGGATGTCATTTGTTTGACTACACTTTCTGACTAAAAGAGAAAAAGAGCCTGCAGTAAAAATCAGATGTGGACAAATGCGGGAACTTCCACAGTATTTCTGATGACAGAAAGAGTCTTAGAGACCGGGTCGTCCCATGCTCAAATGTTCATGGATGGGGAAACCGAGGCTCCTAATCTGCCGCACACTAAGCAAAGGGCACAGCCTGGCTCAGATCTGGACCGTGGCCCCTGCCTGTCGCTCGTTGCTGCAGCACGTCGCCTCTCCAACGGGCATCTGCAGACAGCGAGGATTGCACTGTCTGCTGCAAGACACAGCGTCATCTCTGCTGAGCGCTTTTGGTACTCAGAGGTTGTCACATATTGAGCAGATTCTAAGTTCAAATCAAGATAAAGAACTAAAGAATAGAAATGGCCTTTGCAATGGTTGTTCCTGGAATAATCCCAGTTCCATTTAAAAACGTACGAAACTACTGATCGGTAGAATTCAAAATAAAGGCTGCATTTTATAGATAGTGAAGTCAAAATGGCCAAGCTCATAAGGCTCTGGGTTATGAGTGTTCCAAATGGTGTTGGGCACCTGGTGCTATTTTAGCTCCAAATGGTAATTAAATTAAAGGGGAATAGTTGAAGGGGAAGTACCGCCTCCCGCCCCCAACACACACATACACACTAAAGTAGCTTGCTTTTTTTTTCAGAAAATGTTAAGTATTAGGCCAGGTGGGGTGGTTCACGCCTAAAATCCTAGCACTCTGGGAGACCAAGTCGGGAGGATGGTTTGAGGTCAGGGGTTCAAGACCAGTCTGAACGAGAGTGAGACCCCCTTTCTACTAAAAATAGAAAAATTAGCTGGGCATGGTGGCACATGCCTGTAGTCCCAGCTACTCCGAAGGCTGAGGCAGGAGGATTGCTTGAGCCCAGGAGTTTGAGGTTGCTGTGAGCCAGGCTGACGCCACGGCACTCTAGCCTCGGCAACTGAGCGAGGCTCTGTCTCAAAAGAAAAAAAAAAAAAAAAAGATATATATATATATATATATATATATATATATATATGTGTGTGTGTGTGTGTTATTTATTCATTTAGTCATTAAAAAACCACACTGAGTGCCTTCTATGAGCTGTGGTGTGTACTAAGTGCTGGGGTTACACCTCCTGATGGAGAGAAATGACACTAAACAAATACAATTGGAATTATTTCAGCTGTAATAAGCACTACTGGGGCCAGGCGCGGTGGCTCACGCCTGTAAACCTAGCACTCTGGGAGGCCGAGGCGGGCAGATTGCTCGAGGTCAGGAGTTCGAAACCAGCCTGAGCAAGAGCGAGACCCCATCTCTACTATAAATAGAAAGAAATTAATTGGCCAACTAATATATATAGAAAAAATTAGCCGGGCATGGTGGCACATGCCTGTAGTCCCAGCTACTCGTGAGGCTGAGGCAGGAGGATCGCTTGAGCCCAGGAGTTTGAGGTTACTGTGAGCTAGGCTGACGCCACGGCATTCACTCTAGCCTGGGCAACAAAGCAAGACTCTGTCTCCAAAAAAATAAAATAAAATAAAATAAAGCACTACTGAAGGGTGTGAGGGGATCTGGTGCTACCCCACTCCCATCACAAGAAAATCCAAAGCAGGGAATTGGATCCACTCATGACAACCAGGGAAGGCCTCACTGAGAAGGGGATGGCCGTGCTTGGGGCTGAAGGGCGACTGGAAGTTAACAGGGGGGAGGCGGCGTGCTCCGGGCACAGGCCACAGCTGCTCTGGGGGCCTCTGGCAAGGGGACTTGGGCAAGGGTCTGAGCAAGGGGTGGTCTAGAAGCGCTGGCCCCCAACATCTGCCTGGCCTCCTGCTTCCCTGGGAGGATCCCCATTTGCTCAGGGGCTCATTTTAGGTCAAGAACCCCGGGCCTCGGGCTGCCCTCATCTCCTCCTGTAAGGCCGGGCTCTGGCCGTTAAGCTGAGGGTTCGTCCTGCCCACGGCGCCGCAGGAAGGGCTCGCTTGCTTAGCCCTCCCACGTTGCTTGGTTTTTCTATACTCTCTAGATCAGGGGTCCTCAAACTTTTTAAACAGGGGGCCAGTTCACTGTCCCTCAGACCGTTGGGGGCCCGGACTATAGTTTTAAAAAAAACTATGAACAAATTCCTATGCACACTGCACACATCTTATTTTGAAGTAAAACAACAAATGGGCAAAAACACCCACATGTGGCCCAAGGGCCGTAGATTGAGGACGCCTAGACGTAGTTGAGGACGCTCTAGATGCTGCACTATTTTCCTGCTCAAGGCCGCCTTTGGATAAGACCTCAGTCCACTAGCCCAGAGTCTCATGGGGGTGACAAAAAAGCCCCCCAGGCTCTGGAGTTCTAGAATTTCTCTGGGACAGCACCAGTTTACCTGATGCATTACATACTTGGCTGATTTCCCCACATGGCCTCCTCTTTACCTCCCTTCCTTTCTCTCCTTCTCTCTCTCAGCCTAGTCTCTCTGGACCATCGTTGCCGCTTTGAGACGTAATTTTCATCTTTAAACTTTGATTTATTAATAACAGTAACAGGTTACAGTGCCAGGTGTTGTTCTAAGCACTGAGTGTTTTAACAATAGTCCTGCAAGGAAGGAACTGATTATTATGTCCATTTTACAGACAGGGAAATGGAGGTGCCTGGTGGTTAAGTAACTTGCCTGCGGTCACACCCATGAGGGGGCAGAGCTGACGGTTGAATCCAGGCACTGATAGCGACTCTAGACTACACTGTTTCCAACGAATCAAGGTCTCCCCAGTCCCCAGGCTATTCTACGCAACTAGGGATGGAAATGTCTATATCACCCTTTTCAACAGGAAATACCACCTCCAAGGGGGGAAGAGCGGAGGTGATACTGCCCCCCTTGTTCTGGGGAGGGTGGTTATAAAACATTAGAAATTAATGTGGTCTGTAGCGTTCCAAAGGACTGCAGTCCATAAACAGATACACAATGTATTTGTCATATTAAAATTTCATGTAGGAAGGGGGCTAGGGGGATGGCTAAAAATGCATCATGGCAGGGCTGATAATGAGAAAAAGGTTGAAAAACACATCCACACTGATCAGTTTTACAACGAAATGGCCACGCTTCTTCTAGTTGCACTGGGAAGATACTCAGAGGCCCTTGAAAAGCACTGTGCGTGACTCTATTTATAGTAACATATGACTCTAATTTGTGTAATTGTTTTGTCAAATACATGTCTCTCCTGCTAGATTTCAAGCTCCTTGAGGGTAAGAGGGTCTTGGTCTCCTTTACATCCCTAATTGCCATCAGGCGCTAGGTCTGGCACAAAACAGACAACCAATTGATCAGCCAATCAATAATTACAGATTATGAAATGGACCAGAGAGGTACCCACCCAGGACCCTGACATGTCTCCAGCCACCCACCCCTTCCTCCCTGGGCACAAGTCCCCACCACAGCACCATCACGCTTTTCATTCCCTGCCCACCCCACTCCTCAGTTCCCAGAGGAGTCCCCCAAATGGAGTTCTGCCAGCACTGAGCAGCCTGATACTCTCTTTGCATTGCAGTGGAGTCCACCAGAAATTCTAACCATATTGTCAGAGGTAATCTCAGGAACAGGGCTGCCAGATTTAGCAAATAAAAGTGAGAAATACAGGATGCCCCATTAAATGTGACTTTCAGATCAGCAAAGTATAATTTTATAGCATAAATATGTCCCAAATATTGTGTGGAACATACTTACATGTATACTCAAAAAAATATTTCTTATTTATCTAAATTTTGAATTTAACTGAGTACTCTGTATTTTACCTGGTGACCCTACCCATGAAATTCAAAGGTATTTTCCATTTGGAGATTTCATGTCAAATAACTTTACCTTCTTAGTAAGCTTTCCTCTTGTTTTCACATTTGGGTGTGGGAGAGAGGGGATGTTAGTAAGATGTAAGCACTACACCAAGAACCCAAAACAACGGATGTGTGGCAGAGCTTAGGGATCACGTGAGCCGTCGATGATGCTCCACCGGCCTGGCAGACAGGGTGGGCACTGGGGAAGCCTGAGCAGAGAGGGAAGCGTTTCAGGGCGCGGCAGAAACATGCTGAGACGATGCCTTGTCTTGTGTGCATGTTGTCACCAACATTGGAGGCCACGTGAGAAGGTCTGATTCTGAGGCATCACATTATGATTAAGCCAAGAAAAAAAGATGCAGACTCAGCAAAGGAAGGCTGACGCTCTTATAATTTATAACAATAAACATATTTCATTTATTAATTCCATACTTCCTCACTTTTTAAAACAAAAAAAAAAAAATTCTTTTTCTAGGAAGGAAAATGGAGATGTAGAGAAATAAACCCAGAGTTAACCAGAATTGGTAACCATTGTATTTTTGTTTATAACAAAACTAAAAGATAGTGTTTTGTCTTTGAATTTGCTTGAATTTCCCCTTTCTCTTCTGAGTTACAACCCCAGGGTGAAACTGAGGGCATCACACCTCCTAAAATCAAGGGTCATTGATAGAATCTGGCTGGTTATTTTAAAGGCCATATTTTGCTAACTCTGTAGACAACAGAATAATCAAAAAAGGAAAAGAAACAAACTATCCTAGGTTGAGGTAAAAGCCAATGAGCTCTACTGAACTGCTGCATAAATGAGAAATCACACTTGGGAATCATCCCTTATATTTTAATTTACATTTCCATTAAAAAATACATTGAATGTAACTCAAGGCAAAACCCTAAATTATTTTGTCTGTATTACAGAATGCCAAAAAGGATGCTTTCTCTACATCTTCCCAGCATCCCAGAATCTATCCTTCCCTCAGGTACCCCAGTGGCAGGATGTGAGGCCATAGATTTGGGGACGTCCTGGGAATAATAACATCGAGCTTGGGTGGTCCATTTATGGGTGGCAAGGGAAACTGCAGTCATGAATGTTTGTAGTGCATGAAAAAATGAATGTCATAATGAAATACAGATCTGGGGGGAAAGTCAGACACTTCTTAAACGTGCAAGGCGTCTACTCACAAAGGCTCCAAGTGGCAGTTAAACTAGATTCCTTCATATGAGATTTATGACATGTTTCACTAGCAGTTACGAAGTTGTCTTCCATATCCCATTGGACCACATTTTAATTTTACCTCGCCCCCTTGCAAAAGGTATCACTCTTTCTTTACAAAACAAAATAAGCCTAGTGGCTTATTTTGCAGGGTGGCTTTATAATATAGTTTTTTTTTTTATTTCCTAAAGCAAAGCAGCAAGTAATATAATATAGTTTTTAAATGCAAATACAGATTCAGCTATGAGAACTTTCTATGGAGCTCTTATTTGCATGTACAATCCTGATACTATAACATCCAGCTGGGATGTTATTAATATGTTCGTTCAACTTGGTTGAAAGTGGTTGTTATTTTAAACAAAATTTTAAGCACACTGACCCAATTCAGGGATCTTTTAAATTGGTGGTTTCAGACAAACACTGGCACCTTCTTAGACATTAGAAGGGTAATATCTCCAAAATTGACTTTGATGTTGTCTTAGCTTCCTAAGGACATGGAGCTATAACAGGCTCTGCCTTCATTCATTGTTTTTTGCTGCCTGGGATTTCATTTGGGCTCGGTATAAATTTAGTTAATATTGGGAATGGATGAAACAGACCACAGAAAGATACAATTGTTATCTTGAGGTTAGAAGAGTATTTCCCCAAGTGCAGGAAGCATACCATTGGCGGATCAAGATGATTTTAAATTGTATAGAGATATATTAAGTAACAGTACGTGAAAATACTTTTCCAACTTTCATTTAATCCTTCTAATAACATTCTGGGGAGAGTCTCAGTCTGGTGCTGGTATGTCTTTAATATTTTTCTACCACTGGTCAATTAATTGCCTTTTCATAAAGCTAGAAAGAGCATCAGATTCAGAGCTTAACACAAACGAATTAGGTAGAATGTAATAGTTTTTTTTTTATTGCCATACTAATGGTTACCTTTGTCTTATGAAAAATAATTCTGATTTTCTATGCATGATACCAAGTTTCTTTTCATGATACATTTAAATAGGAAATGGGTCAATTTAAGTTTACAAATATTATAAATAATTGTATATCTAGCAAACATGGTATGCAAACAGCCAACATTTGGGAAATACTGGGTTAGATGAATACTTTCAGAACCCTGGTCCACACTAGGAAGAAACCAATCTGAGATGTTTATAACTGTGGGGACATAAGGAAAAAGTCATTAAGTGTAATTCACATCATTTTTTATTCTCCTTTAGTGATCCCAGCCACCCAAGGCTCTGTTTTCACAGGACAGGAGCTGGCTGGGCTCAGGTGGCACGTGTATTGTGGGGTGAAGACCAGGGTTCTTCTTTTTCCTCCTAGTTTACCCAGATACAGACCTTATGCCTAAAGAACTTTCTAAAGGCGAGTCCTAGCCTGGGGCTATCCAGGTGCTTTTTCTTGGCGCCTTTAGCCTGGCTCTCGGATGTCTTCTGACCTGCTTGTCCGTCACAGACACTTTCTGCTTTGGATGCCTTTGGGGCAACAGCAGTCACTGCCTTAGAACTTGGTTTTTAAACAAAATCCATTTTTTTTTCCTGCTGTTTTAAAGTACATTAATACACTGTGACAATGAACTGCTGGTATCTCACCCGAATCCCCTAACCACAAAACACCATGTGAATGTTTACCTTTTTTAAACTCTCAAAAGACAATTTGCTAAACAGCATATTCACAGTCAACTCCAGGTACACACTGATTTTCAACAGGGTGACCTAGTTAAATGACCCAGATTAACACACCTTAAAAAAAATAAAAACCCAAACCCAAACCAAACCAGACAAAAATCCCCCATATCTCAACATCAGGACACTTCAACTCTGTCTCTGTGACTTAAAATAATCAAATGAAAAATGGAAAAAAAAAAAAAAGATAACGCAGTCTCCACTTGATAGTGTTAAATTGCTATTGTCACACGGGAAAGAAAAGAATACCTGCACACAATGATTTATTTTTGCACCCTGGAGTCAAGGCAAATACTGCCCACTGAATGGCTTTTATTCTCAAACCTCCCTCCTTGAATTCAGTATGAGAAAGTCCATGGAAGCGGATATCACCCGCAAAAATCTCGATTCACTTCTGGATGGGCAGATTTCCCAGGCAAAGGACGTGTTTAGAGTGAATCAGTCCGCTGAGCCAAACTGGTGTGTGTGGGAGATTGGAATGGAAATAGCCCAGCTACAACCACACGAGATTGCCGACTTAAGTTATAAAGGGTAGGGTATTTTGTGTGGAGCAGGTAGTGTGCTAAAAAATGGTACAGATCTTTCAAAAGCATGAATCCAAGAACATAGGTAGAAAAGATGTCAAAATGGCAAGGCCTGAGAACCAGGTCTGTGGGAAAGAGGTCTGTTTGTGGGAGCCATGGACAACCTACATTCACAGAACCCTCTTTTGAGACCCCAGCTCCACCAGCAGTGACTGCGCAGGTCTCTGGGCAGGGGAGTGAGATTTTTATCAGCTAAGTATGTTCAGCTGGGACCACATTCTGGGTCAGGAAAGAGTCTTGGTGCACGACCAGGTAAAGAGAGGGAGTGTACTGGTCAGCTGGGAACCACACCACACCCACCACACTCCCACACTCCCACTGCCTGTAGCCTATTATTACACCACGTGGCCTCAAACAAGGCGAAACACAGAACCCAAAGAGAAACATTCTGACCCAACCATTCACTGGAATTGACCCTGGTGGCCTTCTAGCAAATGGACAGTTTTATAGGAAAATGTGTGTAGATGCTTCAGCTATACATTTTTTTTTCCCAGTGGAAGAAGAAAATCCTAGAGGAACCAAGCACTACAGTGCAAATGTCATCACGTCGTTCAACCAGTCTCGCACGTGATTATGAACATAGGGACCACCTACATTCGCACGGAGCGCTACCGTTTACAAGGCACTGCCACACCTCCTTTCAATCCTGGGCTTTAGGAGAGAACATTTTTATTGTCCTAATTTCACGGATGTGGAGAATGGGGTGCAGACAGGTTCAGATCACAGGACTACCAAGGAGCAAAACTGGAGCTCAAATACAGATCTTCCGGGACAAAATCTAGGATGCTTTTTTTTCACAACCAAGTCCTTCGAATATGGGTAGTAGATGTACGGAGCTGGCCAAGCCGTACGTTTGATCCCAGTGGTTTTCAAAGCACTTCGCGTTATCTAAAGAAGGACCCACGACACTTATCCGTCACCAAGTTAAACTTCCCCCATGGCTCCTGTGAAATTTAAACCATGTATTCCACGAGGGGTAACGGGCCTTATCAAATTTAAAGGGAGAACATCTCGGAAGAAGTTATTTTAAACCGAAGTTATTTTGAGGGGACTCGGCTGAATTTCTAGGATGACAGTGAAAAAGCCCGGCTCTTTAGAGTGACCTGACTCCCCTGCGTGGCCCTCCACTTGGCAAGGGTCCTACAGCAGCTATTTTGTTTCACCAAACAATTGCCTTTGCAGTGGAGATTTATTTTTTTCAAATTACATGAAAAACAAAGAACATATTTTTTTAGAAAACCAAAATACAGCAGCTTTCTTCTACTTTGAGTCTGGTCTCTCCACACAACTAAAAACACTAAGATGATGACATAATTATTAGTATTCTGCACTTACTCTATATAAATTGGTTATTGTGACATTTAGCCAGAATCAGTTTATCTTTCAAGCTTCCCACTAACATTTCCATTAATCCACCATTAACATAAATGAAATATTTTAAAGACAGTCTAACAGCACTATTAAATTGCTAACTACGTATATATACGTATTTATATATAATATGTATATTCAAAAACAAACAAGCAGATGCAAATCCAAATCCAATTCTATGCACAAACTCAGACATATATATACACACTTCAAAACACCTACCGTGTCTTCTGGATCTTTTTTTGTTTCAGCTTTGTTAGGCGAAACCTTAAAAGTTTGAGAAAACCAAACATTAAAAATCATGGCTCTTTAGGGTGATTTTTATTTGATTAGATACATAATTCTTTGGGGTGTTCCAGTTCACTATACAGGTAAAGAATAAAATGAGAAGTACTTTCAGTTCAGTAGAAACCCAAGGGCCTCTGGGTGATAACAAAGTTAACATACTAATATTTTATAGTGAGATGCCTCAGATCTTACACATTCACCAAGAGTTTGAGCACATTCAAAGTTCTCTCCTGGAAGGCCACCAACTTCCCATCAATTCTATCATTACACCAAACACATGCATAACCCTTTGGTGTTTGTGGCACATTCTGTTGACTTCTATTGTTTTACCTTCTGAAGTTTAGTCTTGATATTTGGAAACAGCCCAGGCATATTTTAGGCTGTCTATTTAATTATGCATCCATTCCTCACGAGGTTCTTTTTCCTGTCTGAGTGGCTGACATGTGCGAGGCCATGGGCTCTGCCCCGGGGTGGGGGCGGTCGGGGATAAACAAGCAACGCAAAGACACCGTCTTTGCCCTCATCCAATTGGAAAGGCAGACTTGGACGCAACAAGACAGAAAGTGATTTCGACGGTGTTTTGTTTGCCATTTGAGTGGCAAAACTGCTCTGATAGGTCAACAAAACAATTGGAGGTACTGCCAATTATTTTTATGATCAGTGACCGTAAGGCATCCAATTGCAACGAATTCCATTGCAATGTGGGGCTCACGTTACCCGGTCTAGGCGCCTCCTGTTCATACCACAGTTCCCAGCTTTAAGGGCTCCCTCGTAGCCTGATGCAGCCCAGCTCCCTCAGGAAGCGAGTCTTGTCCCTGTTCTCCCACGTTCCAGCAGCGTCATGATGGTAATCCACTCAGTACCGTGACATTCACACATGCACGATTCTTAGAATTAATAAGACTTTTGAGCAATAGAATTGAGGGTAAAAAGGGAGAAAGCAGCTTACCAGAGTTTTAAAGAAACTCATGATGGGATTATTATTGTCCTCTATCTCTGCTGTCTGGGAGTCCTCCTTTGCAATCTCCGGTCCTTCCGGGTCCCCGGGGACAGACCCACTCACAGTGCCTATTTCTCGTCCTTCTTTTTCCTCGCCGTCAGCTATGCCCTAGGAGGGACACAGAGTTTTCACAGTCGCAACTTGTTGAATGTGAGCCCTCAAAGTACTATTTTCGCTTCACGCCCCTTTCTCCCTTACCCCTAATTCCAGCCATACTTCTCCTGCCCACGAGCGTGCGGAACAATCCAGACCTTATGAGAGTCGCCCTCCCTCGCCTCCCCCCTCTTTCTGACATATTCAGCACTTGCAGTCGGTTGGAGGGACATTGTGTGGAGCCGAAGGGTAATAAACACAGCGGTGCACGTCGCATTCTAAACAAAACCCCTTTTCTCCCGATTCTGCAAAGAGGTTGGGTAGGACGCCGATATTTCCCATCTTTGTGGTCGCCTTGTCTAATAATTTGTACATTATCCCCAGAGATGGCTCTATTTTGTCTCCCACAATCCCCACAGGGTTGAATCATATAAACTAAAAAAAAAAAAAAATTTTACTGGCATTAAAATTCTTCCTTTGGGATCTGAGAATTTATCAGTGCAAGGCACGTGATATGGGGACAGATTTTCTCCCCAACTCACCCAGAAGGGCAGGTTGCCTTCTGAATCCTTGCCCCCCGTCCACCCTCACAACTCTGGGACAAGACACTGCCATCTCCCCACCTTATGACTGCAACGGCCCCCTGCCCTGTCGTCTTGGGCTCTTAACTCCTTCCATCCGTTCTTTACTCAAGAGACCCCATCCTCCCACTCCTCCCACCCTCCAGTAGCTTCTGAAGGTCCTGGAGCCGAGCCCCAACTCTGACACAGGGTCTCCCATGGCTCACCTGGCCTGGCCCCTGCCTAAGTCTCCCCCTTCTCTGTACCATTCTCTCCTTCGCTCTGTGTTTTGGCCGATTTTCTTTGAGTTTCTCAAACACACCATAAGCTATTTCCAACCTCCTGGCTGTGTCTGGAACCTTCTGCCCTGTGTCTGCCTGCAGGTAATTTCCATTCACCTTTCATGTCTCCACTGTCACCTGTTCAGGGAGTTCGTCCCTAACGCCCCACCTGATGTGCTCCCTCTTGTCATTACCTCCAACTGCGGCACCTTGCACATTTTTACAAAAATCTTTGCTGCTACAGCGTTTTAGTTTACTTGCTCAGTACTTGTGCCTTCGCTCATGCTCCTGTCAGTAAACTCAACAAACACGGGCATTATACCTACCTGGCTCCGTGTTTTTCCCAAGTACACAGGGACAGCGAGGTGCGAGGAAGGCACTCAGTAAATGTGTCATTTGACTACTTAATGGATCATGGGTGTAAATAAATGAAAATTGTACATAAGTGGGTGGTGCTATCTGTATCAACTTGCTTTTCTCATGCAACAAAATAGCACTGACCTCTTCCCACTGCAATACAGCTAGACCCGCATGGTCACCACTCAGGTGGCGTTTATTCCATCGCTTGACTGTAACCTTATTTAGTGTCTATTATCTTTATTGGCGGGCATTTATGGTGCTTATAGTTTTACATCTAGGGTGTTATAAGCAGTATTAAAATGGACCTTCCACACTTATTTTTCATCACTCAAGTGTGTCTCTATTTTTCACAAGAGTGAAATTTCTGGGTCAAGAGGTAGGCAAATTTAAAACTTGATAAATATTCTTGCAAAAATATTAGAAGATGTCACTAGAATGGTCCCACAGACACAACTTTGGGTTTGAGAAGTTGCTTGGTGCGCTGGTGGTAGTGGCCGGTGAGAACCTAAAATGGGTCCAGCCCAGCAGGTTGGCACGTGGGGCTGTGGCCCGACAGTGGGGAGCTTGGCAGGGAGGCGGGCACAGGCGGGACGCTGACTCAACTTCCCCCCTCCTGGTCTGGCCATCCTCTTCCCTCTCCCTCCCCCACAGAGTCCTTCTCTTCCTCCCAAGGACTTGGGGTTCTGCCTTCCCCACCTCCCCGCCCTGCCCCCAGGCCTCCACTTCCTGACCTAGAGCAGAAGAGAAGGAAATTCTCTTGTCTCTTCCCAGGGATTTCTGACAATTCCTGCATGTGAGTTGGGAGGAGCCATCTGAACACGTGGCATTTCTGTTTACCTTGACTACTTCCCCCAACAGTGGAGTGGGGCTGGCAGCATTGCACCCGGACTCCCAGATTTTATGCTTCCTCCTCTGGCTTTGGTAGCATCTGGAAACCCGGTATAAACTGATATGGGTTGACTGCCCCACTGCTGAGGTACGATTTAACTCACTTAAATGTCTATTTATTAAGCACTACAAATGTTAAACTTCGAACCCCCAATGTGATGGCATTAGCAGGTGGGGCCTTTGGGAGGTCATGGGGTGGAGCCCTCATGAATAGGATTAGCAGCCTTGTAAAAGAGACCCCAGAGAGCTCACCAGCCCTCTGCATTATACAATGAGGACGTGGCAATCTGCAACCCAGAAGCAGGTCCTCAGCAGAAGCTGGCCGTGTTGGCACCTGATCTCAGACTTCCAGCTGCCAAAACTGTGAGAAGCCAACTTTTGTTGTTTACAAGCCATCCGGTCTATGGCACTTTGATAGCAGCCTGAACTAGGACAATGTGCATTAGAAAAATATTTCTAGCATCAAACATCTGACATTAAAAATATTTTTGCTTAGATGAGTATAAAGTAAAATTTTAAACAACAAAAAATATTACACAAATAATTCAACAGGTGTTTTGAAGATGAGCCATTATGAAAGTGGTACAAGAAATAAATCTAGACTGAGAAATCCCACCCCCCACCCCCACCGCTGCCTAACTAAGGTGTTACCCAGTGGCAAGTTATTTATTTCTAGCCATTCATTTACTCATCTTCATTCAATAACCACATGGGGGTATCTTGTCTACACACTTGAGCCCTTCCTTTGAAATATTTTTTTTCCTTCTTAGATCAGCATTATAAAAGAACATAAGATTTCCGCTTCCGGGAAGATAGAATATACACACTTTCTCCTATTCTTCTCACTAAGGACAATGAAAACGCTGGAAGTTGTTTATAAATATAGATATAAAAGGACTCTAAAAGGTGGAGAGCAGAAAGCAGACCAGCGAGGGATCTTAGGAACAACATGATGGTGAACTCCTTGGATTTTCTTTTTGCCCCATATACCTTAGACTTGGATTTGAAGAAACCAGCAACTTGGAACACCAATGAGCTCCGACAAAAAACCCACATATATATATATGTATATGTGTGTGTGTGTGTGTGTGTGTGTGTATATATATACACATATACATATATATATATATATATCTCCTCCCCAAATGCCTTGTGTCTTTGACCAAAGGACCAAGAAAGGGCAATGTAGCAAGATATCAAACTTTTAGACAATAACCATACTACTCCTGCCAAATGCCCCAGAAAAACCTGAGGCCCCACCGTCACCCATCCCACGTCAGAGAAGGCCAGGCGGAGAGCCTAGACTTCCACCTTCTCAAGCTGTAAACGGTTGTCCCGACACCCAGCAGAGGTGGTGTCTGTGAGGCTAGGTAGGGAGCCGGGACGCTCATCCTTGCGAGTTGGGAGCAAGCCCTCCCCTGACGGCACCCACGGAGCCCGCGTGGCATGCCTGGGTTCCAGCCCACTGGGCAGTAAGGAGGTGCTCCTCCCGCTACCCACGGGGCTGGTGTCAGAGGAGACGTAGGGGAGTCAGCATCGCCCAGTGCGGCATCAGTGGGGACCACATGGACAGACAGGACTCCCACCACCACCCAGCAGGAACCAGGAATACCGTGCTCCATCTTCCGCCAAAGGCCAGGTGAGGAAGCTGGACGTCGGCCTCCACGGGACAGTAATAGGGTGGCAGCCCCACCACTCCTGCTGGATGGAGTGCTGTCGGGAAAAGCCAGCTGAAACAGCAGGTTCAAATAAGATCCAGAGTCCCATAATACACAAATATCCAGATGTCAATGGAAAACCACTTGTCGTACCAAAAACTAAGAAAGCCTCAAAGTTAATGAAAAAAAAGGCAATCATAGATGCCAACATGGAGATGCTAGAATTATTTGGCAACAATTTTAAAGTAGCCATTAATGACAATGCTTTAATCAACAATTGTGAATGTGCCTAAAACAAATAAAACAAAACAAAACAAAACAAGAGAAGGCCTCAGCAAAGAAATAGAAGCCATAAAGATGAACTAAAATGGGAATTTCAGAACTGAAAGATACAAGAACCAAAATAAAAAGCCCTGTGAATGAAACCAACAGCATCATGGGAGAGACAAAGAATCAGTGAAAACCTCTCTTAGAAACAAAGAACAGTAATAAAAGAAGCAAGAGCGAGAGAATGAAGATACAAATCACCAATATCAGGCTGAAACTGGAACACGACCTCGGACCCTGCCGACAGCAGAAGGGTGAGAGAATGCTACAGTCAATGCTACACGTGTAAGTTGGACAACCAGTTAAAAAGACCCCATTTCATTCTTATAATGGTCCCATGGAGTATATACTATTTGTAATTCCAGTTTTACTAATGAATAAATTGATGCATGAGAAGAATAACTTGCCAAACATCATGAGCAGAGCTGGGATTGGACCCAGGCCAGAATGATTTCAGAGACCTAAAGCCTTTAAGAACCATGCTGCATCGACTCTCTCAAGTCCCTTTGTTCAGGTGTTTACTCAAATATCATCTTCTCACCAAGGCCTTTCCTAGTTTAAGTTCCCTCCTCTCTCTCTCTCTCTCTCTTCCCTGCTTTATATTTTTCCACTTTGTGACCATCAGCCATGCAATATATTTTACCCAAAGGTAAAATTGGGTAAAAATGGGAATCTAGTATATGACAAAGATGACAGCTAAAATCTATAGACGTAAAGAAGGACTTTTAAATTAAAGATGCAAAGGTAACAGAGCAGCCACCAGGGAAAAAAGAAAACAACTAACTTGTCGTGATTCAGCCCTATAGTAAGATAAAATCCAAATGGATCAAAATACTAGAAGAAAACATGGAAAAAAGTCTTTTAACTTTGGATTGAGAAGGCCGTTATATCTATGGCTTGAAATCCAGAAGTCATGAAAAGAAATATGGCAAAGTCAGAAAATCCCAATGTTTACAGACACGTCCATTCGACAGGCTGGGGTGAACAAGGCATTCATGCCCGGATGACAGGAATGTCAATTAATTCTAGCCTAGTGGAGCGCAATTTGGCATTATCTACCAAAATCGTAAGAAAGAATGTATTCTTTTACCCAGAAATGCCATTTCTAAGGTTTGATTCTCAACTTAAATTCACACATGTGTGAAATAACAACTGTACAATGTTACTCACTTGAGTGAGGTTCATAGTGAAAGTTTGGAAACCAGCCCAAGGTCATTAATAGGATCCCGGTTCAACAAATCATGGTACGACCATTCGATGGAAGACTCTGCAGGCGTCACGAAGGAGGAAGCTCTGTCAGCACAGGCCAAGTGTTGTTAACAGAAAACAAGCATGGACTAGAACAGAGTGTAGATTATATTACCATGTGTGCAAAAAAGAAGGAGTAAGAATTTATGTTTCATTTGCTTGCCTATATCCAAGGAAACCCTACATTAAAAAACACAAAGAGTAAGTATCTACTGGGTGGAATTGGTAAGCAAGCATATCATTTTATAATTTTTACTTTTAAGCAAGGTGAATATATTGCCTATTAAAATTAAAACAAAATGGGCATGACTAATTAAAAATTTTAAAAAGCATTAAAAGGACAAAACTAAACACAGTTGGGAGGAAAATCTGGCTTCTGTCTACCAGTTTGCGGCCTGTGCTTTCAATGTGTTATCCGTGGAATGATCTTTGTCCTTAACTACAAATATTCCGGTGCTATTCACATTACGCCTCTCTCTGAGTCATTCTCAGCAAACGGAAATTTTAAACAGAAGCAGAAACATTCTCCAGGAGATACCTGGAAACTTCTTTCAAGCCAAGAAGTGCCCATTAAGGGTTCTTATTTTTCATCTCCGTGTAAGAAGCATGTATATATTTTTCCTTTGTTTTTTGGCTTCAAAGAGCAAACAGAGAGGAACACTAGTTATGTGATTATACCTTGTCATGTTGAAAACTAAGGCCGCCTCATCATAATTTGATTGTCTATAATAAAGCCCACGTGGAACTTCTGGCACCTTCCTTGGACTATACATTGTCAACTGGATTTCAGCTTCCTTTAAGGAAGGTTTACATTGTCAAAGTGGAAATGTAAGGTAAGGCAGGTTGATTGAGGCCAGAAAAGGCCTTGTCTGGAATGATTCGTGATGACTCTGTCTCATCTAGATTCCTTTATGGGGTGTCCCTGATTTTAGTTTGAATCTTTCTACCAAGAATCCTTTCTACCAAGAATGAGTGCCTAAAGTACAGCCGAACACAGGACAATCTGTCTGAAAAACACTGAACGGCACCGAAGCTCATTACTTCACTCCTTTCCATCTCACTTTAGAAATGAGAGCCACACGCTGCCTGGGTTCGAAGGGAAGGTCCTGCTTCCTCTGCCCCTGGGAGGTCACACTAGCTCCAAGGGTTCCATGTGCCAGGCAACAACAGTCACCAGACAGTCATGAAGTCTTCACTCTTCTTCTTCTGAGATCATTGTCACCTGCACATAACCATTGTCAGGTTCAGGAAGAAAAATGGGGTTTGGTTAATTCTTAAAGATATAATTTATCTTCCAATTTGCCTAGAAAGGAAAGTCAATTAACAAACAAGCAAGAAGGAACACTGAGACCAAATACTAAAAATACTTTGTGGACTCTCAAAATTTCCTAACCAGACTGTGATTTTTTTTTTTTTTAACTTTGTTTTACTCCAAAGCTCAAAGCCATGAAGGAGGATCAATAAATGTATATTAACATAGGTAACTGGGCACTTTTATTTTTCTTACTATTCTTACCCAACTCACATCAACTGATAAAAATGCATGCACGTCTTTTAAGCTCATGAAAAAACAGGGAAAGAACACAACTCACGCAACATAGGAAATGCCAGTAAGGAAAGAGCCTCAAAAACTGCCCACCTACAACGAAATTTCTCCTTCTGGTCTCCTGCTTACTCCACAGTAGCTCTATGAGTGTATTTAAAAAGTCGACATTATTTCTGAACAAGGAATTGCCACACAAGCTCTGGACTGCATAGTTTGGAAATTACCATGAGAGGAAAAATAACCTCATGTCGAAGCCACTGGTACTTTGTGGATGCCTCAGCCTCGTAACGCAGTCTAGTGGAGAAATTAGGAAATTGCCTAGACTGTGACATTCTCTTAGTGACTTAGATTGATAGCTCACTACACTGCTACTTCTATTAAAAAAAAAAAAATCCCAACAAAGAATAAAAAGCAATGCGCCCATTATTCCATTATGAAAGACAACTGCTATTCACAATTGGTGGAAGGATGAATAGGTGGGCAGGCAGGCAGAGATCACTGGAATTATTCTGTATACTATTTTGAAACCTGCTTGTCTCATTTAACATTATATTATGACTGTCTTCACATGTCAAATTCTGTTTCTATGTTATCAGTGTTTATGGTGTCCAGCATAAGGGGGTACCATGATCAACATAAGAGCCTTCCTGTTGGATTGTCTCAGCTTTTTTCTTACAGACAATGCTGGTATTCTTTTTTAAAGCCCTGTGGATAAAATATTGCTTATTTTCTCAATAAATTATTTTTAAAATTTTCAACATTTTCAGATGGAAGCATAATAGAGGTAAATAATTTTGGGGGTATAGGTGCTAATTTAATACATTCATATAATTTGTAAAGATCAAATTAGTGTACTTGGGATATCCATCACCTTAAATATTTGTCTTTATGCTAGAAACATTCAAATGATTCTCTTCTAGCTAGTTTGAAATGTGCAATAGATTATTGTAAACTATAGTCACCCTACTGATTTATTGATCAACACATTTTTAAATATAGAATTGCTCATTCAGAGAGCATGTGTTTTAAGACTTTAAAATTGCATACTGCCAAAGTGCCACGGTGGAAACAAATTTCCTAGGGGTCCAGATGGTTGATTGAGAAATTACAGACTTACGATCTAAGACTTCAGAGGGATATAAAATATCATAAAAATATTAAACCATGAAATCCAGATTTTCATTGTCCTTTGGCATCTTTTCTAAAAGGGAGATTTAAGCTGAATAACACAGATCTAAAAATGTTCCACTCATTCATTTTTCTTCCTCTCTTTGGGAAGAGGGAGGCAATATTGTTAATTTTATCTGCTTATCTTAATTGAAACAAGCTAGACTGGACCAATTATCAGTGTGATGCTCTTTTCTGTATATCATACCATTGCCACCTTTTTTTTACTACTCTCTAGGTGTAACTTCAGGATATTAAAGACTCATCTCAGGTGTTGGAAGCAGAAGTCTAACTTGGGACCTTCACATGGTCGATCCTCATGCAAGTGAATTTCTCAACTGGATTTCCAATAGCAAGTGAAATGTGGGGAGAGAATGAAGGAAGGAAAATGTTCTTCTGTTGCTTCTTTTTTTCTGGCAGCAGTCTTTGCGTTGGGGATATTCCTAAGGACACACGAGTTGGCACACTCTTAAGGAATGTCTACTTATGTATGACTTAAAATGGAAAAAATGCATTTTCTGTGGGCAAAGACTGAGTGGAAAGGGATTCCCAGGGTAAGCCATGTTGGGCGGAAGGGATTGGGGGAGGATTCTTCTGTGCCATGAATAGTTCCTGCACGTACAACCTTTGGACTGATGATGACAGGTCACATTTATTAGAGGAAAAATACCCAACATTAAAAAAAAAAAAAACAAACGCCTCAAAATACAAAAGCTAATAACCCACAGCCTAGAACACATTTGTCGTCTGTTTAACAAACACTTCCCAAGAGCGAGAAAACAGTTTGAATGCTGCCAACAGCAGGCTGCAGACTTTCTAAGAATTGCTTGGCCTGTGCAGAGGAAGGAAAAAAAGTCGCATGCCTCTTCCTGAATTTTTAGATGAGACCAAACTCTTTCCTGTCTCTGCCCCCAACCCATTTTGAATATCACTGTGCTCTTCATTTTCTATCTCAGACGTCTGTGTATTTCATTCAGAGCTCTTTTTAAACTCTGGGACTAACTGCTTGCTTGTTTATTTATTTTTTATTGTTGGTCTCTCTGTTAGAATGAAAGCTCCCATGAAGTACACTGTTCTATCCACTGTGGAACTGTTAGTTCCCATAAAGTACACTGCTATCCACTCATTCCTGACATGAAGAAAGCAATCCCATGTTTGTTGCATGAAAAAATGAAAATCACCACTCCACCTATTTATTGGCTAACACCTGCTGCCCGGTTGACTCTCAGGCTGGAATTATAGTCTAGGAACCAGGTGGTCGCCTAAGGAGATTCAAATTGTGGTGAGCACTGTGCAGGAGGTAGTCTGTGATGGGTATGTTTGCTTGACTCTCGGCTCCAGCACAAGAAAAAGAACAATGCAAGTGTTGTGACTAGGGACACCTCACATGGCTGCACTGCCGGGAACCAGTGGGGGAGGGGTGGGGACTTGGGTGAACTGCAGGTGGATGCCCCATCTTGAGGGACAGCCCCAGCTCACATCCCACCTGGGAATATAACACAAAACTTTCCATTTTTCCAAAATGTCCAAAATATGGAATTATATTAATAACATCATTATAAAATATAGTCAATTTTATTGATTTAAAGTATAATCAATTAATTAAAATATTATTTAAAATAGTGTATAAAATAAAACATACCTGAGTCTAGGTGCATTCTACAGGTGGCCAGTTTTCAACTTCTGGTCTAAATGCCTAGCTCATCATTTCCTGGAAGGACCGTTCCTTGGAAGGTACGCCATACTTATTTAGACGGCTAATAGCTATATGGATGATTAAGTCTGAGAAACGCTTGGTAAACAAAGGGAAGCAGGCATGCATGCTGCAGACATCTCAGGGCCTTTATTAAGCTGATGTCCATTGTGAATCTTCAGTATAGAGTATAAAGCAAATAGTATTTTCTAAAATAATTTCATGGTAGAGCCCTATTTCTGATGTTCCACAGACCAATTTGGGAAGTACTAGTTTCGGAAATTTTAAAAGATGTAATATGTTTCAAAAGTTTTAACGTGTTTCCTCTCTTTGAACTTACACACAAAGTGGTGAAGTGTGTGGGCATTGGCCACAAGTTCCAGCTCTGCCACTTTCTAGTTATATGATTTTGCACAAGTTACTTTACCTTTCTGTGACTTCGTAAACACTTGATAAGATAAATTATAGATGTTATTGTAACTTTTGAAGGCGTGAATTAGATGGGATAAAATACTAGAGAGTAAGACAACTCAAAATTTACTTTGGACATTTATTGGAAAACACAATTCACTAGATATTTCAATCATGGGGGTGTCAAAGTCAAGTTAGAAAGTTAATGTAATGTGTATGCGCAAATGAATTAGCATGGTGGGGGTACGGTAGCAGCCTCTACTTGTTCCATCTACCTGATCATTTCCAAATAGGAAGTTGCGTAGAAAAGATATATCTGGTTTCTATCTGTGGCATACCGTCTTTGCTGGCAGAGCTTGCTTTCTACTGAAGAAACTGAAAATGTTAGATATTTGCCTTCCAGGTCTCCCTTACACCTGGACACAGATCTGTGACTCGATTTCACCAACGGGATCTAAGGGTAAATCTTAGGAAATTCCTCTTTTATTTGCTAGGGCATTATGACTACGTCACACCTCGGATATATTACAGGTTTGGTTCCAGACACTGACATAAAGCAAATATAGCAATAAGCGAGTTGCACAAGTTTTTCCCAGTGCATATAAAGTTATGTTAATACTATACTGTAATCTATTAAGTGTGCAATAGCATTATGTCTAAAAATGTACACACTTTAATTAAAAAATACTTTATTGTTAAAAATGCTGGGCCGGGCGCGGTGGCTCACGCCTGTAATCCTAGCTCTCTGGGAGGCCGAGGCGGGCGGATTGCTCGAGGTCAGGAGTTCGAAACCAGCCTGAGCAAGAGCGAGACCCCGTCTCTACCATAAATAGAAAGAAATTAATTGGCCAACTAATATATATACAAAAAATTAGCCGGGCATGGTGGCGAATGCCTGTAGTCCCAGCTACTCGGGAGGCTGAGGCAGGAGGATTGCTTGAGCCCAGGAGTTTGAGGTTGCTGTGAGCTAGGCTGACGCCATGGCACTCACTCTAGCCTGGGCAACAAAGCGAGACTCTGTCTCAAAAAAAAAATAAAAAAAAATGCTGATGCAGAGACACATGCTGTTGGAAAATGGTGCCAACAGACTTGCTGCCACAGACCTTCGATTTGTAAAACAATGCAATATCTGCAAAGTGCAATTAAGCAAAGTGCAATACAATGAGGTATGCCTGTAAATGCAGTACTTGGAACCATGGCAGTCTTGGGCCAAACCTAGAACCAAGCCAACACATCGAGGATGCTGGTGAATAAAGATCAACATATCAGAGGCTTCGAAGAGTTGGAATTCCAAGCTCCCCTGCTTCTAGAGTTCTTATGTGCAAGAAATAGTACATTCTCCTCATTAACTGAACCACTATAATTGGGTGGGGTTTTTTTAGTGTGTGTTTTTCTTACAGCTAAAGTAAAAATGATATACTAGTAATCCCTAAATGATACTCAAACTCCAACACACTGCAAGACCATTTGCTCTATTTCATAATTCTTCATGTCTAAGTTTCTAACAATTTAGAAAATACACTGTTTTATTTAATGTTACTACTACTGATGGCTTGTATCATCTTATAGCCTTTCAAGAACCCTAAGACAGGTAGAATTTTCCTTTTGAAAATGAAAACACAAGCTTATTTTTGTTTTTATTGTTTTTGAGACAGAATCTTGCTCTGTCACCCTGGGTAGAGTGCAGTGGCATCATCATAGCTCACTGCACCTCAAACTCCTGGGCTCAAGTGATCCTCCTGCCTCAGCCTCCTGAGTAGCTGAGACTATAAGTGCATGCCACGACGCCCAGCTAATTTTTCTATTTTTAGTAGAGACGGGGTCTCGCTCTTTCTCAGACTGGCCTCCAACTCCTGAGTTCAAGTGATCCTCCTACCTCAGGCTCCCAGAGTGTTAGGATTACAGGCATGAGCCACCACACCAGCCAAAACACAAGGTTTTGAAATGACTGAGTAAAACAGGATTTGGTGACAGATTCCAATTCTGCCACCAAGTAGCTGGGTGGCCTTGGATAGGTAACTTAACTTCTCTGAGCCCAAGTTCCCTCGTCTTTTAAATGGCAATAAAATATCTACCTGGTTGTATTGTTCTAAGAATCAAAGCAGATAATGTAAGAAAAATGCTTACTACACAGCCTAGAAATAATGAATTATTAAAAAGTGAGGCAATTATTATTTGACTTGATCACAGGTAGTAGAGTCTGGACTCATACCCAGGTCACTCAGTCTTCTAACATTTCCACACCACCTCTGCTGCTGCAAACATATCAAGTGTTTCTTATTGCTAAATGCATCGAAATTATAGTGTTATAGCTGAAGACCTTGCTTACTACAAAGCTTGCATAATTTAAGATTGATTTTTTTTTGCACTGACAAGTCTTTTGGGTGGATAGATCTCTTTACCAGTTGAAGTGGCATGTTCTTGTGGCCATGAGGTAAAAACAGAACAATATTTAAAAAAACATGGTTTATAATTCAGTTGGCCTTCTAACATTGAAATTAGGTGATTCTTTTTTTTTTCATTTTTAATTTGGGACTAACTTGGTATTTCCAATTGTGCATATACTTACATTTTGAATTGCACGCCCTCAAATTAATATTTATTCAATTTTTTTGTAAATTGCAAACTTATCACACAAGTTTCAAATGATTGGTAAAAATAGTAACGTTGTGCATCGAAGAGTATGAGCTGTGGAGATGGACCAGTCTGGCTTTGCTACTTTTTAGCTGTGCGACAAGAGTAGATGACAAGGTTTCTCTAAACCTTTGATCTCTTCATCTCTAAAATGGTGAAAATATAGGAATTCCCTTGTAAGTTTTGATGGTTTAATGAGATGATTCCTTCAAAGTGATTTGGGCAGAGACTGTGATTAACATACAGCATACAACAGAACACTAGAAGGATTCTGTTGTCAGAAGCCACCCAGGAGTGGAGGTGTCTGGTCAGCTTCAAGGTGAAGTCGAGTTATGACAGACAGAGAGTGAGACACATACAGGCAGAGAAAACACTGGGAAAACAGATGGCATCTGTGCAGGTCATATGTTGGGCATACTGACTGGAGAAATTACACGGAGTAATGGAAAATGTAGTGGAAAATAGGCAGAGAAAAGACTGTGGAGACCCTTAAATGTCAGACAAAGAAACAGAGGCTTGTGGGCGTGGTCATTTAAATTTCTATTTTTCCTGAAATAATTTTACAATCTTTGCACCGTTTTCACCCAAGTGAGGACTTGTGCCTTTGATTAAAGAGCTCTTGAATAAGATTCAACTGTGCCATCTCTGTGAGTTTTGGTTGAGGTCTGTGGAAGGGAAAAGTAAAAGAATCTAAAACATGGAGTAGTAGACAGGGAGAAAGCCCACAATACTAGGCTAGCTGTTTTCTTTTTTTCAAAATGCAATTTCTCTGTGCTAAATACTTCACATGGCTTATCTCATTTACTTTTCACAAGTGTGACAGATGCGAACATGTGCTGGATACTATCATCTTCGTTTTTCAGATGAGGAAACTGAGGCTCAGAGAGACTGAGAAGCTGGCCCCGGGTTACACAGTGGCAAAGGCAGAGTGGAAACCGAGCACACTTGACTGCAAGGCTGTTTTCATCCACTACTTAATCCCATGTAGAAAAAAAGGACTCAGAGACCCTGGTTTTTTCATTCCAATTCTACCACCAACTGCAGCGGCAGGACGGAGTTGTCATGAACTGACATGGGAGCCCTGTGAATTAACCTGGTGGGCATTTTGCTCTTGTTATTGTTAGGGGGTGAAGGAATAGTTCAGTTTTGGGCATACTGAGGTTGAGCTGCTCAGCGAACATTTGGATAGAGATGCAGAAATTCAAGCAGACATGCGGAAGAGGAGGCAGCTGGATACTCAGGTCTGGACTTCAGAGGCAGATCTAGGCTAGAGCTACAAACCTGGGACTTGTCAGCGCATAGCTCTGTTTAAACCTATGGTGCTGGGTGCGATCTTCAGGGAAGTAGGGATAGTCAGAGAGGATGTCCAAGAACTGAACCCTGGGGAAGTCCTACATTTGAAGGATAAGGTCCAGCAAAGGAGATTAAGGAGGAGTGGCCAGGGAAGTGGGGGATGTCATTTCAAGAAGGAAGGCGTGGCCCACTGCATCAGATTCGACCAGGACGTCAGATCTAGTAGGACAAGGACTGAGACTTATTGGATTTGGCAGCTGGGGCGGGGGGAGGTGCAACATCACGCAGACTTTGACAGAAACCTGGATGGCTAGTGTTCAAGAGAGAAAAGAAGAGGAGAAGCAACAACACTGAATATTGTTACCATCTGTAGTCTGAGCCAATCTGAGGACCAACACACTTATCACAACATCCCCTAAAAAATTATGTCTCTTACTAGATTACATGCTCCTTGAAGGACTAGGAACATGATTTATCTTTCAAAGGCCTTGCAGAAGGTTGGTGCTTAAATGACAACTGCAGCATTTAATCAAATTTTTAAAAGAAAAGGAACATTCTAAGTCAGTCTTATGAATCTGTACACAGCAACACTTTACACAACACAAAGACACTTCTGGAAACAGTGCATTGATAACAGAAATTTCGTGGGTTTTTTTTTTTTTTTCAACCAAGAAAGGTCAGATTTTCATTATGTGATCATTTTTTTGTGTGTGTGATGAGTTTTCTCAATGCATATCTTATAGCTATGGTTCAGTTGTTGGGGGAAAAGAAAAAAAAAAAAATCTCATCCCTGCCAACACATTGGTTTGTGTGAATCACAGCTCAGTGAAACCTTTCAGGCATATAATTTATCTTTTCTTTGGCCTATGTAGTAAATGCTTCATTTGTTCATGAATTCTTGCCTTGTTTTAATTATGCTATGCTCTGAATGTAGTTTTATAAGGCACAAAAATAAGATTGTCGTTCTGAAAACACAGAAGATTTGTGTGTTTCCCCCAGAATGAAATGGTGGCATCTTTCTCCCAATTCACAGCTCTGTGGGTTTGTGGTTGGAATTCCAAACGAGCCAGGAGCATGCAGTGCAACTGGGGGGAGGGGCGGGTGTGTGTTGAGGGGCAGCTGACACCGTCAAGCCCAAGGCATGATTTACCCTGAGAATTCTGAATCGATACACTGACGGCCATCAGTACATAATGCTGTGCTCCCACCAAGAAAGCCACTGATTGCCAAGTTTTATTCATGTTACTTTCTGAGGGCTGGATTTTCTTAATACACTTATGGAACAATTGGGTTTTTCCTCCAAATAATGTGAATCCAGGGATCGGATGAGAAACTTGATAATCAGAAGGCTGTTTTATTTTTTTTTTTCGTTGTTGTTGTTAAAAATCCTTGCAGATATTTGAATATCCACAAGTTCACAGGCTGAAGGAGAAAAGGCTATTTCACAACTTTTCCATGTTTTATAAGTATATAGTATACAGTGGGCATTCCATATTTCAAATTTTTTTTTTTTTTTTGAGACAGAGTCTCGCTTTGTTGCCCAGGCTAGAGTGAGTGCCGTGGCGTCAGCCTAGCTCACAGCAACCTCAAACTCCTGGGCTCAAGTGATCCTTCTGCCTCAGCCTCCCGGGTAGCTGGGACTACAGGCATGCGCCACCATGCCCGGCTAATTTTTTCTATATATATCAGTTGGCCAATTAATTTCTTTCTATTTATAGTAGAGATGGGGTCTCACTCTTGCTCAGGCTGGTTTCGAACTCCTGACCTTGAGCAGTCCGCCCGCCTCGGCCTCCCAAGAGCTAGGATTACAGGCGTGAGCCACAGCGCCCGGCCCATATTTCAAATTTTGATGATACCTCCAATGAAAACTGGAAATTTGTAGTCTAACAATATCAGATGCAGATTTCATTGGTGAATCTGAGGGGGCTAACTCACTCATTCAGGAAGGAAGACAGGTTACCATTTTTTTTGGAGTCTTTGAGAGATTATTATAACCTCAAAATATTACCCATGGGCTTGGCTCTGTTAGGTACCTGCCTGTTCCCAACACAATCCCTGCCCCTTATGACACAAATCTCATTTTGGAACTCATTCCCCTCAAATGGAAGTACTGTCCCTAAGAGTTCTTTTTCAATAAAGGAAGCTGAGTTAATAAAGTACAACTCTAAAACTTTTCCTAGACTAGAAATAGATTGAGTGTGTTGGGGTTTTATGGCTAAATACATCTGAGGGTTGGTTATCAGATGCTGAACCGGTTTACTTAATGAAGATGGGGATTTGGATGGGTCACTAGACACCTGTCCAAAGACGGGTAAGGCACAGTCCTTCACTGCTTCCCCATAAATAACTCCATCTTCTCCTAACTCAGGCAGTGGATTGGCTTTAGAAGCTCAGGCAAAAGAAACACATGGCTGTTAAAAAATCACAACCTCAGAATGGCTTTAGGAGCCCACGACCAATTATGAGAACTCAGCAAGAGTTTGTCCACGCAAGCACAAGTAGCAAACAGTTTCTCAAATAGTCATGAATATTAATGACCAGTTATAACACCGTTGTCTGGCTTATAAACCCCCAGACAAGTAACTCTCAGGCTCTTAGTTTTTATGTTTGATGGAATGTTCCCTGGGCAAGCCAGGCTAATTCTCCTCGAGCCTGGGCATCCTCCCAACACTCTGCTTCCCCAGCAGAGCTCTTGGCTCCCTGCATTGCAATTGCAGGTTTATTTATTCGTCTTCCCTCGCTGGACAGCAAACTCCACGCTGGCAGAGACCCTGTCTTGTCCAGTGCTGTGGTCCCTGTGCCTCACCTGTGCCTGGAACAGTGTCACACGGTGAAGAACAGATGCCCAGATGCATTGCCAGACTTACTTTTTTTTTCAAATCAATCTTTTTTTTTGAGAGAGAGTCTACTCTATTGCCAGGGCTAGAGTGCTGTGGTGTCAGCCTAGCTCACAGCAACCTCAAACTCCTGGGCTCAAGCAATCCTCCTGCCTCAGCATCCAGAGTAGCTGGGACTACAGGCATGCACCACCATGCCCGGCTAATTTTTTTTCTATATATTTTTAGTTGTCCAGCTAATTTCTTTCTATTTTTAGTAGAAACAAGGTCTCGCTTTTGTCCAGGCTGGTCTCGAACTCCTAACCTCAAGCGATCCTCCTGCCTCGGCCTCCCAGAGTGCTAGGATTACAGGCGTGAGCCACTGCGCCCGGCCCAGACTTACTTTTGAACTATACAGAAAGCTATTCAACCGGCTTCTTGAATCGGCACATTTTGCAAAGTGGGCATTTGAAGGAAAATTTTTTAAACTTCTAAAAGAAATTCTGAAAATAAGCTCTTTGAGTCAAAATGTACGGAAACAGTAAGAATGCTGATAGTAATAGCCTAAACACATCAGTTTCATGATCTTTTCCCAATTTTAACTGACCAGAGTTTTCAGCTGGTGTACAATATTCACAATATAATTCTTGATGCCACCCTGGATACATTAAAACTGCAGATTAATGTGATGCTCATTTTCATTAAGGACAATAATTCATGTGCGTAAAACAGAGCCTGGCATAGTGTAAGTGCTGAATAAATGACAGCCCGTGTTATCATTAGCATCTTGGCAGTGCATAGCATGTTGGCATCAAGACAAATACATTGACAGCAGTGATACACAACGATGTCATAAAAAAGCTGAGCCTATCTAATTATTTTCCTAGTTCTAAATTCAACTAGAGGCACTTAACTGTATTCCCAAGTTCTGAAGAAATGATATTATTTAAAAGTCCGTTAACCAAGAAAACGGGTCCCTTAAAAATATAATGTATCAAGTTTTATTTCTTTCTTGATTTAAGGAGTTCTTTTCCTGCCCTGAATATAAACAAGCTCTCTCAAGGTTAAAAGCAAATGTTTTCTTTAATGTCAAAAAAGAGCTTGCCTCTCTTGGCTCAGAAAAGAAAGCAACTGATTCAGGATATTCTTCCTTAAAAAAAAAATTAAGTTTTCACAAAGGTATTACTCCGTGCGTGTTGTTGGAAAATAATTAGTGCACAAAAGACTCTGCCCAGAGCCGTAAAAGCTCTTTATGCAAACCCACACCTCAGTGCAAAAGATAGTTAAAGACCAATCCAGGCTCTTAAGAGTAAGGAATGAAAGGTGTCCCACCTACAGCCTGTACCATGTGGCATGTCAACAAACTACGAGACACCAGGCAGGTCTCTTAGGAACAATTTTTGTCCCACTAATGTCTTTCCCGCCAGACTCCACGATGGAAAATGCAACCTGTCTGCTTCTGCCTTTGAAGAAATGGAAGGACGCATCCGTCTGTATGCAACTCACTTCCTCTTTTATTTTACCTAAAACAGATGCTGCAGCTGTCACTGTTCTCCAAACCCAAGTTTCTGTGGGGGGCTGGATGCCGCAGTGTGCTTTTCTGTTCTAGAAGGGTCAACGGCTTGCCATGGAGCCTGGTGCTCCCAGCGACCGGGTATGCGTGCAGTGGCCTCCCCCCATGGGCGCCCCCGAGCGCGCACTCGGCCCCTGGCACACTCACCTGCCCTGCAGGGACATCCTCGGCCTGCCCTGACACTGCGGGGGCCGCGCCCAGCTCGTCTCGGTGCTCTGCCCGCTCGGCTCCCTGCAGGCTGTCCACCGGCACCTGTTCCCGTCCCTTGTCCAGTTTGAAGAGTCTGTCGAAGAAGCCGGGGTCCCTGGGCCTGGAGGGGGCTGCTCCCTGCGGCGTTGGCGCGGGGTCCGGGGCCGTGTCCCGGGCCGGGCCGGGCTCCTGGCTTTTATCCGCGCCCGGGCCCGCCGCAGCTGCGGCCGGAAGCGCGGGGCGCTCACTCGGGCCTTTGTCCGCCCGGGCTCCGCCGGGGCTGACATCAAGCCCCACTGGTGCAGTGCATGAATCCGTGGCTCGGTCTCCGGCACGTCCTGGTACAGGCCGAGAGAGCGTCAAGAAGAAACGAGATTGAGCAGCTGGTGCCCTGGGGCTGGCCGCCTTCCCAAGATTCTTCCCGCTGGCATCCGCCCCGGCACTCGTCTCCGTCGTCCCGGGGGAAGAAGTGGCCGCATTATCCGTCCTCACGCTTATCCCCAAGTCGACTGTGAACGCAAACATAAACAGCGGTTGTTCAGCCAAGCTGGGAAATGCAAGGGCTAATAATGGACTCCAGACGTTCTGTGTGCAAGGGCCGCAATGCAAACGGGGCCTGTGCTGTTCTCCGGTCAGCGGAGCAGAAGTGCGCCCTGCAGACGGCTTCTCACCCCGCTCTCCTCGGGAGAGGAGCTTGGCGAGGCGGGAAAGCCCGTGATTGGGAAGTTACTGGCTGCAGGTGCTGCAGGAGAGACGCTCAGTGTTAACTATCTATTATTTTATCTCCACGGGAACCCTGCGCGAAGCACAACGTCAGGGTTTCGAGTTTGAGGCAGGGCGGGGGTGAGGAGCTCTGGAGCTAGAACGAGGTTTCTCGGCCTCAGCACTATTGACGTTTGGGGCCAGATCATTCTTTGTTACGGGGTCCGCCCTGTGCACCTCGGGGTGTCTAGCAGCATCCCTGGCCTCTACCAGCCAGATGCCAGTAGCATCTTCCAGTCGTGACAACCAGACATGGCTAAAGTCCCCTGCAGGACAAAATCACTCACCTTGGAGAAGCCACTGAGCTACAACAGCTACTTGAATCCGAATTGTCTGACTTTCTGTACCTCAAATTTCTGCTAAAATGAAGCAAATAATAGAACCTACTTCGTAATTTTGTTATGAAGGTTACATGAGTTAATATTCTTAAAGTACATAGGACAGTGCCTGACATACACTAAGTGCTCCATAAATGTCACCAGTGTTAGCTATTGTCATTATTCAGAGTGAGAAAACTGACAGTCAGAGAGGTCAATTCACCTTCCCAGGGCTGCCCAGCAAGCTGGTAAGTAGCAGAGTCTGGCTTAAGGCAGAAATTCTGACTCTGAAATTCATGCTCTCTCTGTCTACTATGATGTTTGTATCAGCATAGACTGTTAAAAATACTGGAAGATTTAAGAAAGTAAAACAGTACTCAGAAAGTTTCTCTTTTGAAGGCTGAAAGAGCAGATGTCCACCCAAGAAGGCAGATTGGCCCTCGGGTGGGCGTGGAATGAAAGGCACAGGGTTAGCCCCCCCAGATGGAGTCTGTGGATGTCATGTCGCTTCCTCCAGGGAGGGGCACTGTTTTCAACGTCCATTTCTGCTTTGACCTCTGCCTTGACCTAATTGAACTGCCGTCTGTTCTAGGTCCCTTTTACAAAATAGTGCAATACTCAGGAAAAAAAAAATACCAAGAATTTTAGAATCACAGTTAACGATCAAGATTCTCTATGGATGAGCTGTATGATCTTGGATAATCACTAAAAATCATTGAATCTCCTAGTTCGTAAAATGGGAATATTAGTGTTTCTCTTGCAGATTGTTGTAATGCTTAACGGAGAAAATGCATGCAAAGGTTGTGGCACAATGCCTTTCCCATAGTAGATGCTTAACAATTGACAGATAGTGTGATTATTTTTAAGGTTTCTCCCATGCCTTTGACAACATTGCATTTTGCTTGATACATTTGTAGTCAGACACTTCTTAATGTCTGTTTGCAGAAAGACAGCGAGAAAAAAGAAAGAATTGAGATTTCTTTGATCTGCACATATTGCTTATTAATATGTAGTGAAGAATACACACACACACATATGCATTAGTTAGCAATCAATTTTTTGCTAAACTCTAGTATCACATAACATCTAGAGTCAGGAACAAGCAAGCAAGGAGAGAGGGAGAGCTAGGTTCTTGTGCAGAATGGCCGGCTCCCCGGTAAGCACTGAGGAGCAGAGAAGAAATGGTCCAGAACAACCCATAAACCTGGACCTCAAGGAAATCACCCTGCCAGCACAATGGCGGTACCTTCTACCTCTTCTTAACCTTTTTCTTGGGGTCCAGGAATTCATAACAGTAGTAGGTAGTACACTAAAGAATGGAGGGGGAGAATAAGGAGGTGAGCGGTGGGAGTGTCAGAGTGAATACAAATGAATCTTGGGGCTGGTCCATTCCAGGAGAAGAGAAAATTGTTGACAAAAAGGGAGAGGCTAAGATTTGAAACAAGGAAAGGCTTTTCAAAATGCCAAGAGCATCAACTGATTTCTTTCAGTCTTTTTCCTCTCTTCCTTGCCCCCTGGCTGGGAACCGAAGGAGCTAGTGGTAAGTAAGAGTGTTACAGCCAGAGAAGTCTTTGAAAAACAGCAACAACAACGAAAACCCTTCCCATGGACAGACTTTTAAGAACGTGCCAATATACTGCTTTGAAAAAAGGATAAATTCCTTATATCCAGGTATCTGGACTAGACTTCAACACATTTATAGATTATAGCAGATCCAAACAGTAGCTCACGATATCAGAGAATGGGTAAAGTGTTTGATATTTTGTAAGAACTTTGAGTTTCTAGATGGTATTTTCATGATAACTGAAGCTCTGGTCCCCAAACTTGGGTGGGTACACCCAAGTCTATCACTTGGGGCTTCTATTTCCCTTGCTAAGACGCTCACCTCCCAGGTGGGCGCATGACCTAAGAAGGACTAATAAAAATAAATCCTGTGACTTTTTTTTTTTTTTTTTGAGACAGAGTCTCGCTTTGTTGCCGAGGCTAGAGTGAGTGCCATGGGGTCAGCCTAGCTCACAGCAACCTCAAACTCCTGGGCTCAAGCGATCCTTCTGCCTCAGCCTCCCTAGTAGCTGGGACTACAGGCATGCGCCACCATGCCCGGCTAATTTTTTCTCTATATATATTAGTTGGCCAATCAATTTCTTTCTTTTTATAGTAGAGACGGGGGTCTTGCTCTTGCTCAGGCTGGTTTTGAACTCCTGACCTCGAGCAATCCGCCCACCTCGGCCTCCCAGAGTGCTAGGATTACAGGCGTGAGCCACCGCGCCCGGCCAATCCTGTGACTTTTGATAAACTCCTTAGAGCAGAATTGTACTGGTTGTGCTTGGGTTGGCAAACTAACAGGGCGTACACTTGAGGACCAGCACAGATGAAAGCAGAGCCAGGAAATCCAGGGAGCAGATGCCCAATTATATCACACGTCTGGATCCAGCTGTGCCTGAAGCTGAACTTTAGCATTACATGAGCCAATAAATCACCTTCCTCTAACTTAGGCCAGTTTAAACTGAGCATATACTCAGTGACTTGGAGCGAATTCCGGGGATTCCGTCAATACCTGTTTCACGTGTCAATTAGTAGCAATCAATCCTCCCATAGGGAAGCTGTCTCCAAGCTCTTCAAGTCTGTCTAGCAGGCATTTAGGATGGGAGGGAAGACGGCAAAGAGAATAAAATGTGAGTTCTAAGGAGCTGGGCAGAAATGAAAAACACCCACAAACACTTTGTCTTCTCAAAAAAAGTGAAGGCAAAAATCCACTTGGAAAAAAGAGATGACAGTCATTTGAGACCTTAGATAAACATTAACAAACAAATAAAACATGTTCTAATACAAGCATACACACACACAACCAATCTTTGTGAGTGATTAGGAAGAACAGCCGTTGGAGCTATAGGCTGTACACTCTTGCAAAGATGGGGATTGCTTGCATTATTGCAAACAATGAATAATGCAAACATTATTGCATTATATCTTCATATTATTATGGAAAGAATAAAAAGTTCCTTCTAGAAGACCAAAATTAAGCTTTCAGTTCCTGTGAAAAATCTTGGGAGAAGCCCATCTGAAATATGGTTTCAATAAAAACTTTTCTCATAAAGCATACAAAAAAAAGATGACATACCAAAGGGAGTTTACTTTTCATGAAAAGAAAAAAAAGAAGAGTTTAAGGAAGATAAAAAGAAATCAAGTAAGAATGAAACTGGCAGTTCCCAAATATTTAGAAGATAGAGTTGAAAAATTTGATCTCTTCAGTGCAGAAAAAATATTTTGTACTGTAGTCGTTTTTTTAAAGAATGTCATTTTACCTAGATACACATCAAGAGCTTATTCCCAGCGGCATCTTTGTGTAACTGTTAAGAACTTGGATTGTGGAGCAGAGAGACCCGGCTTTGACTCTTAACCCCCCACTTATTTAACAGGTGACCCAGGCAAGGTATTTCACATTGCTGTGCCTCAGTTTTCTCATAAAATGGAGATAAAAATAACACTGCCTTCTTCCAAGGGGAAGTGTAGGGATTAAAGGAAATATTTTAGCGAAGAAATAATTACTGGAAATTAAAAAAAATGAAAAAAAAAAAAAAAAGGAAATATTTCCCATGAAGTGCTTAACACAGGCTGGTATATGGTAGGTGTTCAGTAAACAGTAGTTGTTTTCGTTATATTTATGTATTATCACTATGAATATAATTTTATATTTTTAAATACAAGCCATAAAGAAAGAAATTATTCCAATAGTTTAACCTACAAACTTGAGTGCTCTGGGAAGACTTTTAAAAACGGCAATGATATGAATCAATTATCCTCAGAAATACAAGAATCTGGGCCACAGAAGTTTCGGGAATGTTGATCATTCTTAAAGTGCCAAGTATTCTCATCAAAACAAGCTGCTTTGTCAGAGTTCTAACTATATATTTAAACATATATGCACACTCACATACCATGTTTGTATTACAAGATTCAAAACTTCTGGGGAAGGATTATCTTTTTGTTTTGCTTTTCTGTTTCATGTGCCAAAGCTAAAATTGTCACTTGCTACAACTGTGAAAACAATAGCTAACGTGCATTGAAGGCTTCCCACATGCCAGCAATAGGGTAAATGTTATATGTAACAACAGGCATTTCATTTTAGCAATACAGGAAAATCTACAAGTGTCATTCCCATTTCACAGGTTGGGAAACTGAGGCTCTGAGAAGTCAAGTCACTCTTCTAACATTGTCCAGCTCTTAAGTGGTGGATTTAGGATTTGAACCCAGGTTTGCCCGATTTCAAAGCTCAAACTGTTAACAACATGTGGTAACAGAAGCAAGAAAAGGAGACAAAGAAAGAAAAGGGAGGAAAGATGAACATAGCAGACAAAGTTTGGTTAATGGAATTAGATTTCCAATAAAAAAAAACAATAACTATGTACAAGGGGGGGAAAAGCTGTATTTTTTCACATCTGGGAAACATTGGTGTATCATTTTTTGTTTGTTGTAAACAAAAATTAGACCATGTCATTCATTTGCATGAAACCATCCAAAGAAGACTTCACTGCAATTAAAATCAAATCTTAACTCTTTGCCGTGGACCAGACCCTCTAGAAACTCAGCTCACACTGTGTTCTTCCTTATGCCTCTCAACACACCAACCTGCTTCCACCTGAAGCCCTTGTGCTAGTTATTCTTTCCACCTGGGAATGCTCTCCCTAAGATCTTGCCATGGCTACCTCCTGCCTCAGGTCAAGTCAGGCCTTTCCTGACCACCCTGTCTGAAGTAACCATCTCTGCTCACCCCTACTCAGCCTCTGGAATCTGCAGAGCATTCATCACTCTCCAAAATAATCTCATTAATTTCTCGTTTACTTGTTTCTTTCCTACTATATATTAATATAAGCCCCAAGTAGTCAGAGGCTTGGTCTGTTCTGATCACAGCTGCATCCCCAGTGCCTCTGGCGGTAGCTGGCAATAGGTGTGTCAGGCAGCGAGCACAGAGCACGGGGCATAGCCTAGCAAGCACTTAGTAGGCACACGATCGGAGCAGCAGTGGGACCAGCAGTCCTTATAATAACGATGGTGCTGGCGATGGGAGTGCTACCTTCTGAGAATGCCTCATCCAAATCCTCCTAGTCCTTAAGGTTAAAGAGAGAAGCAGAAACTATCTTCATAGTTTTACTCACAAAGGAAGTACCCTCTTATGAAAATGATTCCCCACTCAAAACCCCTTCCTACGTAACACTGTCCCTGTGTCAATATCCTGATCTGTCAGGATAAAGGCTGAATAAAGTGGACGTGTGAGGCACACTCATTGCGAAGGGAAATTGCAAATCTTGCATAAGATGCAGGAGTTTGCAGAGGCGTAAAGTAGTGCTGGTGAGCTGCTCAGATCTCACACGCCACCGTGGCTCACCAAAGAAGAGGGGAAAGTAGATGGTGACACAACACAGTAAGTTCTTCAAAAGAGAATTATATTTGAATATCAAAGGAAAACTGATGAAGACCTCAAAAAGTTATGCAAAAATGACCCTTTTATGGTCATGCCTGCCGCAAGAGTCAAATGACACTTCAAACAACTGTGGCTTTCTGTTGTGCAAATGCATTTGTTGTTTTAAAGGTCTTAGAATCAGGGTACATGTGGCAGATACTTATGGCTTGGAGGAAGATGTCAGATTTGAAAATTTCACTGAATGATGGCATTTCATGCTCTTTATCTCAGCATTAAAAAGCCAGAATGTCTTCACCAAGAAGTTCTAGCATAAATAAAAGAAAGGAACAAGTTGCAGCAGCATTGTGAAAGTATTCTCCGCTATCACCTTAATATGCAAGATGTCTGGACGTTTAGTGATGAAAATGCTGTATTCACATGGGATGTAGCGAACAGTAACAGCTAAACTTTGGAGAAAGCATCCTCCGAAGGTGGCAGCCACGCTCAGTCACTATGGGGCAAAACTGACGGTGACACACGATTTCCACTCTCCTCATTACTCATATCTTTCCTGTCATTCACATGCCTACAAAAATCTGGAACATACAAAGTTAATTCAAAAGCTAAACCAGCCTTTGCTCTAACATGAGCAAATATTGTCACTCAAAGACACAGCAGATGTTGGATTTGGTCTTTTTTTCTTAAATTAGAAAATAATGCACATTTAACATGTGTTTACTACCTAGACCATTAATCTCTCTTGATCCTTTTTGTTTCCTGTCCTTACCATCCGCCCTCATTGCAAGATAACGAACATCTGCACCCTGACATGGCTTGTCAAACTTCTGTATGTGTACACAAACACACGCCAGCATTCCGGTCACACCTATACAATGGTTTTATTCGTTGTTGGTTTCGAACATATTGGATCATATTGGAAATATTTTTTGATTGCTTTTATAGATTATAGTTGTTCCTTACAGTCAATCTATCCGTATCTGTCTTATCTTTTTAAATAGCTGCATACTATTCCGTAGTATGGATATACCAAAAGATATTTAAACCATTATTCAATTGATGAACATCAGGGTAGTTTCCAGATTGTGTTTCCCATTTCTACTAGAAACAGCACTGGAATAAACTTTCACGTTCAAAAATCCTAAACCGGTGCTATATTTTAACAGAATGGAGGCACAGAGGTAGAACTGCTACACCCAAATTAACATGCACTTAGTTTTTAAAAAATAGACACTGTAAGATTATTTTCCAAAAAAGGCTCTAGAGATTCACATTTCCAGTAACAATATGATAGAGTCTCTCCACGAGCCCCAAGGGTAGCAGGGCCATGAACAAGAACAAGAACACTGATCCATATGTAATAGAACACTTGTCCGACAAGAACACTGATTGATATATAATTTTAAATGGTAAGCAGCTTCCCGGGGCAGGTAGCATTTTATGCTATTAGTGCCTTCAGCTGCAGAACACCAAAAGCCAGCACTGGAGCGGGGAACAGGTGGAGTTCATTACACAGAAGACTGGCAAAGGGTGAGTATTGTTAGTTTGGGGCTCTGGGAAAATGAGCCAGGAACCAGTAAGAAACGAGGTGCTCAGCGGAGAAGGGCACAGAAAAGAGCTGAATTAAGATATTACTTTCTTCAGAGTCAACATAAAAACGGCCAACGAACACTGAAAAAGATGCTGAACTTCCTTAGTCACTAGGGACGTGCAGACAAAACCACAACAGGACACCTCTTCACACTCAGCTCTGGCCATAATCAGACAGAGAATAACCAGTGTGGGTGAGGATGTGGAAAAATTGGAACCTTCATACACTGCTGGTGGGAATGTGAAATGGTGAAGTTGCTTTGGAAGACAGGTTAGCAGTTCCTCAAAAAGCTAAACATAGTTACCGTGTGACCCAGCAATTCCACCCATAGGTACATACCCAAGAAAATAAAAGAGTATGTTCATGCAAAAGCTTGTACCCAAATGTCCATAACAGCATTTTCACAATAGCTGAAAAGTGTAAACAACCCAAATATCCATCAATGGATGAATGGATAAATGATAAATGTAGCATATCCGCACAATGAAGTATTATTTAGCCATTAAAAGGATCGAAGTACTCATACAAGCTACAACATGGATGAACCTTGGAAACATCATGCTAAGTGAAAGAAGCCAGACATGAAAGATAACACATTGTAGGATTCCATTTACATGAAATAGCCAGAATAGGCAAATTTATAGAGACAGAAAATAGATTAGTGGTTGCCAGGGCCTGGGGCCAGGGGACTCCTTTTTGGAGGGATGAGAATGTTCTGGAATTAGATGTGGGGATGGTTGTACTCTCTTGTGAATAGACACTGAATTGTACACTTTAAAAGGTGGATTTTATGGTATATGAATTATATGTTAAATTTAAAAAGAAGATGTTATATAAATGAATATCAGCGTAGCACAGGAAGGTAGAAGCAGGAGGCAGGGAACGAACCACAAACATGAGTGAAGAGTTCACAGAAGAAGAAAGACAGCCGGCGTTTAAGCAGATGAAAAGGTGTTCAACTTCATGAGTAGTAAAAGTCAAGCACAATAAAATGACAGTGACCTTAACTTTCCACCTATCAAACTGATCGCCCCAATGAGGAGAAGGTGCAAGAAGGGGCAGCAGCACATACCGTTGGTGGGAGTGTGATTTGCCAGTCTCCTTGGAGAATAATAATTTAGTGATATCTACTAATATTTAAAATGTCACAAACACTAAGCAGCTCTAACTTCCACTTCTAGAATGTTACCCTATAAATATAATTGCGTAGGAGTGCAGAGAGGCACACGCATTGAGCTGTTTGCAGGACTACCGTTACTATAGAACACTGGAAACGACCTGAACACTTATCAGTAGGGACCTGGTTAAATAAAATCATCCTATGTCCCTCCAATTAAATACTGCACAGGCATTAAAATTCTCCAAGACAGATAGTAAGTGAAAAAGCCGTGTCCAACAGTAATGTACAGTATGTTCCCATTTGGTCTTTAGACATAGTGTTGGGAGGTTCAGGAGAGGATTTATAAATATGCATCTCTGTAATACCTCTGGCCGCAAGAAACCGTGGGGTATTTGCCTGAAAGGAAGGAAATCTGGGATGGGGGTGGGGGGCCAGCAGAGTTAGGGTGGGGATTTTTTTTCCCCTGTCCTATCTTATTATGCATATTGTTCAGAACGTTCGTTATGCATAAGCATCTCCCCATCTCATGCCTTTAAAAAATGTACAAACAATGAAAAGAATAAAATGAAAGGAGGGCAGTAGAAACAAGAGGTGGGATTCAGTGCGGATGGAAGGAAGGAGCACGTGACCTATTCCCCGCTTCGCCTGGGGCTGGCCCAGGGCAGTGCGGCCTTCTGCTAATGAGCACGGGCTCTGGTTGCAGGGGGTGGTGGGCCAGGTGGGCCCTGCCTGCAGCAGTGAGTGGCGCGGCCTTGGGGACATCCCCATACTCCAGAGTCTGAGCCTCTGCTCGGCAAATTCAGAAACGTGAGCTTTTGAAGCCACCTCTCAGAAGTCACTTTTTAAAAAGACTAATGAATTAACCGCCCAGGCAGCTTATTGGCTGACGACAAGACAGAGAGCTGCAAAGGGGACCAGCCCCTGGCAACATCCCACCACGGTGCCCACTGTGGGAAACACACGTGATAACCTCATAAGGGTGATCTTCCTTTGAGAGACGCGAGGTTGGGAGAAAGACCGTGCAGCACCAGAGGTTGGCGGCTGTGAGATCTGTTGATGGTATGGCCAGCACCGTGTTTAGGAGTCTCTGAATTGGGAAATTTCATTTGAAAGTCCTGAAATCCGGGCTATCACTGAAGTATCTTATCACTGGGGAAGGGTTGGTTCCCCAGCCGTCCCTGGGGCTGCTTCGAGCCCTCCAGACAGGGAGAAGCCCTGGCTCCCTGCAACCTCCAAGTCTGCAGAGCCTCGAGCCAGTCTTTAAAGGGTCCTCACGCTTGAGCCAGCGAGAGAATCTCCTGGTGGGATTGGGAGGGCAGGTGGCTCAGTCCCACCCTCAGAGAGGGGGTGTTTGTGATTCAGGAGGTGCGGGCTGGGGCCCCCGAATCTGCATGTCCTACCCGCTCCCAGGTGACTTTGTGCCGTTGGCTCAGGGCCAACTCTGAGAGTCACTGTTAACAAATCGCTGCTTTCATCCCCCCAAATGGAGCTAGACTCTGCTTCTATTTTCCAGTTCTTTTTTTTTTTTTTTTTTTTTTTTGAGACAGAGTCTCACTCTGTTGCCTGGGCTAAGTGGCGTGGCGTCAGCCTAGCTCACAGCAACCTCAAACTCCTGGGCTCAAGCAATCCTCCTGCCTCAGCCTCCCGAGTAGCTGGGACTACAGGCATGCACCACCATGCCCGACTAATTTTTTTCTATATAGTTTTAGTTGGCCAATTAATTTCTTTCTATTTATAGTAGAGACGGGGGTCTCGCTCTTGCTCAGGCTGGTCTCAAACTCATGACCTCGAGCAATCCTCCTGCCTTGGCCTCCCAGAAAGCTAGGATTATAGATGTGAGCCACCGTGCCCAGCCTATTTTCCAGTTCTTGTTCCCAGAAATATTTGGTTTTTGAAGTATGCTTTGAACACGTCAGATCTCGCCCACTAACACAATAATATGTGCTTTTAGTGTTAAACTTCCTGAAGTATGCAGGGGACCTTGCCATTTCTTTGGTCTCACTGATTATTTTTATTTTTGTTAAATGAAAAATGTGGCCAAAGTTCTTCCCTGTGTGGTAAAAAGGTATGAAAAACAGGTAATTAAAAAAAAAAATGCCCTCTCTAGGATTAGAACTGTAAGTGTATATTTATCCCATTTCAAGATTTGGTTAAAATGCACCTTGGGGAAGAGAACTGAGATGACACGCAGCTGATGCATGACAATTCTTTCTCTTTTCACTGTTTTCCATGCTGTCTCTTGGTCTGCCCTCCAAGAGAGGGACAGGCGATCCTGAAACCACGTCAATGTTTTTGTCTTTACAGCTCAAGCGTGTTGTCTGGTTTTCTTCTCAGTCCAAAGAGGGGAAGGGCAGGTTGTATAATACACATTACTCAGCAGCAGCTACGTAATGAAATCAGACCGTATGAACCGTGGAACAAAAAGTTGTGCCCAGCCCATCAGCCATGGTAGGGACAAAAGAAAAAGTCCTTAGGGAATTTAAAACAGAAATGCCAATGTTTTTATTTTCAAAAAATGTGAATAAGGAATTTTCTGAGTGTATTCTAAACAGTTTTTAATATTGGCTGAACAGTGGAAACTTAAAAAATACTTATGCCCTGGTGAAAATTTTTGGACAAAAATAGGAAAAAAAAATAAATTTTCAATATCAGCATAATGGTCAGATGAATAACAGTACAGCCACACCTTCTTGAATACATTGTAGCTGGTAAAAAAAAAAAGCAATGAACTAAAGATATACCGGTAGGATTAGCGGAATTATCTCAGTTTGTTAAGTGATAAAAGCGAGATGTAGAAACTTGTTAAAAATATGATCTCATTTTAACAAAACAATAACAAAAATAACACTGTGAATGTATGTGTACTAAAATGTCTATATGGAAATTGTTAAAATAAATTAAAATAAAGACAAGATCTGAAGAATCCTAGAACAGACAAAACCAGTTAGGCCACATAAATGACCTAAACCTTGCTTGCTTTGCAAACATAAGGGAAACATAACCTGAGCTATTTCTTGTAAATGCCTACATTAAAGAAAAACAGAACTTAATCTCAGCCAATCAGAAACAGCCCACAAATTTAAAGTTATATAACCAGGGACTTTCCAAAAAGACAGACTAAATAAGGCAACTATGTGACTGTAACCAATTGAATAATTTTTATATTGTGCTTCTGCATTTTCCCCATGAATACTTACTTGCCTCTGATGTTTTGTCACTGAAACACTAAACCTCTTTCAGACTGGTGTTCCCCAATTCATGAATTGCTTCTGACTTAAATAAACTCTTTAAATTTTTGTTGTGCCTCAGATTTTTCTTTTATAGAGCATAGAGCAAAGAGAAAAATATGGAAGAAGAAATATTGAGTTGTTTGCTTGGGTGTCCTTGGGGTGGGGGCAGATGTAAGATGAGGGAGGAGCCCAGAAAAAAAGGGAAAGAAGGTCTTCACCAAAACAATAATAACAGAAAATATGATTGCACTTATTCATTATGAAAATTAGTCTTTATATAAGCATATATGCATGTAAAAATAAAATGGAAAGAATTAAAATGCACACTAATAGTTATTCTACTTATCTATGGCTGCGTAACAAGCATGCCCCAAATGAGCAACTTAAAACAACCACTGGGTTGGGTGCGGTGGCTCATGCCTGTAATCCTAGCACTCTGGGAGGCTGGGGCAGGAGGATTGCTTAAGGTCAGGAGTTTGAGACCTGTCTGAGTAGGAGTGAGATCCCATCTCTACCAAAAATAGTAAGAATTAACTGGGTGGAATGGCACACTCCTGTGGTCCCAGCTACTCGGGAGGCTAAGGGAGGAGGATTGCTTGAGCCCAGGAGATTGAGGTTGCTGTGAGCTAGGCTGACGCCACAGCACTCTAATCCAGGTAACAGAACAAGACTCCGTCCCCAGAAAAAAACCCAAAAAACCTCACCATTTTATTATGCTCAAGATTCTTAATGAATTCAGGCAGGGACAATGGGAATAGCTTATATCTGCTCCAGGATGTCTGGAGCCACAGTTGGGAAGCTTAGGAAGGATGAAGATGGTTAAGATGGCTCACTTAGGGACATATGCCTGGAGCCTTAGTTTTGGCTGTGGCTGGTTTCCCTGGTCCTTCTCTATACGGCATCTGTCTGGAATGTCCATGATGGCTTCCTTACTCACTGGCCTGAGTTTGAGAAGGATGAGACTTCCCTGGGGCTCTTGCTCATTCCCAAAGAAGACCAGAGGGGTGACGTGGTGTCTGGCCATCGGGGAGAGCCAGTTGTCAGAATTCTCTGTTGCTATTAATACTTTAGGCTGGGGGATGATCCGATGCTAGGTAGGGGTAGGAGGAAGGGGAGTGCCTGTGAGGATGGGGTGTCAAGCAGGGTTTCATGGAGAAGCATTGAGAATAAAGAGCTTATTCAATGAGATACATATGCAAGATAATGGGAGGAGAAAGAAAAGTGGTCTTTAGGAAATGAGCTAAATCCTTTTAATGTCTTTTGAAAGGCCTGTGTAATGATATGAGCTACTTTTTATTGCTCAATTGTAATAATTCTTTGAGATCACCTCTGGTAGACACTATTGGTTGCTGGCCCTATAGCCAATCCACTCTAGCCCCCCAAACTGTATTTTTTTTCCCTTTGCTCCTCAGAAGGATGCTTGATTTCCCAGCATCCCATGCAACTAGTGGTGATCATGTGACCTAGTTCTGGCCAGTGAGATGTAAGAGAATGCCCACTGGAGGGCAGGGGCTTCTGGGAAAGCTCTTCCTTTCTTTCCTAACAAAAGGAGAAAAAATGGTGACAAATCTTGGCCTTTCTCTTCCTGCTTTTGGATCCCATCATCACGGACATGACGTTTGGTTCTGTGACAGCCATCTTGTGAGCAGGGGTGACATAACTGGCTCACTTACTTGGGGTCTTGATGACGCTGTCAGGCTGCTGCCCCAAACCTGGGACTTCTTACTCTAATTAAAAGTGATATTTACCTCGTCAGCACTGTAGTCTTCACTGCTGAGCACACTGGGACCCAGGAACTTGCCCTTCAGCCTTGCTCCTCTGCTGCCACTGGCTTAATGTGCCATCAGTCGTTCGTCAACAATTTCCAAGCCCTAAGTGTATCTCGGCCCCTGTGCTGAGCTCTGGGATTATTGCAACCGCAAAGGACAGGCTCTCAGCTCTCAGGAACTTTTGCTTGAGTTATAGACACAGATTTTTTTTTTTTTTTTAAAACAGACCAACTGGGGGAAAATAGTGGACATTAAGAGAACAGATATATTTGCTCCCTTTCAGACCAGTGACGCTGCCCATATTTTTCACTATATCAGGAAGCTACGACTTTTGGCCTTGGGGCTCCCATTCCACTTTGCCCAAGCACCAACAATGGCAAGTGCTTCTGTTCTCACTTACGTTGTTATTGGCAGGAGCACTTTGCTCAAGTTAGAATTTTCAATCTAATAAAATGATTCCACTTATATATTTAAAAAAAAACCCAGCAAAATTAGGTAATTCTTCTTTTTTGGAACAACTGACTAGGAACAAAAAGGGAGATATTAATTTTAGAAACTTCTTATCCGGGTGAAACAGAGACACCCTTCTGTTTCTGAAAAGTGATGCATCCTGGCAGGTATAGCGTGCTTTTGTCTCTGCCATCCCTGAGCAGTAAGGACAGAGCAATTCTTTTTTTTTTTTTAAAGAGGAACTAATGTAATAAATTTGCTAGAAAGAAATTAAAGCAAGGGGAAGATGAGGCATTTCTCCCCAAATCTGTGATGCTTTAGGCATCAATATATGGCCCGATGATAGAGGGTGAGCGTGACAACAGCCTCTGCTTACGGTTTTGTCCCGACCCCGTTGATCCCATTTGCTCTGCACCAGCTGTTGTTTTCAAAACTCCCGATAAGCTTCATATTATTTTTCCAGTTTTACAGGTGAGGCTGAGAATACGAGTTCTCCGCCACGGTTACACAGCTAGTGAGTGGCAAAACCAGGACCTATGCCCAGGTCTGTTGGGCTCCAGTGCTTGAGTGTGCATGTATTAGTTTCCTATTGCTGCTGCAACAAATTGCCACAAATGCCCAAAACAACACAAATATATTATCTTATAGTTCTGAAGGTTGTAAGTCAAAAATGGGTCAGCTCCTGGAAGCTCTAGGGGAGAATCTGTTTTCTCGCCTGTTCCAATATCTGGAGGCACCTGCACTCCTCGGCTGGTGGCCTCCACCCATTCAAGGCCAGCAGGGCGGCATCTTTAAGTCTCTCTCTGTGACATCTGCTCCCATTGTCACACCTTCTTTTCCCACCCTGACCTTCCTGCCTCCCTCTTAGAAAGACCACCTGCTTCCACCTGGAAAATCCAGGATCATCTCCCCATCTCAAGATCCTTAGTGGCATCTGAAAAGTCCTTTTGTCATGTAAGGTCACAGAATGGTTAGTCACAGGTTCTGGAGACTAGGACGCGGGGACATGAGGGAAGGAGGGGCATTACTGTGTGTGCTGCCGGCTTTTAGCTATTGTGCTCTGTGGCCTTGTAAATAAATTAATGGCATAAATAAGTTGCATTTTCTAGTGCATGCACTCTCAGTGGTGATGATATTAACCCCAAGGGGGCAAAAATTAGTTCAGGGGGATTCTTTTTATGTATAAAGCACAGTTATAGTATATATACAGATATGCAGGCTGTCTGTGCTATTATAATGCAATTTTATAAATGGGATTCTCTTAGCTCTTAATGCACCACCTCATTTAGTCCTAGAAGCCACCTGTGAGGCCAACAGGTGGCCACCTGCCTTCTTTGCCCCACCGTCTCCAGGTGTCCTCAAACTATGGCCCGGGGGCCATATGTGGGCCACCTAGCACATTTATCCCGCCCTCCGGGTGTTTTTACTGCCACTGCCTGTCCTGCTTAGCAGCCAACTCATCCTGGACCCACAGTGCGTACTCTCCAACGGTCTGAGGGACAGTGAACTTGACCCCTGTTTAAAAAGTTTGAGGACCCCTGGCTGCCTCTCCTAGTGTCCCCGCTCCCCCATGCATCTCAGTTGAGCTCTTCTTGAGTGAGAAGGTGAGTCCAAGGTATCCCTGGACAGCAGATGTGCTTTTTAAACCATGTTTTTGTTATTGAAGAACAAGATGTTAATGAAATCCTAGCAGCATTATCTATGCTCTCGGAGAGCTTGGTTTTATGCTAATACCGACCTTATATCTCCTTAGGGGCGATGCACGTGGGCCTTTTTCAAAAAACAAACTAGAACACAGCTCTACTCCTGAGGTGGTTAAAATGCTTTCCAGATATTTACTTCCCAGAATCTCTAAGCTTAGCCTCCGTCTTCTCTTTTTAGCTTTTGGGTGGGAAACGTAAGCAGCGGCTGTCATTCCCCGCCTTGCAGGTTGGAAAGGGATGGCTGAATATTAGGGGGGGCTGTGGCTCCTCCGAGGCAAAGTCTTCCTGAATGGATGGAATAGCGTGTTCTTTCTCTAGGATGATTGATCTGGTCTGGCCTGGAGGTGGTGTGTGGGACTGAATGTTCTGTTCTTTCCAACTGCCTGGTCTCTGAGCCATCTGAGATTGAGTTTCCCCTCCACAACTCGCCGACGTTTGCCTGTGAACGGAACACACATGATCCCTGCGTCCGGCAGGAGGGGGACGTGCCCCTCTGTGAGGCGTCGTCCACCCTGAAGACTGTCTGATTCAACAGATGAAATAAATTCCCGTATCAACATGTCGCTGGGAGGTCACCGACTCCTGGGGTCTCCCTCTCCTGGGCAGGAGCCACGGAAGAGTTTGACAAAGCGGTTAAGATGTGTCATCTCCTCCCAACGCACCTCCCCATCACGTCACTTTTCTCCAGGCAGCCCCCTCCCCCAGCCCCCGGCGGGGCACTGACCTTCGTCGAAGTGCTGAACCGTGTGGGTGGACACCACCACCGGGACCCCATTAGGAGCACGCTCACTGTCCGGTGACACCTGGAACAGAGCAGGTGGCTTTGTCAGTCAAGCCTTTGGGGGACATTAGAAGAACTCAGGGAAGAAAGTCAAGGCTGCCAGGGTGACTCACAAAAATTAAACTTAATTTAAAGGCTACGTTTCTAGAAACTACACAGCTTAGGAAGTTTCTAGAAACATCCTTCTACGCCTCAGAGAAACAGAAGAACCCCCTCCAGGGACTGGATTCCTGGTGTCGCAGGAGCGCTCCACTGCGCCTCAGCTCAGAGAGCCCCACGCCCAGTGGCAGGTACGGAGTCAGGGGTGGGGCAAGAGTTTGACATGTGGATTCTGAAAGCTGTGAGGCTAACCTCACCCTGCTCTCTCACACACACAGACACCATCGCCAGCCAGGCCTTGAGTCAACAAACGTGTGGAATACAGGAAGTCCATTGTTGGTTTTTCTGCTCCACACCCAACCCTGCGTCTTCACTGCTACGACCTCTTTCTAATTTTAGCCCACTGCCCTGATATTTTCCCCCTTGTTACTTGTTGCAGACATTTAGAAAAGATTACATATACACACACTCCCATGGAAAGAAAAATAGTTTGCAAAAGAGAATATGTTCTATACTATCATGTTAGCAGTAAAATCATCTAAATTATACCAGTGATAATTAACATTAATTAAATCTCGATTATAGGCTAAGTACTTTGCATATAGTATCTTATTTTGCTAATACTATTAAACATAAGAATATATGTTAACAAGTGAAAAGAGAAAATTAAAACTATAGAACAAAATACCAACTCGTAAAGTGGGAACCTCGTGGGGAATACGGAAGACTTCTTTTCTTTGTATTTTTGTAATGGTTTGAATTGTTTAAAATAAATCTGTGTTCTTGACTTGATCATTAACTCTACCAAGAAATCATAAAATCCAAACATCAAAACATTTAGCCTAGATATTACAGCTTGGCATCCCCAGGTCCATACTTGGTGTGCACATTTGATTTATTTGGCCAACAGAGTGATTTAAGTATTTTAGAATCAGTTACCAATCATTGCAAATCAAGAGATTTCATGAACATTGCTTTCTAACTCCTAATGAAAAATCAGCATCTGGAAACGGTAGTCCTCCTTCTATTGGCTGGAGCGGCAGCCTTCAGCTGGGCGGTGGGACCCCAGCTCTCCATGGATCCCACCCTGCGGCTCCTAGAGGCATGAAATTCCCAGACTTAGCTGGACTTGGAATCATCTGGGGAGCTTGAGAAACTACTGATGCCTGGGCCCACTCCCAGTGATTGTCATTTTAATTGGTCTCAGGTGAGGCAAGACATCAGGTGTTTTAAAAGCCATCCACGCAATTCTAATGTGCATTCAGGTTTGAGGCCCACTTGGTAGGCATTTAACCATTTGCACTCGCTTGCTTTTTTCTCCTTATCCACTTGACATCCGAGTGCAAAGGGTTAAGTTTTCAGGCCGTTTCCTAAAATCCAGCCTATTCTGAGCTGGGATTCCCTCTGCAATGTAATCAATACTAGTTCATAGGTATTATTTTCCTCCTAGAGGGGTTCCATGTTTAGCAAGGCTCCAAGTCTTAAACTGAGTCGATGTAAGATGCACTGATGGTGGAAATTTAGGCTTTCTGCTCTCTGGTAAGAAGATCTACGGGGAACCATTCAGTCTCCTTGGTCTCAGCTCTTGAGAGCAACATTCTAAAAGACGGTTCTGAAACGAGTAGTTCTTCACACATCCCAACAGCTGAGGAGCTTTAAAAATACTGATGCCTGCCCTCACTCCCACACACCGTTTCTGATTTCATTAGTCTAGTATGCAACTTGGGTATCAAAAGTTTTAAAAGTTTCCCAAGTAATTCTAATGTGCAGCTAAGACTGCGAACCCCTGATCTGAGCCTGGGTTTCTGGTTCTCAGCACTATGGGCATTTGGGGCCAGATCGTTCTTTGGTATGGGGGGCTGTCCTGGGCTTTGTAGCGTGTCTAGCAGCATCCCTGGCCTCCAGGCACTGGATGCTAGCTATGAGCACCCCTCCTTGAGTTGTGACAATCAAAAATATCTCAAACGTTGCCAAGAGTCCCCCGTGGGGGTAGGGGTATGGGGGGGTGTGATAACTCACAGTTGAGAACTGTGGGTCTAAACCTACTTGGGGGCAGGTACCAAATGGCTTCATAGTAAAGTTTCTTAAAGCCAGTGGTTCTACAGGCTCCCACCTTTTCCAATTCTGGATCCAGCCAGTCTTAGCCCTGGGGCTCAGAACCTGCATTTTATCAGTCTCCTTGATGGATTCTAGAGGTTTGAGCCCATCATCAGTTATCTCTACACGGAGAGCACTGAGCAGGCAGCTTATTCTGTCTTCTGTAATGCCACCTATGAGTAGCCCAGGGGTCTCCAACCGTTTTGGGCACGAGGGACCAGTTTCATGGAAGATAATTTTTGCATGGACCGGAGGGTGGGCCGGGCGGAGGGAGACAGCAGAGCTCCGTGACCTGGTCCCTTAACAGATCATGGACCAGAACCGGACCGCAGCCCAGGGGATGGGGACCGCAGTAGTAGCCAATGTCCCTGTGACTGCTACTGTGCTACCTTGTAAGTCTCTGTTTCCGATTCAGTCTCTTGGTCTTCTACTCTCTGCGGAACACTCATTTGGTTACCCATTTTCCTGCAACAGAGAAAGAAAAGATTAAGGAAGAGAGAAACAAATGGAAACCAAAACCAAACCAAAGCCTTACGTGGCAAGCTAAGGTGCAGAGACCTGGCAAGTTACCTGTGGGTGTGTTATCACAAGCCAAAGCTAGAACAAATTGCTTATATTTGTTTTGGGCAATGGAGAGGAGATTTTGGATTCATATGTTCAACAGAATTAAAGTCAAATGCAGCCACAATTTTCAATTGCGTTTCATTGCTGGGGTAAAATATTTATCATCCTTAAAAGTACATTTGGTGTAGATAATATTTTTTCTCCTAGAGTCACAACTATCATATTAAGGAGACTTTAGAATGAGGGTCATTGAGATGATATTTACCATTTTTAGCTTTCCCTGATCCTCAAACTAAATTAATCCCCCTGTTAAAACCTCTCATGGCACTTAGCACTGCTCGTATTATATACTTATTGGGTATATTTTCATTCATTCATTGATTAAACAAATACGGTCATGTGTCACTTAGTGATGGGGATACGTTCTGAGAAATGTATTCTTGGGTGAATTTCGCCATTGTGCAAACATCGTAGTGCACTAACACAAACCTAGGTGGCGTAGCTTCCTGTACACCGAGGCTGAATGCTACAGCGTGTGACTACACTGAATACCATAGGCAGTTGTAACACCATGCTAAGTATTTGTGTATCTAAACATAGAAAAGGTACAGTAAAAATACAGTATTACAATCTTACAGGACGGCTGTTTGTATGCAGCCCGTTGTTGACCGTCCTTTTGCTACTCATAACTGTATATGTTAAGCACAACCCTGTACCTAGTGCTGTGCCAGGCACCAGGATCACAGCTGTGAATTAAACAGATGAGGTCCTCTGACCTCCTGGGCTTAAACCTGGTAAGCAGACAAACAAGAAACAAATGGACAATAAATCCATCGACTAGGCCATTTTCAATAGTTCAAGGCAGCATGGCACAGTGGTTATGGGCACAGCGTCTAGAGCAAGACTGCCTGGGCTTGCGTCCACTCTCTGCTCCTCACAGCTGTGTGTCCTTGGGGGAGTTAATTAGCCTCTCTGTTCCTCATAAGACCGGTACAAGGACTCAATGGGTTAATGGTAGAAAATGGTTAAAACAACATCTAGTTCACAATAGGCAAAATGTATGTGCTTATTAAACAAAAACACATAGGGTTCTATGCTCTGAATAAAAGCAAATTAATAGCACAACACGATGTGGGAGCAGTATGGGAGAAGGCAGGGGGTGGCCATGCTGGGTAGGATGGTTCTGGAATGACCATTAACATCATCATCATCCCAGAGTTGGAAAGCAGAGTTTGTCTTTCTTCCCCAATAAATTGTAAAGTACCATGAGGTCAAGGCAGTATCTGCTTTTACCCAACTTTGTAACTCCTGTTCTTAATAGTGTGTTTGCATTGATCAGGAGCTCGATTATTATTTATTAGTTGGATGGAGGGAATAACCATTGATAACTACTGCTCACTGGTTAGGCACTGACCTAGGCACATGATTACAACATCAACAAACCTCTCAAGAGTCTTGTTATAATGATAATGACTTAGCACGTGCTCAATTCCAAGCTCTGTTTTCCAAGTGCTTTACTGGTACCCTCTTACACAGGGGCAAAGGGTCCTGCAGCAGCCCTGTGAAACAGGTGTTATGATTTCATTCTCGATGTGAGGAAGCCGAAGCCCAAGGAGGTTAACTTACTTTCCAGAGATCACCAGTTAACAAGGGTAGAGGCAAGACTCAAACACAGTGTGCCTGCGCTCCTAACCACCACAATGGTCTGCATGTCATTAACTCCCCTAAAAAAGGAGGGAACTGAGCCTCCCAAACTCAGCCGGGGCCACACATCCAGAAAATGGAGACTTGATCCAAGCATGCCTGATTCCAGAAGGAGGATCACTTCAGCCACTCCAAAGACCTGCTGTCTTGCTATCTAAAGTTCCTTTTTTTTTTTTTCATAGACCTGGCCACTGGCTCATCTGCTCCAGTGGCTCCCAGAATGAAAATTAGACTTTTGATTTCTGGCTGAAAGGAGCCAATGTGTCACCAAGGTTTTTTGTGAGCTTCTTGCCCTTATATGAGTTTCTACTCCCTGGTAATAGATGCACTGAGGAATAGGAAATTAGGGAGGCCAAAAAAAAAAAAAAAAAAGGGTCATGGATCCTGTCACCTGCTCTCTTGCAGGAATTTGATACATAACCAAATTTGAGGCTTTTGCATGTTTTCGAACCACACTATGTAACAAAGCTGAGCAGTGCTAAAACAGACAGGACACTTGTTCTTTTGCACCATTTTCTATTTATGAAATCCACGACATGCACACTTACAACAGACCATCACTTCTTTCTGTAAATGGGACATTATGAATATAACATTGAATCCTCAAGACCAGGGTCAGCAAACAACAGCTGTGGCTAAATCCAGCTTGCTGCCTGTTTTAGTAGGCCAGTGAGCTAAGGATGAGTTTCACATTTGTAAACGGTTGAAAAAAGAACCAGAAGAATCATAGATTGTGACACATGAAAATTATATGAACGACAAATCTCGGCATCCGTAAATAAAGTTTTATTGGAAGACAGCCATGCCCTTTTATTTATATATTGTCTACGATTGCTTTCATGCTCTAAAAGGCAGAGTTGAGTGGTTGCAACAGAGACCATATGGCCTGCAAAGCCTGAAATATGTACTATCTGGCCCTTTACAGAAAGTTTACCAGGATTTGAACCTACCGTGTATAAAAATAATGACAACTCTAACCACCATAGTAATGATAAAGTGAGAACAGTGACAACATTTGGTGAGTGCTTACCATGTGTTGAGAAACTGTTCTAGGAGCTTTATTTGTAGTAAAACTAATTTACTCCTTGCAGCAAATCAACAAGGCACTGGTATTATTATTCCAATTTTGCTGATGCAGAAACTGAGGCACTCGGGTTAAACGTGTTGGCCAAGGTTACACGACATTCTTGCACATTTAAGAATATATGCATGGGCCGGGCGCAGTGGCTCACGCCTGTAATCCTAGCATTCTGGGAGGCAGAGGCGGGAGGATTGCTTGAGGTCAGGAGTTCGAAACCAGCCTGAGCAAGAGCGAGACCCCGTCTCTACTATAAATAGAAAGAAATTAATTGGCCAACTAATATATATAGAAAAAATTAGTCGGGCATGGTGGTGCATGTCTGTAGTCCCAGCTACTTGGGAGGCTGAGGCAGCAGGATTGCTTGAGCCCAGGAGTTTGAGGTTGCTGTGAGCTAGGCTAATGCCTCGGCACTCACTCTAGCCTGGGCAACAGAGTGAGACTTTGTCTCAAAAAAAAAAAAAAAAGACTATATGCATGCACACAATGTCTTCATCTAAATTCAGCTATTAACAAATTTAAAAACTATTATTTAACAATGAGTTTACAAAATTTTAAAGCTCTTATTGAATTGAATTTAAATTCAGTACTAATTGGGTGCTGCTTTCAGTGGATGTCTGAGGCTATGAAATAGGTGAAGCTGGAAGACGTGTGACATATGCAGGCAGAAGAGCTTTTTCATTCTGCAGAGTTGGGGGCTACATTATTCCGATCATTGCACACTTTAGGTAGCCTCTCAGCAACTTCAGGGTCAAGGAGAATGAAAGAAGAAAAATCAAGTGACATGTCTTTTGCAGCAATTACCTGGATTCAGATAATGTCACTTTCCACCAGCAGTTATAACATGTGTTGTGAAATTGCTCCTGCCTGTCGATCAAATTTTTTAGAGCAGGATTTATATGGGACAAAAGCAAAAGGTTACTGCCACCTATAGGCCGACATCGGTATCAGCAGAAATAAACTGATTCTGCCTGCAGGGCGACAGCGCTTGTGGAGATTAGCTATTGCAGTAAGGGCAAAGGGCCACACTTAGGCAATACCAATACCGAATATTTCCTACAGTGCCCGCACCGGGCCAGGCATTGCTCTAAATGCTTCCCCGTGTTAATGTGTCACATCCTCATCAGAATCCCACGAGGCAGGTATTTCTACTGTCCCCATTTTACAAATGCAGAACCTGAGCCCAAGGAGCTTAAGTTCCTTACCTAAAAGCCTGTTAGAACTGGAACGTGTCCACCTGAAGAGCTACATGTTGAAGCCGTACCCTTCTGTGTGACGTGTTTGCAGCTAGGGCTGCTAAGAAATCAGTGAAGGCTAAATGAAGTCATAGGGTGGGCCCTGATGCCATAGGATTCGTGTCCTTAGAAGAAGAGACACCAGAGAGCTCTCTCTCCCCACCATGTGAGGACACAGCCGGGGTTGGCTGCTGTTGGCCAGCCGGGAAGGGAAGAGGGCATCACCGGAAATGGATCGGCCAGAACCTTGATCTTGGACTTCCAGCCTATAGTACTGTGAGACAATAAATGTCTGTTGTTTAAGCCACGGCAGTCTACGGTATTTTTGTCACTGCAGCCTGAGCTGACAACTACAGCTCATCTGCCAGTGGGTGGGAGAATCACTTAACCCTTGCAAGCCTGGTTCCAGAGTTCAGGCTCTTCACTTTCCACTTTCTTACTTTCTACCATTTCTTCTGCCATATAAATTATGCCATAATTTTATGAAACATTTATATGTAATAACAATAGAACATAGAATATAAAATATTTATTGCAGATTCATGTTTGCAATAAGAAATTAAAATTGTAACTAAAAATAAGGTCTAAAGTGAGGACTGCACAATGGAATGGTCACTGACCATTGTAAGGATTTAGCACGAGGGGTATGCAAAAGTCAGGCAAGTAAATGTTAGCTATTACTAATATTATTTGTCTCTCTTGTTATATTCCCATTAGCTCTCTGATGCTGCCCATGAATGAATTGGCCACCTGGAAGCTGGCCTCGAATCCCTCCTCTTTTACACTAGTGATTGACGGCTGAGGCGCCTCATTGTGGTTGCAGATTAACAATAAACCCTCCCCCTGGGCACGGGCCAAACACCAAACTCGATACTGCCCACCGTGGAGAAAGAGCGCTTCTGAAACTTCATCGCCAGCAGGCGGCTAAATGGCTGTAGAATGGAAGGGGGAGGTCCTTGCAGGGTGGAATGGTGACAGAATTAGTCACCAAGCAAACAAGAAACACCTTCGATCAATGCAATGGAATGCAGGCAAACCATGGCCCCTCCTTAGCGCCCAGCCTAGGGCGACGCCAACACGGCCAGGCTGGCACACCCGGCAGAACCAGCCTGTGCCCCCAACCCCAGCGGCAGCATCGATGCTCAAATGGAGAAGGCGAACAGACTTGCTCCGCCTGGCCACCCAGTCCTGCTCGCCCCTGTGCCACGCACAGGGCTGGCAATGCGGCGGATTTTGTCAGGGCCACCATGTGCAGTGATGCAGGTGGCTCCCTGCACAAGAGGGGACAGGGGACTGAAATCCAGCCTCACTGTACCGCCCAAGCACTGAGCCCTGCTATGGGACTTTGTGGGTCCAGGGGAAGGGGAACCTTTATCAAAATCTCCCTGAGTGCCTTAGGAATGCTTTGTAGTTGATGTACTGCAATTGGAGCGAGCAATCGTGTTTGCATAAGTGCTTGGTGATCCTAGAAAGCTTGCAGCTCGCTATCGGATCCTTAGTATTGCACTGAACATCTTTGAGCTAGTCATGAGAGCAGGTAACGTTAATTGAAGGCTCAATGCGAGGCAGGCAGGGCCCCGATGAGCTCAGCAGAGCACATAATACAAGGTGGCATCACCCTCAGGGCTGGCCAGGTGCAGAATTGGCCCCAGAGAGTGAGCTCCTGCCTACGCCTTGCCCTGCAGGTACCTACCTGCTTCACCCTCTTCCTGGCCCCGCTGCCAGGCACCTCACATATGTCCTCTCCTTTTTTCCTTTCCCATTATTCCCCCATTGCACAAACAAAGAGCCCGAGGCCGAGTGATGGAATCCCCTCACCTCACCACTGCTAACCTTGCTGATCCTGCCTGTGCGAGGGTAGCAGAAAGCTGCGGAGTGGCAGAGCTGGGGTTTGAACCCGGGGCCACAGGACTCGGCACTCAAATCCTCGCTGGCTTCACGGCACAGCACTTGGCCGAGGCAAGAGAGGCTGCTGACAGGGCGACAATCAACACGATTTAACCCTTGAGCAGGACAGCTGAGCCCACATGGAGTGGCGTCGACCTCCCCAAAGCCTTTGAAACCCTCTCCCTGCGCGTCTCTTGTCACCGTGAGCAGCCAGGATCAAGGGGCTCCTCCAGGCCCACGGCCTTCCCAAAGCGCGTGCCTCTCTCCTAAAAAGAAAACTCTTCCAGGTTCCAGAACTCTTCGGAAGAAAGGGATCCTCCGTGATTTGGGACTTTGGTTCGTTCCCCTACACCGCCTAAAATTAAGAACTGCTTAGGCACGCCCCCTCTCTCGTCTTCTATTTAGGGAGCAAGCTCGTTATATACACCCTGGTATACACACCCCGGGGGCGTGATTGGAGCAGGACCCCGACCAGGCACAGAGTCTATGGGACGCCCAGACACAGTCATGGAGATGAAGAGTGTTTCAACACAACATTTTAGAAAATCAAAAAGAATGCTGTTATTGGTCCTATCTTTACCTAACGTGTTAATACGTTGTTCATTATGGATGTCTTGACATTCATTTTTAATTTTTAAATATTGTCTTAAAATACCATTTATTGTGGATGAGTTTTTTGGTGTCCCTTGAATTTTGCATCCGAGGCGACTGCTTCACTGGTTCTACCCTCTTCCCAGCCCTGCTGAATTTCCCTTCTAAAACTTCCTTTTTTTTTTTTTTGAGACAGAGTCTCACTCTGTTGCCCCAGCTAGAGTGCCATAGCATCAGCCTAGCTCACAGCAACCTCAAACTCCTGGGCTCAAGCAATCCTCCTGCCTCAGCCTCCCGAGTAGCTGGGACTACAGGCATGCGCCACCATGCCTGGCTAATTTTTACTATTTTTGGTAGAGACGGCGTCTCACTCTTGCTCAGGCTGGTCTTGAATTCCTGAGGTCAAAGGATCTGCCCGCCTCAGCCTCCCAGAGTGCTAGGATTATGGGTGTGAGCCACCGCGCCCCGCCTGCAGCTTCCTTTTTGTAAGACCCTGGACCCAGCTCCTACTCCCCTCCACCCAGCCTCGTTTTCCTAACTCAAAACGGATATGATCGTAACCACAGCAGCAAAACCTACAGCGGATAGTTATTAAGTGCACGGGTGTTCCTGCACATTCGTCCTTGTAGTCCTTTGGTCTTAGTTCTGCTATTAGGCCCATTTTACAGGTGAGGAAACTGAGTCACAGAGGGCTGAAGGAATCTGCTGCAGGGAACCCAGCCAGCCTGGTGAGGGGTTGGCTTCGGTCTTGCTCCAGGCACCCACACTCTAATTGCAATAGCTCTTCCTGGCTGCAAATAGGCAGCATGCTGCAGCTGGGAATTTGAATCCAGTACCTGCCTCACAGGGTAGGCTTGAGTGTTAAATAAGAGTCACAAGTCCTTTTCTCTGTCTCCCTCTCTTCCTTTGACAATGCCCGAGGTGCAGATCCCAAGTTCCCCTGGCTACAGGGGATTCTTGCCTTGACAAGTTCCCAAACCGTGCGGTGTACCCTCCACCCACTGATTCTCCCCAGTCCTGCACCTGAAGCCACCCTTGCTCGTTCTGTGCAGGTAGGAACTACTTACATTTCTACATGCCTGATAGTGCCCACATTGCCATTTAATCCTTGTTAGACTGAAAATTTTTAGGTAAGCGATCTTTGGGTCCATTTCACAGATGGTGACACTGAGGCTCACATACAGCAAAGGCCACACAGTGAACAGATCGCAGAGCGGGGGTCACACTCGACCCTCCCTGACCCCTGGCCTTTATATTTCACTGCCTGCCACAAAAACAGACCCACGCACCAGGCCTAAAGGATCTGAAAGCACTCACCTGCTGGGCCCCCGTGGGAGTATGCTCAGCCCCCTGGTGTCACCTGGAGCTGCTCCTGCTTGGGATCCTGTGTCTCCAGCTGGTGCTGCCCGGTACCAGGCTGCCAGCTGAGCCCGGCTCCCCGCCCTTCGCTTCCTTGTCCGGAGCTGCTGGCTGAGCACACAGAGCAGGACAAACACCAGCCTGGGTGGAGTCCGCCCCTGGCCCCGCACCGTCCTGTAGAAACAGCTTCTCTTCCTGGAGTCGGGGCTGCCCTCACGACTCCAATAAAAACCAAACACCTGATTTCTCTCGCATTAGTGTCTCCCTGGCACCCCGAGCATCCTGGCCGGCGCCCCTCACCCACTGAGGCTGCCGGGTCGACCTGGGTAGCCGGTTCCCTTCCCCAGTACCCCCGGGTCACGGGCAGAGCAGGGAAAACACGTTCCGTGAGATTTTGCAGTTCTGTCTGCCTTTCGCCTTCATTCATTCCAGATCACCTCCACCACCGCCTCACCACCTGGTCGGAAGGAAATAGCTTCTTATGGACCGTCCACCCCTAGTCACGCAATCATCGTTCCTAAGGGGCTCCGGGTGCTGGACAGCAAGGAGCCGCAGGGGGGCTTATTGCTCTGAAGACAGAGTATGACATTGGAAAGGGAAATCTTTTTTTCTGCAGGCCAGAAACTCAAGACAGGCTATGTAACTTATTTAATTCCAGTGGGGATACTTATTAAAGTGTTGTACAAGGATATATATAATATAGTAGGAAAGCATTAATTAAAATATAGCAAAAGAAGATTAAAAAAAAAGTGGGGACATCAGATGAGAATAAGATAAAAAAATAAATGTGCATGTTGATTTACAGTCTTGCTAGGAAGGGTTCACAGATATGGCTTTGAGCTTCCTAACAGCCAATGCAAAAAGAGAACCATGATGAGTTATACTACTCAGTGCTCTTGAGACAAACATTCAAGAGCAATGCAAACTAGTAATTACTGTGGCTTTATTCAATAGTATGTGTTGAGTATACTCAGGCTATATATAGGCCTGAGTTTAGAGAGGTGAGTAAAAGAGGCAGGGTTTCCTCCCTCCTTGGGTCGTTGTCATTGAATACAGAGTCCTATAAATATAAACATGGAATCACAGAGCGAGATCCTCATTATGAAAGAAAAGCTAGGCAGCTGAGAGAGAGAGAGAGAGAGAGAGAGAGAGCGCTGGAGAAGGCCTCTCTCAGTAATCAACATTTAAGGAACAAATTACTATTTAAATAAATGCTGAATGCCACAATCAGACGCACCATAATTAGGGCCGTGAACTCGATTCTGCTCAGAGCTATACATTTAAATCTGGAATGCAATAAACCCAATTATTAAGCAGCTGCCGTGCACACACACGGTTCCAACATGAGCTGCAGAGGCAGCCGGGCCTGGGGGCCCAAGGGCTGGGCTGTGGCCCTGGGTTCGGATGCCCGGGGGCTGAGATCTTGATTCTTAGGGACGAGCTGTGTGGTTGTGAGCAAGCGCCTACCTAAGTCTCTATGAGTCCCCTTAGCTGCGACCTCCTTTGTGCTTATTTTGCGTCTGTTTTTGTACCCCCGTCTCCCAGCACACCACGAAATGGTTTCCCAACCGCAGAGCAGGGACTCTGCAACTCCTGGCTGACCCGACTTGTTCCATTCTTAAATTTCACATCATAATAACTGCCGTTAGGATGGCTTTTTATCCTTCGCAAAGCCTTTTGCGTCCATCCATCCATCTCATTTATGTTCACACTGGAATTAGGATTTTTTGCACCTAATTTATAGAAGAAAGTGAGGTTTAGGGACATGAGTGACTTAGGTGATTGAAAAAAAAAAATCATTCGGGTAGGGCACTAAGCAGCCTGTCTGGAGAATGGTAGACAATCCTCAGGTGTTAACTGGCGTAGTCGGTAGTAGCGGGGGGAAGGCGGCTGCAGAATTTGCAGGATCCAGCGCAAAACAAAAACGATGAGCCCCTTGTTCTAAAAGCAGGGAAGGTTCTGCCAAAGGTACTAAAGCATCAAGGTTTTTTTTTGTTTGTTTATTTCACAGTCTCTCCCTCTCTACTTGTTAAGTATTTTATTTGTTCCTCAAAGTCATTCAAAATAAAGAAGAATTAAGAATTTAAATGATTATCGTGAATGTTACATTCGTCCTCCGTGTCGTGCAGCGCTGGTTCGAAACGCGGTGGCCGGGGTGAGAATCACCGGCTCACACACGCCGCATTTGGCAGCTCGGCCGGGAGTGCATAGTACTAAAGCAGTGCGGATGCTGCGCAAAACCAGCCCAGCTGTTTTTACTTCACTTCTCGGCGCTCCCACATTCTACCCACACTTTCTACCTTGAGTTGATTGGTGAGGAAGGAAGGGTGGAAGGAAAAACTGCGGGTTGCCCTCACTTTCCCTTTCTTGCTGTGTCGTCGTTTTCAGCACAAGGGGTCGGCCGGTGCAGGGAGGTGACGTGAGTAAGAAGGGACGGGACAGGGTTCTTCTGTTGTTCGTGTTTCCTAGACTGTATTGCCTGTTCTCGGTGTTGAAGACAATTTCTGATTTGTGTGGGAAGCATGTCCTCTCAGGGCTGTCAGGGTCCCCACGTGCTCAGTGGCAGACGTAACACGTTTATCGTCTACCCTCTCTGAGGCTCGCTCAGCACCACGCGTCATGAGTCCACTGGGATCCTCTGCTGTGGTCATCATGGATGCTATATGTGAGCGGGCAGCAAGGAACAGTGGACATGTGTATTGCATGTATGTGTGGTCATCATGGATGCCAAATGTGAACGGGCAACAAGGAACAGTGGACACACGTATTGTACATATGTGTGGTCATCATGGATGTATATGTGAATAGGCAGCAAGGAACAGTGGACATGTGTATTGCACGCATGTGTGGTCATCATGGATGCTATATGTGAATGGGCAGCAAGGAACAGTGGACATATGTATTGTACTTATGTGTGGTCATCACGGATGCTATATGTGAACAGGCAGCAAGGAACAGTGTATTGCATGTACGTGTGGTCATCGTGGATGCTATATGTGAACGGGCAGCAAAAAACAGTGGATATGCATATGACATGTATGTTATACGCATGTTTCATCATCCTATCAGATTTTACTTACACAAGTTCAAAGCTAACACTACAGTTGGCCCTAGAACGACACGGGTTTGAACTGCACAGGTCCACTTATACGTGGACTTTCTTTTGCTTCTGCCACCCCAGAGATAGCAGGACCAACTCCTCCTCTTCCTCCTCCCTGCCAGCTGACTCAATGTGAAGACAATAAGCACAAAGACCTTTATGATGATCCACTTTCACTTAATGAACAGCAAATATACTTTCTCTCCTTGTAATTTTCTTAAAGCATTTTCTTTTCTCTAGCTTACTTCATTGTAAGAATATGGGATATAATACATATAACATACAAAATATTGGTCAATTGACTATTTACATTATCAGTAAGGGTTCTGGTCAACAGTGGACTCTTAGGACTTATGTTTCTGGTGAGTCAAAATTATACTAGGATTTTCAACTGCACGGGGGGTGGCACCCCAAACCCTAAGATTTTCAAGATGGCAACCACAGAGCACCAAACCAAGGGCCTTGGGTGGAGGTAGAAGCAAGTCTTCAAAAGTGCAGACTTCTTGGCGGAAGAATTGACTAACTAATGGTGACAGGGCAGGGACTTCACCAAAAGTGCAGTTTCTCCCTGTGAGAGAAACTGCTCACCCTCCTGTCCCATGACTTGGTTGCCTCTTAATCTTCTGGCTTTATGAACTCCTCCCCTCTTCAAATATTGACAGACTCATGAGGTTGTCAGCTCCTCTTATCAAACTGCTTGCTGTCCTGGGAATCTGGATGTAGCTGGTTGCTGAGTCGATAAGAGTCATTGGAAACCAGACATCTGAAGTCATCTCCCCAGCACCCTTTCCCAGGCCTGGCCCCACGCACTGTGAAAACATTCTGTCCTCCTCTACGTAAGTCTCTTACTTACTTTGAGCCAATGTCTGCTGTGTTATTGATCACTGAGCTAGAGCAGGAATGACCCAGACATTACAGTGTGGTCATACATACATGACCTGTCATTGATAGTCGGTCTGCTGCCTGGGCAGGTCGCCCACCCTGCTACAGCCGAGATAGGACCTCTGACATGCACCTTTGTCTTTTTGTATCTACCCATCCCTTAGCTTCTTTCAGATCACTTTCTTTATCTTTATCTGATGTGCTTCTTACTGTAATCCTACAACAGGAGGAGTATCTGTTTGGCTAAGGAGGAAACTGGCTCAGAGAAGACCAATGTCTTACCGCAGATCAATCCATGGGCTAACAGTTGAGTAAGATCTCTCAAGGCCAAAACCAAGGCTCAGTCTTGGTTAGGAACCCAGGGTCACTCAGTCCGAGAAAGAATTCTGGCCTCAGCAGCTGACATTGGCAAATAACAGCTAGGGGGCAAGATCTCCCCAGCTGAGAACCAGTGGGGCAGAAGGAGGGATTGCATTGCCTTTTCAAAGCTGAAGATTGACAAGGATGAGAGGCTTGGAGGATGGATTACGGAAATTCCAGAGAGAAAAAAGAGGCAGGGAACTGCACAGTGGCCCTGGCATTGGCAGGTTGTCCAGTGGATGGAACATAAGCTATTATTCCTATAGTTATTATTATAGTATTTGTACTGAAAATGGGGCTGTGAATGTGGCCAGGGGCAGATTGGGAAGGAGCTTGGTTGTCATGCTACGACTCTAGGCTTTATCCTCAAGGGCTGCCAAAGTGTAGAAGAATTTGGGTTAGTGCTGCCAGGAATGAAATTCTCACACATGCTGTAACATGGGTGACCCCTGAAGATGTTATGCTAAGTGAAATGAGTCAGACACACAAATGCTGTATGGTTCCACTTCTACGAGGAACGGTCAAATATACTAGTCAGAGTCTCAGAGACAAAAAGTAGAATGGTGGTTGTCTGCTCCGTGGATAACCGAGTCAGGAGGCAATTCATTCATTCCATGGCAGTTCACGAGCACCTGCTCTCAGCCAGGCTTGGTCAGGCGCCCAGGGCTCAGCAGGTAATTGGCGCAGTCCATGTCTTCAAAGAGAGGGCGACTGTCAAGTCGACAGGCAACTGTAACATGTGTGATCCAGGTAAGGGGGGCGGGGGAGAAACTAAACTAAGAGACAGGGGGATTGGGAGAGAGGAAGCAGCAAGGACATGATTTGGAAGTAGAACTGATGAAGTTTGCTGGCGCGGAGAGAGGAGCAATTTATGAGATTTCTCGCATGGATGGCCAGGTCAAAATGTAGCCAAACATAGTCTCTGTAAAATGGGGAGCACCGTAGACTCTACCTGGCAACACTGTTGTGATGGTTAAATCAGTCAATCTATGCAAAGCACTTAGAGCATTCTTAACAAATGTCAGGTGTTTCCATTAGAAGCAGCTGCTCACTTTCATGTATCCAACACTCTTTGGAGATTTAATCGCTGCCACCTTGGGTTTGGAAAGAAAGGGATCCCATGAGCTTCTGAATGACAGAGGAAGGAGATGTAGACCTCATGGGACCTAGTCTGAGATTTGGGGACAGACCAAATGTCCAGAGTTCTGACACGGGGAGGAACTCGCCTAATCTAACACAGCTGATTTTGCAAGACCCGGCACTGCCACCGGCTTCGTGGTGAAGTCCGCCCACACCCCTGCCTAGTGACACTCCACGGGACACGCAGCTCGCAGGAGAACACAGACTTCCACGCTGAACCCTCTGTTCTGGGAGTGGCATGGGGATGAGGGTGGAAATCTATTGTCTGCCGTTTTTCTACTTTGTTCCAAAATGTTATTATGGAGAATAGAGGGTAAAATAAAATTAGATTAACTATAGCAATGTTGCCCATGTACCCTGTCGCGGGGACTCTGTAGTCAGAGAGCTGTTTTAAATTAGAAGCATCTGTAAATACTTCTTCAAACAGAGTTAAAAATATGCTATTATGAGGTGCTAATCATTTCCCCCCATCATGGGCATCCTCGCGGGCTTTTCCTTTTAGTGGTAAATAGAATCAGAGGCAGAAAACATGGACTCAAGTTAGGGAGGGGTTTCTTTCGTTTTCTTTTCCTGCTTTTAGAAAGGTGGATGGAGTCACCTGGCCTGAGGTTTCAGAAAACAACCTCAGTTCTTCCTCCCTGTGTCAGAGAGGGAACATGTGAACCACAGGACAGAGGCCACCTAGAGGCTTATGTGGGGGCTTCCAGAACAGCCAAAAAGCTACTGCGGCCGGTCTGCATGCGCCGTGGCTCTGTGGGTTTAAGAGGCATTTGCAACTCGAGTGGCTGGGTCTCCCGTTCCCCAAGTCTTAAAAGATAGGCAGGGATATGTCTATGTCAAACATTTCCCTGTGTTAATATTAGCACTTCAGATTCACGATGATATTTTTCAAGACAGTTTCTGCAGTTTCCTTCCCCATCCTGGTCAATTAGCTTCTTCTCATGGCCATGGAGAAGACGTGCGAATCTGCAGGAAAAGTCCTCCACGTCCCGAGAATACATCCCACAAGAGCCCAGAGCGGATTGGACATGAGCCTGGTGGTCACACTGCAGGTGACAAGAGGATGGACTCCCACCACGAGAGGAGCAGGGAGCCCAGAGCCGGCTTTCTTCCTGCAGCGCTGGTGGTGGGCAGACAGCACCCTTTCTTCCTCTTGTCATTAATTTAGGATGGATCCGGTGCGATTGCAGCCACGATGTATCGATGCATAGAGCCTAGATTCAGTGAAGAGCGTTCAGAAGGTCTCTTTGAGGAGGCTCCAGGCTCAAACGGAGAGACAGGGTTTCTAATCCCAGCTCCGGCACTGACTAGCTGTGTGGCTGCATCGGCCACTTATGTGGCCCTGATCACTCCTCTAGGACTGGGGCTCATTCCCCAGCGCCTGCACGTGTTGGCTGTGGACGGCTCCCTCTCTCCCCGGAACTTGCCCTCAGCCTAAAAGAGCTGCCTTGCCCCCTGCCCAGGTCAACCTCCTTCCCTGCAACCCGATGACTGTTTGATACAGAGACAGAAAGCCCCGGTCACTCTGCTTTAGTGAGGATAGTTCTGAGGGGCTGACCAGCTTTAGAGCTCCCTGTCGGGCTGGCTGAGACCTTGCTTGAGTGATCGCAGTCCCCCCTCTCTGTCCCCCCCCTCTGTCCTTCCCTCCCTCACAGGGTGGTTTACAAGAGCACACCCAGTGACCTCCCTACAGGCACATCTCTGTCTTGGAGTCTGCTTCCTATGCAACCAATCTATGACAATGGCCTTAGGAAAGTTTATTGTTTTAACCGAATTGCACATGGGAAAAAAACGAAACCAACATCTTGAAAGGTTATCCTGACAAATGCAAACAAAGCAAGTGGAGCTGTCACCCCAGCTATCCCTGGGTTAACCCCTGAGAGCCACACACTTTCTTGTGTATAGTTTAAGACAGTGACTCCCAAAAGGTGCAGGAATCCTTGGATGTCCCCGACCCTTGTAGCAGGTTTATGGGGTCAAACAATCTTCATAATCGTACTAAGCATAAGTTGCCTGTTTCACTCTCATTCTCTCCCAGTTAGAGAGAGAATCAAAAGTTCATCGATAGGTTTCAGATTCCACACTGCAACTAACTCTAAGCAACTATCACTTGCCAAGCTTTGGTGTCGTGTCATAGAAACTAAGCACAATTGTTTGAAAGGGCTGTTACAATGCTTCTCCCTTCTCCAGCTACGTACCTGCGTGAAGCTGGATTCTCTTCATAGACTTTAACCAAAACAACACATGGCAATAGATTGAATGCAGAACCCGCCAGGAGAATCGGGCTGTCTTCTATTAAGGCAGACAGCAAAGAGATTTGCAACAATGTAAAACTATAGCATTACTTTGGCTTCTTTTGTGGTTTTGGAACTAAACAGTTTCATTGGAAAACTATTGGGAAAAAAAATAGTTGTTTTATAAAAATGCTATTTTTGTTAAAATGGAGTGGATTTATTATTATTTTTGGAAATAAAATAAATATTTTTTAAATTCTTAGTTTTAATTTTTAATATGGTAAATATTGATAGTTCTAACCCACATAAACAAAAACTCTTGGGGGGGGGTCTTTGATAATTTTTAACAGTGTAAAGTATTCTGAGAACAAAACCTTGAAAATTGCTTTTTCCTTTTTTCATTAATGAAATATTTACCATATTAAAAATTAAAACTAAGAATTTAAAAATATTTATATTTATATATTTATAAAGGGAATTCTTTATATTATTAAAAACACACAGGAAATAAAATATAAAAATAATAATCTATAATTAACAAGAAATACCCTCTTTTGGTATTTTTCTCCTTCTGTATCAATAGCATACATATATTACTCATTCTATATTATTGTTTTGAAACCAGGAATATATTCTTTTTTTTTTTTGCCATTATGTATGATACAACTATGACATTTAAAATAGGGGTTAGGGATTCCTTTAAGTACCCTAGGTGAATTAATTACCTGGCCATGTTGGACATCTGAGTGTTTAATATCTTCTGTTCTTATAAATATGACAGATTTCCTAGAATTTTCTTTTAGAGGCATTTCCCAGATGTTCTAGTGTTGGATCAAAGAGTAGTCATGTTTTAGAGGCATTTGATACATATGGCTGAATTTCTTTCCAACTAACTGGCCTTCTGTGAGGCCAGGGGTGGGTCTGTATACGTGAAGATTACATTTTGTATTTCCACAGAGAGATGAATGGGTGAAGGAAGGAATGAATGTGTAAGAGAGATGGCTTCTTTGTACTAAGATTAAAATTGGATAGTAACAGCTAAAAAATTATTTTGTATTTTTGTATTTGCTTCATTTTAAAAAAATCTCTTATTAGGATTCCTGTTGTAAGTTTTATTTTCTTGGTAACCATGAGGTTGAAAACGTCCTGTGTTTATTGGACATTTGTCTTTATCCTTTGTAAACTGCTGAAGCCATTGACTCTTTTTTTTTTTTGAGACAGAGTCTCACTCTGTTGCTCAGGCTAGAGTGAGTGCCGTGGCGTCAGCCTAGCTCACAGCAACCTCAAACTTCTGGGCTCAAACTATCCTACTGCCTCAGCCTCCCGAGTAGCTGGGACTATAGGCATGTGCCACCATGCCCGGCTAATTTTTTCTCTATATATTAGTTGGCCAATTAATTTCTTTCTATTTATAGTAGAGACAGGGTCTCGCCCTTGCTCAGGCTGGTTTCGAACTCCTGACCTGGAGCGATCCGCCACCTCGGCCTCCCAGAGTGCTAGGATTACAGGCGTGAGCCACCGTGCCCACCCAGTCATTGACTCTTGACAGCCAATTCTTGCCCTCACCCAGCACGTGGCCTCCTTACTGATTTCCTTTTACCACCAAGTTAGGGACACAAAGAAGAAGCAGGAGGGCATGATCCTTGTGCTGACTCTACCTGATGTGGCTTCAGGGAAGAGTATTTCTTCAAAGTGCAGGTTAATTGCAAAGATTTAAGAATCAGGGAACCTCATACAAAAATTCCAAGTCCTAACTGCGCATTACAACATTAAAGGCTTTGGCAATACTCTGACATCACAATTGACTGGACCTGGGAATTGGCTGCCTTTTTAAAGGGACATTTGTTTCCCAGTTTTCCTTGGTCCCCACCACTCCCCACCCCTCTCTGGCCCCTAGCCCCAGCACCAGCTGACCATTTATCCTCACCCTTGCACTGCCATTTTTCTCAGGGTAAATTTGTAAGAACCATGAACTATTTCTTATGCCTAGGTTTTTATCAAAAGTCTGAAAAAAGAGTGGCAGGAGATCCCATGTCTCCATGAAAATGTGAAAGCATCCTTATACTAGTGAAGTTACATATATTTCATATCTGTTACATATTTAATGTAACAATAATTATAATATTGAATATAAACATAGTTGCATATGGTTAAAATACAATGTGTATGTATTGAATATAGCAAGTATGATTTTTTTCATCCAATACATACTATTCATTTTTTTAAAAAAATGTAAACTCTAAAATAGTGCCTAGGCATCAAGCCCTTTTTAGCTGAAGATTTTATACCAAGGTATCTGTCATGTGTCCTGGAGCTATCTGACTCCTGTAGATACTTGAGTTTGTGAGCACTAGTGAAGCTGCTAGGTGATGTCCATTCCTCTTCCTGTTGCCCCTTAGCTAGAAGTTTTAAGCTGAGCTTTATGCGTGTTTTTTCTTTCCCTTGGAATAAAGAGATATTTCAGCTCACTCTGCACAGTGTCTAGTCATCTGGCTTTATATTAGCCTCTCTAGAGAACTGTAGCTAAAAAAATGAGAAACCATCTCTGAGGGGCAATAACATTTCAGATCTGATGGAGTTAAAGAGAAACTCAGAAAAAAGACAGGTTTTTCACAGGTGGATTTAAACTTTATTAGCTTAGCCATATCTGTGTTTTCTTCCTCCTACTGCGAGGTTTTCCAAACTTTATTAGTTATACACTTAAGCTTTTTTGCCATATTCCCCATGCCACATAAAATACTACATATTTCTTTTAAATTGATTCACCAAATTATTTAAAGTATTTAAAATAGAAATTGGATATGGCTAGCATAAGTGGAAAATCAGTGTTATTTCCCAAAAGTAAAAGGTAGCATTAAAAAATAAACCTGCAGCAAATATAAGGAAAGATCTTACATTCTAGCTAGGCTTCCTAAAAGCCAGCCCTGAATCCAGCTCACTCTGCTTTTTAAAAGATGTTAAAGAAATTCTAGCATCAAACTAAGGCTTCTCTTTGACACAATCAAAAACATTAGTTGATAACTGAAATAAATTTGCAAAAGGAATAACTTTCTCAGTTGGTGATTGTATTTTATTTAAAGTTCACTTTATGCACAATGTAAAAGTTTCTTTTCTATCACCAATGGTAAGTATTTCATAACTTGTGAAATACTATCCCAGCGTACTATTAATCATTTATTAATTGAATTGAAAATATCAGTGTTTTACTACTTGGCTTACTCCACCAACCAGCTGCTATGTCAACCTGCCATTAATTAAACAATTGCTACACCATGCTATTTTTCTTGCACCCTGACCCAACACTTTGAACTATTCTTCCATACTATTTTTCAATCATTTCTACTACTCATTTTGCAGATGAGGAAAGGAAGATTTAGAGAAAGTTAGAAACTTAGACAAGTTCCCACAACTAGTCAGTGATAGAATTGAAATTCAAACTCAGATTTGGCACTACTTGAAATGGCTTGAGATTATTTATCCTTCAGACCAACCACCAAAGTCACTGTGATTCCACCACTGAAGTCCCCAGGTCTCGTGACATAAGAAACCAATAGTACTCCAATAGGTTTCCCCTGTCAGAGAACAGGGACAGAGAACTTGCTAGAAGTGTCATCTTTCCCTAGCAACAAGGGCAGGGTCTGGTTCCAAACTCTTAGGATCAATCATAGATGTGATCTACATGGAACTCAATTTTTATCCAGAAGAACTCTAGTTGATTGGTAACTAAATCATCTTGAAGGAGAACAAGAATCCAAAAGCAGGACAACTTACATTTTGAGTAAGTAGAAATGTGGTATGGGCTTTTTTCTCCAATGATAGATTTACAGAATTTTATGGACCAATTGTAGCTGGAGAGGATTGGATTTCTTTGAATTCTAGAAGTAGAAGCTCCCGTCACTCTTTCATCAGCTGCCCCCCAGAAGCATCCATCCATCCATCCATCCATCCATCCATCCATCCATCCATCCATTAAACCATCCACTCAACCATCCATTCACCCACTTACCAACCCATCCATTCAGGTATCCAGCTATCCATTCACCCACCACCCACAGATCCATCCCTTTACCATCCATCTATTTATCCATCCATTCTACCATCCAATCAATCATCCATCCATCCATCCATCTATCTGTCTATCTTAGCATCCATGTATTCATCCATCTTACCATGCATTCATCTCTCAATTCAACCATCCATCCATCCAAACATCCTTTCTTTCTTCCAACATTTATTCAGCATGCACCATGTGCTAGACTCTGCATTAAATGCTAAGATTACAAAAGGACACAAAAATGAAAAGAGTATAGTTCCTATTGGGCTACAGACTAAGGAAGAAAGACATGTATAAAGTGGAAAAAAATTGTTAAAGTGTTAAAATAGTAGTAAATGAAGGGGGAATCTGAAGTCAAGGATGAGATGCTCTTTCTTAGCCTGCGGTGGGGAGAAAGGTTTTCTGAAAAAACCATCTTACAAGTTGAGAGTTGAATAAAAAAGAGTCTTCGGCCATGTGGAAGCCAGAGGTCTGACTGGGAGAAAAGAGTTGTTTCCAGCACGGACAGTGGCTGGGCAAGGGCCGGGCATACACAGTGCTTCTAATAGAAAGTACAGTGCTGGAACATGAGCCCAAAAACATAGGTTCCGAGGGACGGGCTCACCCTTGATTGATCCTCCTGAATGTTCAGATTCTTGCCTGGGCTTTCTCTGCTTGAGGGCTTGGATTTTCATGTATGTTTGCATTCTGGTGTTGGCTGAATCTTGGTCAATATTGTCCCAGTTTGTTTGGCACTAGGATTAAATGCCACAGTATTACTCAGCGCAATTAACCTTTCGTATTCAGCCCAGCATGTTCACCATACCCCTGCTGAACAAGAGACTGGGCTTCTCTCCAGCATGTCTCCCCGGGCCCAGGCTGCCTATTGCTAGACTTTTAATGCAGAATTATTTTGCCTGCAAGCAAGTGGTGTGCAGAGCTCTTGGAGGTCCGAGGTTAAACCAGTGCGGGGTTTGCTTTTTGCATCTTCTTGACATCCTCACTGAGGCCATCAGCTACCCCCAGCCTTGTTCTGGTAAGGCTGAGGGCTGAAATCCACTATCTGTTTCCTTTACCTTTTCACAGGAGATACAGCTTGATAGCCTGGTAATATTTATCATTTGCAATAGCAATTCTGTGGGCAATTCAAACCGGTCACTCTCAAAATGTTGTAGTGCCTGACACTGGGCTGGTTTGTAACCTTAGGAGAAAATGAGTTTGAAATTGGAAAGGCTGTGTGACCTTGAACAGTTGCTTAATGTCTCTGGGCCTCGGTTTTCTCCACCTGTAATCATGGACACGATATTGTATCTACTTTATGGAATTTATATGAGGATTGCAAAAGTTAATATTTAAAGTGTTCAGAACAGTTCCTGGCAAATAGAGTGAGCATACAAATGTTTGTTAAATACAATAAAAATAGGAGAGAGGTATGGAGTAGTGATTAAGAGCAAAGGTGCAGGAGCCAGGTAGGTTCTAATGTCAACTCTGCCACCTCCTCACTGTGTAGCCTTGGGCGAGTGAATTAACCTCTCTGACACTCAGTTTATTCACTGCTAACATGAGGGTAGTAGGAGCTCCTCCCTCTCTGGGTGCGGAGTTGAAATGAAGCAATGCGTGCAGTGCTCTGGGCATGGTGCTGGCATAAGATAAATGGTGGTTTTGTTCAGTGTCATTGTTATTCCCAAACTTAAGGTCTGAGTTGACCAAAATGAAGAATTATCAAATCAGATGTGCAGAAGAAAAGCAAACCCCCATGTCCCAGTAATTCCAACCTCTAGTCCTTTTGCATGTCCTCAAGCACCTGCTAAGTGACAGGAATGTCTTCAAGGGGCAGAGGGGACCTCAGTTACTCTGTACAACAGTCCTGGGACACAGATAATATTCGCCTTATTTTATAAATGTGGGCCCTGAGTGTTTGGTGATCTGCCCACAGTGACCCAAGCGCTCAGTAACAAAGATATTTGAACCCCCATGTGCCTCCTGCCTAACTCTTGCCATGCCCCTGGGAGCCCTGGAATCAGATAGACCTGGGTTCGAATCCTGCCTTTGCTACTCACTGGCTGTGAGGCTGACGATGAGTCATTTCCCTGCTTTTATCCTCCTATGTGAATACGGACAGCAAAGCCACCCTTAGAGCATTGGTGAAGACCCAGAAAGGAAGAGTGTAGAAATCACACCCCACCCTGCAGGCCCACAGTAAGGGCTCATTCGATGTTTGTAACTGCAATTTCCTGTAATGTTTCCTACTTTTATGACTCAGCACAGTCTCAGCACTCCTCGAGGCTTCTGCAAGAGGAGAGAAAGGAGGGTTTTTGAAAACCAGGACCTACAGCTTCCTCGCCCTACCATACCATCCGCGATGACACCTTTACAGGTGCCGATTTCCTGGGAATCATGTTTCTTTCTTTCTAAGTTACAGTGTGTCAACTTTCATAAAAAGACACCACCCTGTTTGAAAACCAAGAACAGCTGCTCAGAGAGCAGCATGTGTTGGAAGGAGCTTCTCAAACAATCCCACACCCTTGCCTCCCAGTTTGTTTTCTGAAGGGTGGCTTTGGAGTTTTGACAGTATCTACCACTAAAAAGAAAGTATGTCAGTAAACAGATTCTACTCCTGTCCCTTTTCTCCTCCTATGACTATGGAACCCTAAGTTAGCAGATGGAATAATCCACAAGGGCTATCCAGTGTGTATATTTAAGTGTCGAAAGGAGACAGACGGCACACTCAAATATGAGGACACTCAAGGAAGACTTATTTCCTGAGAAATTAATTACCAAGGTGTGGGTGGGGCGTGGCAGGACAGGATAACATGGAAAGCCGGGGTTAGCACAATGGACCCAGAAGGAAAGTGAGAGAGAAAGCTAATAATGGTTTTAAGAACAGAGACTTTCCGGCTGGGTGCAGTGGCTCATGCCCGTAATCCTGGGACTCTGGGAGGCCGAGGTGGGAGGATAGCTGGAGACCAGGAGTTTGAAACCAGCCTGAGTAAGAGTGAGACCCCAACTCTACAAAAAATTTAAAAATTAGCCAGGCACGCCTGTAGTCCCAGCTACTGGGGAGACTGAGGCAGGAGGATCACTTGAACCCAGGAGTTGGAGGTTGCAGTGAGCTATGATGGCACCACTGCATTCTACCCAGGGAGAAAGAGCCAGATCGTGTCTTAAAGAAAAGAACAGAGACTTTCTGTCAGAGGACTCTGCCACCCTGAGGTCACCTCACTCTCCTTCCTTCCTCTATTGGCCAAACCCAACCAGAAGCCCAAGGAGACAGCACGACACTGGGTGGGTTGACACAGTCTATCCAGCTTGGCCTTGGGAGGCAGGGAGCAGGCAGAGATGGGTGGAAAGCGGACCAAGGGGGCAAACAGAGGAAACTGGTGAGAGAGGCAAGGCCAACGAGCCTTCTGGATTTGAGGGCACTGGAGAAGCTGGTCCTGCTAGACCAATCGCGCTACTGATCAGCTGCTCAGCCAGCAGCTCGAGGTACCAGTTAAAGTCAGGCAACCTTTTAAAATAACAAGCATATCAGGCTGCATTGCAATCCAAGAAACACCATATAGCAAAGCCCAGATAACAGAATGACTCATCAAAATAAAATAGATCTTATTATTCACCTCCTCTTACAGGTTTACTGCATTAACTTTTCCTCCATGCTCTCTGCAAACACGTGATCTTTTTGTTTGCTCACCCCCGGCCCGTGAAGCGGACCAAAAATGCCCACAGCCGCTGACAGCACGTGGGAGCTGGTCATGCCGCACTCTGGGCACCTGTTGAATTTTATGCTTCCTAGAGCTCAGGTGTGTTTGTTCCCATGCCCGCTGATGCCTGTGGCACCCGTTAATGATAATTAAAATAAACAGTAAATAAAAAATACATAATTCAGTTAACTGTAAGGATCAAAATAAAGATAGTTGCTGCTTCTGTGAAAATTCAGTTAAATTCTTCAGGAAAAAGAAGTTCCACCAAGGCTAACCATTGTAAAATAATTGCCGTCACTGTAGTTGCAAACAAGGCAACTGTAAATGATAGGGAAATCATAAGAATCTCCGAAGATTCTATTTATAATTCGTGATTGTTGGTCTCATCCCCTAGGGCTGGATGCATTGCTGTCTGCAAAAACACACAGGCTCTGTTTGCAAAGAAGCAGGGAACCAACAGCGACTGCAATTTGTTTGTTACCATGGCAAGAACATGTACTGAGATATTTGATTTTTTTTTTTTTTTTTTTTGAGACAGAGTCTCACTCTGTTGCCCGTGCCAGAGTGCTGTGGCATCAGCCTAGCTCACAGCAACCTCAAACTTCTGGGCTCAAGCGATCCTCCTGCCTCAGCCTTCTGAGTAGGACTACAGGCATGCGCCACCATGCCCGGCTAATTTTTTCTATATTTTTTTAGTTGGCCAATTGATTTCTTTCTATTTTTAGCAGAGAAGGGGTCTCGCTCTTGCTCAGGCTGGTTTTAAACTCCTGACCTTGAGCGATCCTCCCACCTCAGCCTCCCAGAGTGCTAGGATTACAGGCATGAGCCACCGTGCCCGGCAGAGGTATTTGCTTTTAATGTAGGAGGTTTGAAATAATGAGAGGTACCTCAAGAAATTCGTCAAACTATCTGTGTTTAGTGTTTGTGCCTCCCTGAGATGGAGCGTTTGTGTCTCAAGATCAAAGACAAGTTTGCAAATATTCCAAGAAACGTTTGGGTTTTTCTTGGGGGTGTGTAGAGGGTTAGGGAGGAGGAATGGGGCTTGAGGAAGGGGAAGTGACCCAGCCTGGGAAGTGACCCAGCCTCTTAGACACAGGGCAGTGGCCAATAACAAGAAAGGGACAACACTTCTTTTTTGGGAAGGGCAGAGGTTCTGAGAGCAACCTTGTGAGTCTCTGACTCCGAGCCCGCCCGTGATCTGGGGAAAGATCTGCTACAAAGAGCATCTCTGAGCCCACTCGAAGCATCAGGATTCCACAGATGGGGCAAGAGCCAGCCAGGAGCAGAGGCGATTAGCAGAAACACCCTTTGTACTCTCATGGTGAATCCTTGGGCACTCTGGACCCTCAGTTTCCTCATTTGTAAAATAGGGATCGTAATGGTATCTGTCTCATAGATAGGATTAAACAATACAATTTGTTTATGTGCTTAGCACAGTGCCTGGCACGTAATAAAGGTAATAAAAAATACTTATTATAATGTTACTGTTATTTTCCAATATCATATGATCATAGAAAGAGCAGAGATGCCATAACGAAGATTGAAATTGAATTTCTCAGCCATTGTGAAGACTTGAAGCTAAATTTGTTTGACAAAGAAAGAAGAAGTGTGGCACCTTTGGAATCTCAACGCTGTGGGGCAAATTCCCAACCATTATATTAGGGAATTAATTGGAGGTCCAAGTGCCTTTGGAAATCATATTCTCCTCCGAGCGCAGCCCTTCCAGTTCTGCTGCTGATGGTGCCATACTGAGGTGCTCACACTTTCATCCAGCTGTTTCTGTCATCTGCGTGCTGAATTAGCCATATTGTGCTATAGATGGTCTATCTGTCTATCCTGTCAATCTGTCAGCTCTCTCTGTCATGTATGTACGTATGCATGCATCTATCTAATCTGATCTATTCAGTACTGCATTTATGACATGCACCATAGCATGATCTCATTTAATCCTCACACAAATACTGTAGGCTAGAACAGAGGCTTTCAAACATTTTGGAAAAATTACAATTAAGACAATCATTTTTCATGAGAATTCTGTTCATAGAAATGCTCGTACATCTGAAAGAAAACACTTATACTTACTCTATATGACATATTCTATTTCAATTGTATTATACCGTATTCTATTCTGGTCCACTTAAAAATATATTTATTGCGAGCCACAATATTGCTTTCATGGATCCTTACTGGGTTGAGTTCTTATTTTTCTCAGTTTATGAAAGAGAGAAGGGCTTGGGGAGGTTACAGACAGGCTTGAAGAGGACCAGCCGGATTCAGGACTGGGATTGGATCAACGCCTTTTCGGAAGCCCGAGCATGGGCAGGGATGCCCTGCTGCCTTTTGCACAGTGTTCCTCTCTGAGGACAGGTGGCTCCAACACAGCTGGTGCCAGCTTGCTTTGTGACGGAGAGCTGTCACATCCCACCACCTGCCTCTAGCTCAGTGGTTCTCAGTCCTGGCTGCACATTGAAGTCCCTGGAGCTTCCCTCCCAGGGACGAAGTTTCTGTAGATTTGCAGCGGGGCCTGGGCAGGGGTACTGTGCATTATTTTAAAGCTGCTCAGGTGATTTCAGTGTGGAATAAAGTTGAGAATCCTTGTCACAGGGGACCTGGTTAAGCTCTCAATTCTTCCTATTTTGCTGGGGGGCTTGGATTGCAAAGCAAGCTAGCTACTTTGCTAGGGCATTTATAACCAGAGAAGATGAAATAATATGTACAAGCAGAAACACAAGGCATATTATTAAAGCAAGCATGTGTGCAAAACACAGCGGCCTTTCAATGGCAGCATTGTTTCCCTGTTCCCCCAGCTGGCTCCCAAGTATGTAACGCCACTGCAGAGCCGGCTGCGGGAGAGAAAAATGAAGTGCACTTTCCTGAATTTTTCTGGTAGCATCCACTTTCACTAGACCTTCCCCCTCGAGGAGAGAAGAACAATACCCCCATTGAGAGGGCTTTGTAGCTTGAATCTCAATTTCCTCTAATAATTCCTGCTTTTCTCTGTGTAATGGTTTCAAGGTCCTGGGTCACAAAGTCCTCCTTGAAATTGGAGGGCTGCCTTATTTTCTTATCGATGGTATAGAAAGCCCCAAGAATACGGTCAAACTGAATTTCTCCCCCCTCCCCACCAATAGACTGAAGAATTTATGAATTCTAAGTGCTTTCTACACATGCACAATCTATTCTTGGAGAAAGAGAACGGCCCTTCATGAACGATTGAGGCAGCCATCCCCGATTGATTTGGTAGAGTTTGTTTCCTTCTTAGGAAGAAGCAAGAATTCGTGGTTGGTTTGTTTGTTTCTGGATACGGAAATATTTACTTCCCTAACAGCATAAAGTCCCACACCACATATTTAGGCGATCAATAAAAATGATCATCTCCTACTGATTTCCAGCCTTGAAACTGCCATATTCCTATAGAGTTATGCAAAGACTTTAGGGGTTTATTATAATGACGTCTTAATAAGCTGCTTTGTGTCCAGCTCTTAATCAGGTTGCAAAGTTCCTTCTTCTAAAGAGAGGGTGCCATTCTAAAAGAAAATCGTGAAGTGCCAAACTTATGACTAGCCTTGACATTCATGGTTCTTCATTTACAAAAGATACAATGTAATGCCTCCTAAAAGCTGTTACATTAACAGCACACTATAATAGCAGGCGCTGATTGGGTGCTTGCTATGTGTAGGCTTTGTGTCAAATGTTTTCATTCGATCCCAATAATAACCATATCAGATAGGAAACGATATTAACCCCACTTTTCAGAAGGCAAAACCCGGGGTTCACTGAGGCTAACGGGCTGCCCTAGGCCACACAGCCTACAGATGTCATTGCCGAGAGAGGAATGCAGATCCCAGGGCCACTGAGGACCCAGTTACCTTCCCCCAAAGCATGGGAGGATGTCACTGGTGGAGAACGAGATGCTTTTAGGCACTACTACACAAATGAATTCCATGCATCTAAATGAATAAATCAAACAGGTTTATCAAGTAATGTCATACACTTGATTTGACAAATATTACTGTACAACAAGAACTAATGAAAACGAAATGAACTGATTACAGGAAAGATAGTGAGTAAACAATAATCCAAGTAGTACATGTTGAAAATTTTAACAGCTTATTTCAATGATCAGAAAATAATCTTTTGAATGGTGGAACAGAGAATGTGATGGGCCCTTTGTAACACATATATATTTTTAGTGAGTTAACTCATTATTTCTAGAATCATAGTCCCCAATATAATCAGAGCCCCTGATTTGCTGGGGTCAGGGGCACAGTCCCGATTCTGCTTTTGCCGTGGAGCACAGCCCAGCGCTGGAGACCTGCGGACCCCGTGCAAATGCTGCTACAGGTGTGGTGTGGCCAAAGGAGCCCAGATGACTTGACGGATCTGTCACTTACTTGCTTTGTGACCTTGGGCAAGTCACTTCACCTCTCTGTGCCCCAGATTTCTTCTTCATAAAATAAACAGGATGGAAAAGTTTAGATGTAAAGTGTATTTCAGTGCTATGTTTCTAGAACAGGTGGGTTAATTCATTCAAAAATTATTAATTGGGTATCTCCTCCAGCTATATTTTTCAGAAGTAGCATAGCAGTTATTTACACTGGAACTCTGGGGAAGATTACCTGGGAACTCTAGGGAAGATTATCTGGTTTGAATCTCAGTCTCTACCACTTTTTGCTTCGTGACTTTAATCAAACTACTTAAATTCCCTGTACCTCAGTTTCCCATAGGAAGCATGGGAATAGTAGGTTTCGTACACATTAATTGTCTATGTGCAGGTGCCCGGCACATTGAGAACATTACCAAGTGTTAGCCATCAGAGAATCAGGGGACTGACTTTTTTAAACTACCAAATCATATTTATTAGAGAATAAGGAATGAAGGTGAGAATGACGGTGGCTGGTGTCTAGCATGTCGTGGTTTGCCAAGATTAATTTGCAACGAGCCATTTCCAAGCCATGCTCAGACTCCATATGTACTTCTGGAAGTAACCAGCAGGTGGTGGAGTTGGATTATATTCGATATTTCAGATGGTCAGGGCCTGGCGCTCCTCCAGCCTTGGGTTTTTGTGAAATAAACATAATTTTCTTTATCAACACCTGGGGACCCTTAGGATTTGGAATAAATAGAGGCTGTGTTTGCCACTCGGTGCTGTGTATCAAGAAAAAGTCCTGCTGGCAAGTGCGCTGGCTCTCAGAAGTCGGCATCATTCGCAGCACGTGGGGGCACTTGTCAGGCATGTAAATTATCCGATGGCACCCCAGTGGGACAGAACCAAACACTCGGGGGGTGGGCCCAGTCCTCTGCGTCTGGCTGAGCTCTCTGGCGATTCTGGGGCGCGTGGGTTGGAGAACTACTGTGCCAGCGGTCTTCGTTTTGACTCCAAATTTGAGCGTTAATAGATGAAGAGGGGCTGTTGGGTGAGTCCCCCTGCCCCAGCGCCGGTGGGGACCGGCAGCTTCCGCATCTATGTGGGGCCTGAGCTTTAGACGCCGCAGAGTCTCAGGGCCCACCCCAGACGCGCTGGATCGGAGTTAGCCTTTTGACCAGGTCCCAGATTCTCCTGCACAAGCTCCTTTTCATTCCTTCTCTTCCTTTCTCTTTCTCCTCCTCTTTCTCTCTTCCCTTTGCCGGCCCCACTGCTGCCTTTTGCAGTGACAATTCCCTGTCCTCCCTGGCAGAACTGGCTGCTGAGAGGAAAAGGAACAAAGGATGGAGAAGACTGTTCTGTCACCCTGAAAGGCCTTGCTGGAAGCCTGCCGGAGAGAGAGGTCGAGTAAGCAGCCCCGGAGCAGGGCAGGAACTTTGGGGTGAGAGCTTTGCAGGCGGGGTGGCTGCAGGGCAGCTTGTAGATATGCAGTTGACGTTGTCTCTCTCTTCCTCCCCATCCCTCTCTCCCCCTGTCGTCTGTGGCTCTTTTTCCACTTCACCTGTTTTCTGGCTCTTGTCACCTGCGGGCAGTTCATTCCCACAACCCAGCATCAGCGGGACGATTCGGAATCTGCAGTGGGTATGGGTGGTTCTCGTACAGCGTGGTCCCTGTACAAGCAGCACCAACGTCCCCTGGGAACTGGTTAGAAATAGAAATTCTCAGGCTCGCTGCAGAATTACTGAGTCAGAGGCTGTGCTTTAACAAGCCATCCAGAAGATTCTGATGTGGACGACCGCTAGAGAAACAAAGCTGCAGAAGGGGAAGAAATTTTGCTGATTGCTTAACTCAAGCCGCTGGTTCTCATTCTCTTTGCTAACAGAACCAGCCAGTGCCCGGGACTCAGGTGAATTCTCAGACACAGCAGCCCTTTCCCTGGCCCTGAGGGAATGAAATATGATTTGTCTAAATTGTGATTCTTCTTTAGCAGTGACTGGGGACATTCAAGCAAGACCCTGCCTGATCTACCCCGCCCCCTTCCACCCTGCTGGCCTCGCCCACTTGTTCTTTTCTTTCGCACGACACTCCACTGACCACCTTGCTCTTTCTGGAACTTTCCAAGTATGCTCACCTCAGATTCTTTGCACCTATCATTGCATTCACCTGGGAGATTCCTCTTTTAAATATTCATATCGTTTGTTTCCTGGGTTCATCTTGACTTTTGGACTGATGTCACCTCATCAAGGTGGTCTTCCAAGGCCACCCTGACAAGTTTCAGATCTATACATTTTTTTACCACAGGGCCTTAGGCTCAGCCCTCAAAGCCTCAGTATTTCCTCCTGCAAAATGAAGTGACTGGTATGGTTTGGGGATTAATTAAGCTATCTATGAGGAGCCTCCATACGGTTTTCCACAATGGCTGTACTAATTTGCATTCCCACCAACAGTGTATAAAAGTTCTCTTTTCTCCACATCCTGGCCAGCATTTATTATTTTTCGTCTTTTTGATAACAGCCATTCTCACTGGGGCAAGATGGTACATCATTGTGGTTTTGATTTACATTTCCCTAGTGAAGGTTGCTATTTGGGCAGCCCTCTCCCTTCACCCTGAACCCTCCTGTCCTCTTCCCTGCTTGGTTATTTATTCTTTGTAGCATTTTCACTACCTGACAGCCTATTCTAGTTTCACTCGTTTGCTTATTTATTTTCTGTGTTCCTAACTACAATGTAATTTCCGTAAGAACAGAGGTTTATTCCACTTTGTTTAGAGCAATCGTTCTCAAATGTGGTCGCAGGATCAGCAGCATCACCATCACCTGGAAACTTGTTAGAAATGCAAACTACTGGGCTTCCCCCTAGTCAAGACTGACCAAGTCAGAAACCTTGGGGCTGGGACCAGTACACCCCCAGGTGTACTGATGCATGCTGCAGTCTGAGAGCTGCAAATGGAGTGCAGTACCCGTGGCTCCTGCACCATTGCTACGTTGCTTGGTGTATAACAGGTGCTCAAAAGATGCATTGTTGAATGGCTGCATGGACTTGAGAGCTCGTCTTAGACTTAGATGGTGGAAAAGTAGAGGGTTGAGAAAGAGGAACTGGATTTGAGAGCAAAAGGAGGCAGAAAAAAAAAGACCCCAAAATAGTAAAAGAACAGAAATCAGGCTTCAAGATGAATTGCTAAGAAAAAAAGGGAAGGAATAGATAGAAGATGAAGGAGTTAGGAACCAGAAATAGAAAAGGAATAGAAGGGCTTGGGGAGTTTTAGAAAGAAGCCCAGAAACAGCTGAGTTAAGTGAGAGTATTGAATGAGAAAGTAAAGGGGAATTTTAAAGTGTTGTGACTATGTATTACCTCATTGTTGTAGAGACATCTGTGCAAAAATCTTGAGTTATAATGAATTTTTTAAAAGTGACAGGTTGTATTTCTTCTACTGCATCTCCTCTATGGGGCTGAATCTCCCAGGTTCTGATTTAGGAAGATGACATTGCATTGGTTCTGTTGTCATCATTGCCATTATCACAGATTGTAAGAACCCAATCTGTAACTGACCTCCTTTGATACTGACTGTGCCACGTGGTACAAGAACCTGGGCTTTCTGTCATGTGGACCTGTGGCAAAGTCCCTGGGATCTCTCTTATTGGATATGCCTTCTCTGAGCAAAATGAGGATGGTATCTTCCTTAATGAACAAATGTGAGGATTAACCATGTGCAACACACCCTACCATATAAAGACCCACTGGGGCCACTCAAGAAATATTATTTCCCTTTTCCTCTACCCCCATTTTCCTTCTCATTAAAATTACAATGAAGCCCCAACACAATCGTTGGAGATTATACCACTAATAAAACTAATGGATCCAAAGTTGAGTGAAGTCTCACCTAAAGATGCAGAAGTGACCAAGGTGATCCTATCTGTACCAAGCTTCAAGCTGAGTGAATTGAGAGCAAACACAACCAAGCATACATTGTGCCATTAATCACCTGAATAAGCTTAAAAGATGAGAGTGAGCAGATTGTCTGAAAATTCCATGCAGGTGACTCCCAAAGAAACGGGATCAGCACCGCACAACCGCTGAGCTTTCTTTTGACCTTTGGATGGTAGCCGGCAGCCTGCGTTCTTTCTGCAGGTGCATTGCTGCAAAGCCAGCTGAGATTTCCCCACAGCGGATGTGCTCAGGCAGGGAGTGTGGCACATCCCAGGGCAGGGTCACTGAGGGCTTTTGAGCAATCATTTTCTCTGGGTCACTGTGGTCATTGCATGGGGGGGGGGGTGAAGTGCTCCAGCCTGTAACTGGTCTAGATTGATAGTGACAGAAAAGCACTCTCATTGTCAGTGCCTACCTGCTGAGGCGGAAATGCCAGCTGGCATGGGCACTGAGGATAGAACCAAGTGGACGGTCCGATGAAGCCAGGATCACCAGGTGCATGAAAGGAGAAACAACCACCATTTCTTGAAGGCCAATTATGTGCCAAGCATTGTGCCAGGTGGTTTTTTTTTTTTTTTTTTTTTTTTTTTGCAGATGAGAAAACTGAATCTCAGAGGTTTTACAGCTTTCCCAAGGGCTCACAGCTAGGGCTTGTTGGCACCAGGATACAAATAGAGACCTAGCATCAAACTCAAATGGCTTCCATTATGTGATGCTAGGAACTGGGCCAGAAGACAGCAATAACGTGGCTTAAATAGACCCTGTCATGCTGGAACGATTGTATTTTTGAGCAAGAGCTAGACTATGCCTTTAACTTTCATTGAACCTTGGAGTTGAGTTACTCTTTCTGGATGTGTGCTACACCTATAAATTGAGATGATATTCCGTTTGGTTGGCAGAATAGCTAATAAGCAACTGCAAAGTACTTTGCTTCTTGTAGGGTACTATTATGGGCTTTCCTGACCTTCCCTAAAGGACAGACTAAGTCAGTGTATTGTCATGTGTAGAAGGAAGAAAAAGGTGCCGGCTCTGTTGGTTTTCTCATTAGTGTCTAGTTAGCGCATTGATAAAATGGGAATACCAGCCCTTAGATTATAAGAATCAAATCAATGATTTAAGTTCAGTGCTTAATAGGCACTCAGTACATGGTGGCCATAATATCATTATTAGAGGAGGGAAAAAGCAATTGCCTCTAACCATGGATGCTGAGCTCTGTAAGAAATGGGGCTTAGCTGGCCCTGGTGGCTCATGCCTGTAATCCTAGCATTCAAGGGGGCTGAGGTGGGAGGATCGGTTGAGCCCAGGAGTTTGAGACCAGCCTGGGCATCATAGCGAGACCCCATCTCTACAAAAAATTTAAAAAATTAGTCAAGCATGGTGGGGCATGCCTGTATTCCCACCTACTTGGGAGGCTGAGAAAGAAGGATCTCCTGAGCCCAGGAGTTGGAGGTTGCAGTGAGCCGTGATCATGCCTCTGCACTCTAGCCAGGATGACAGAGCGAGACTCAGTTGCCAAAAAAAAAAAAAAAAAAAAAAAGGGCTTGCTTTTTCTGAGCAGTGGGATTGATTGACGGTGGGTAGCTCCTCTCTTCCAGGAAGGGAAATGTGTAGGATGATGAAGAAGGTGCTAAACGGCATATTTGAGAACTCTGTTCACCGTCTGCCCACCTTCCTCTGCGTCTCAGTCTTCTTATGTGTTAAGTTTCTTTAGACCAGTGACTGTAAGGTGAGATGTGTGGGGTACTGGTTCCCAAGAATGGCTGTAGGGCTCAATAATTAAAGCATGCAGGGATCCAATTAGTTAGGGAAATGGAGTGCTAAGCAAATTAAGCGGCTTCTCCCTTTCCCTCTCTTTCTTTGACTTCTCAGATCCTTGGAGATCCAGCACATTCACTGGCACATTCAAGACGGGGTGCAGTGGAGAGTGTTTCTCAAGTTCATTTGAAAGACACTGTGGAAGCCTTTTACTCTATCGCCCCTGCAGCCCTTCTCCACTTGAAATTCTATGATTCCCATGTCTGGGTCATGCAGAACGGCCGGTTCTTTAGAGGATAGTGACATAATTTTTCTATTTATGACTTAAGGTTGTTGATAAGGCAGAGCCTCCTGACCTTTTATCGCTGGAGGCATGTGCAGTCCTTCAGTTACCTTCCTCGCTTGTGAACTGGGTGCACTCATTCAGTCGGGTCGCTTGTTCGCATGGGTTTGAAAGGACTGCATTTAATTTTGAATCGAGGAGAAAGTGGTAATGGTGTCCTGAGTCACCGGTGAACCCGGCTCCAAGCCAACCTCAAAGCGAGCATAGTCTTACACTGATTAAGAAATCTTGACAAGGTGACAGTCAGAATTATTGGAAGCCCTTAGAACCAAACAGTTATGGCAGCACAAGTTTCCAATTTTTGCTTTTCATTTTTATTATCTTTATTTATAATAATCTTAAATGAGGGAACCATTAAATAGAAAAATAAGGACAGCTACCAGTTCTTAAAGTGCTTACCATGTGCCTGTTACTGTTCTAATGATTTTTACTTACATTATATCTTCAGTTCCATTCTTGTGAGGATACAGGGAGGAGATGGATACAGTGTAACTTAGTAAATGTTCTGAAGTTACACAGCTTAGAGGAGGATGGTCCAAATCCCACCTTAGTCAATTCCTAGCCATGTGGCCCTGGCCAAGTTGCTTATTTGCTTTAAGCTTTATTAGCTCTTCTGAAAAATTGGAATAAGATAATAGTATCTACATAACAAGGCTGTTGTGAGGATTAAATGAGATATTGCATTTATGGAACGCAGAATGTGGCTGACATACAGGCAATACTCTAAATCTGCTAGCTATTTTTAAATCATTATTAGTAGTATGTTGACATGTGTGTTAGGAGGCTGTTATTTTATCTCAGAGGTAAGTGCTTTTTATGCCAAAAATGTAGATATGTGCATATGGGATAGGTATAAGAGTTATACTATTTTTAGTCATAAGTTTATGCAGTTTTCTTTCTTCTAATGAATTAAGACTATTCATTAAGAGCTCCGTGTGAACCAAAAGTTTGGAATAAAATCCTATTGAGCTGTACAGCAGAGGGAACTCTCATAGAGTACCGGTAGATGTTTAAAGCTGCAGCCACTACGGGGAACAATTTGGCAAGATCCAATAAAGATGAGGGTGTGCATGTCCCTGACCCAGCAATGCCCCAATATCCTGGAGGAATTCTCACACACATGCACAAGCAGACATGGGCAGGAATGTGGAGGGCAGGAGGCTTTGAAATAGTAAAAAATGGAAACAAACTGAAGATCCAGCGACAAGATAATGGGTGAATAAATTGGGATAAAGTGGAATATTATGCTGAAGTTAAAAGCAATGATTGGAACTGTTAGGGTGTGAAGTCCATGCACAGGGAGAAAGAATCTTCAGAAAGTGATTGGGACACACAAAAGTCAAAGTATTGGCAAGGCAATATCATAAAAGCAAAATGTTGAATTAAAATCAAATTGCAGGAAAACATATGCAGAATAAAACCTACAGGCAATATCTATATGATCATAAATATGTTTCTATATAGCAATAGTATTATATAAAACAGGCTTGGAATAGTGAATACCCAAATCCAGAATTCAGGATGGCTGTTATTTTCTGGGAAAGAAGGAATGGAAATGAATTTGCTGAAAAGAAAGCAATTCGATTGCATCTGGAATATTTTATTTCTTATATAAAAGTGTTGGGACATGAATGACCAGCATCAAACTTTGACAAAGCTGGATGGTGGATGCTTTTCTGCATACTTGAAATGTTTCATGATTTTAAAATGACCAGTTTTTGTCTCCTCTCTCTCCTGTTTTTGTCTTTGTTTTGTAATTTCAGCACCTCTAGCCCCTTATATCTAGGTGTGCATTTTGTGGGGGGACAGCATTTGCTTTTACCTACAAACCTTCTGTAAAGGACTTTGGGCTCATAGATTCCAGCTCCAAGCATTAGGACTTGTTTTCTGCTGGGTGTTCAAGATGAGAGGTCACACGGTGCAGGCTGCATCCCGGATTGAGTTAATTATTTAATATGACTTCCTCCTGGTCCGTAAACTCCGTGAGCTCTCCTGACAGCCAACTCATTCACACTCAGTGGCCTGCAGAGGGAGAGGGGCCAGAGGGTGACACGGGTGGCAAGAACAAAGCAGCATCCCTCCCTGCGGGTTATCAGTGTTTGTTTCTGCTGCTTGCTCAGCAAACCGACCGCATAGATAGGGCTGCCGGAGGAAACCAGGAGCTGCGGGGTTGTCACTGACCTACCGAGGGAAGGTTCAGGGAGGACAGGGAGGTTCGTGACTTGCCAGTTAAAGTGTGACTTCACCCAAGGTGGACAATGGGGGCAGGTGAGGCATTGAGTTCATAGATGAGCTCAGTGTCAATGAGGACAAATCCAAAGGGTGACTCTGCATGTACCTGTGTGATAAATGCAGTGGGGCAGGAAAATGCACACGCGGTCTGAAGTAAAACACTTTGCATATCATGCCTTGCATGTTTCAAGCACACCGTGAAACGTCTAACCGTGACATCGGCACAGTGAAATGGCTCCTCGAGGACAGGGAGTGCTTTTGTATCCCTTAAAGAACTTATTAATATTTAGATTCCAAGGAAGCCAAGTGGAAGCATAAAACAACTCTTCCTTGTGGGTGGGTTTGTGGTGGGTTGGTTTATGTTATTTTATTTTGGTAAGAACACTTAACATGCAATGTCGCTATCTATGGCCACAAGGTCATACACAGGACTCCAGAACGTACTCATCTTGCACAGCTGAAATTTTATCCCTGTTGATTAGCAACTCCCATTTCCTCCTCCTCCAACCCCTGGCAACCACTCTTCTGTTCTTTGCTTCTGTGAGCTCGACTATTTTAGACACCTCCTATAGTAAGTGGGATCATGTAGTGTTTATCCATCTGTGACTGGCTTATTTTGCTAAGCATACTGTCCTCAAGGTTCATCCATGTTGGCTCATATTGCAGGAGTTCCTTCTTTTTTAAGGCTGTGTAATATTCCATTATATTATATTTATATATAAAATAAATCTGTGTGTGTGTATATATATATATATATATGAATAATATACCAGATTTATTTATTCCTTCATCTTTTGATGGATATTTAGGTGGTTTCTACACGCTGGCTATTGTGATAAATGCTGCTAGCACATATATTTTCAAGGTCTTGATTTCAATTCATGTGGATAAATATGCAGAAGTGAGATTGTTGGATCATATAACCAAAGCAAAAATAGACAAGAGGGACTACATCAAACAAAAAAAGCTTCTGCACAATAAAGGAAACAATAGAATGAAGAGGCAACCAACAGAATGGGAGAAAATAATTATAAATCAGGTACTTGATAAGGGGTTAACTTCTAAAATGCATAAGTAACCCCTACGATATAATAGCAAAAAACCTCCAATGACTTGATTAAGAAATGACCTAAGGACTTGGATAGCCATTTCTCCAAAGAAGAAATACAAATGGCTAACAGGTATATGGAAAGATGTTCAACATAAGGAGCCATCAGGGAAATGCAAATCAAAACCGTAAGTCACCTACCTAACACCTGTGAGGCTATTATCAAAACAACAGAAGACAGCAAGTGTTGGTGAGAAGAAACTGAAATCTTTGTCTATTGTTGGTGGGAATGCAAAATGGTGCAGCTGCTATGGAAAACAGTCTATAGGATATAGGTTCCTCAAAAAATTAAAAATAGAACCATCCTATGATCCTGCAATCCACCTTGGGGTTTGTTTTAAACACATGCATGTCTCTCTTGTGTTCCCCTACCTTTCCCTGCGGGTAGGTAAGTGATGGCTGTAGCTTGGGACTTGGGCTTGATAAATCTTATTGTAAAATGAATGCCTTTAGTGTTTTCTAGACATTGTAGTGCTTGGAAAAAAAATTCAACTTTTTTCTTTTTGAAAATTTCAAACTACAAAAGAACTACAAGAATAGCATTATAAATACCTTTTTTTGTCCTTCACTCACATTCCTCAAATTGTTAACATTTTGCCATATTGGCTTTCCCTATCTCTTTATAATAATTACTATAACTTATATAATTTGTATAATATATGATAATATAATATATACATGCTTTTTTTCTGTTAAATCATTTGACAGGAAATTGCAGATATTATGCTCCTTTACACCTAAAAACTTCAGCATGTATCTCCTAAGAGCAAGGGCATTCACTTATATAAGAACATGCAATTATCAAATTCAGAATATTTAACATTGCTACAGTATTATAATCACTAGAGTCTATATTCCAATTTTCTAAATTGCTCCTAAAATGCTACTTAAGGCAATTAATTTCCTGATCCAAGATCCAGGTCTTCTAGCGTATTATCTTGTCTCTTTAGTCCCTTTATTCTAGAGTAGTTCCTTAACCTTCTTTGTCTTTTCTGATATTGACGATTTTGAAAAGCACAGGCCAGTGGTTCTGTAGAATGACTCCCAGTTTTAATTTGTTTTTCTGATCATTTCCTCCTGAGTAGATTTGGACAGGAACACTACAGAAGAGGTGTTGTGTTCTTAGTACAGCATATCTCCAGGCACACGATGTCGGTTTGTGACTTTATTGGTGATCCGTATTTTGATCCCTTGGTTAGGTGGGGCTTTGAAATTTTTAAGATGCAAGTCACTGGAGTAAGTTTATTGCCACGATTGCTTCCTTGAGTGTAAAGGTTGCCTTGGCGTAGGTCTCTCGTAGGGAGGGCCCTTCCCCACTCCTATCTAAGAGACAGTCTCTGCCAGCCCTGCCTTGGAACATGGGGTCAACCTCTGGCCACCTCCTGGCTCCCCTAGAGCCTGCGTTCTAGTGAGGAGGGACAGGCAGTAAACACGTAAAAAATCATCTGAATAAATAAGTCAACTCCCGATTGTGGTAAGTGTTGTGAAGAAAATAAAACAAGGAATGAGATAAAGAGTTAGGCAGGGAGAAAGTTCCCACCTGTTAAACCAAGTCCCTGTCCTGCTGGAGTACCCACTGCAGTGGGGTAGACCCAGGAAAACAAATGAATAAATACATAGTGAGTGAAGTGTAGTGATAAGTACCTGGAAGGGGAATGAAGCTGGGAAGGGGTGGGAAGGAGTGTTCTGGAGAGTTCTATGGAGGGGGACAGAGAGGAGCTCTTTCTGGAGGTGACAGTTGGGTGGAGACAGAAATGAAGTCTTGGGGGCACGAGTCTTGTGGACTTTGTGGGCAGAGTGGTCCATGCAGAGGGGACTTCAGGGGCATAGTGGTGGAGGCAATAGCCCGCTTAGCACAATAGAGGAAGAGGAAGGGGGCCCAGTGGGGTGCGGGCCGGAGTAGAGGGCCAGGTGGGGGAGGAGGAGATGAGAACCAGGGAGTGGCCAGGCCGGACCCTGTAGACTCTCCAGGCTATGGTGACGACATCAGCTTTTATCCTTACAGTGGAGGCAGAAACCACTGGGAGGCCACAGGAAGTGCCATGCTCCGTGTTTTAAAACTTTTTTTACTTCTTGCAACTTTGTAGAGAAGTGGATGAGTGGGAAGGGTTGTGCCCAAGGGAAGCAGGAAGACCAGTGTCCAGAAGAAAGACCCAGCGGGCTCCCTGGGAACGGTGACCTTGTTTTGTTCGTCTGCATCTCCCCAAAGCCTAGTAAGAGATGCTCAACATTTGCTAAATAAATGAAAGAATGGATGAATGCATCCAACAGTTCACTAGCTTCTATTATTGTTAGTTTTCAAGTACAGAAATCCATCTCCCTGATGGCGAATCTGCACTGTGTCATCCATTTAGCTCAAGCGGGACCACATTTCCCTGGGTTTGCTTTCCTCCGTAGTTCCTGGTTGGGGTTGTCCGCAGGAGACATGTGCGTGTGATTTAGGAGAGCGGAGTGAAGGCAGAGGCATTTTTAAGTACTCTCACGGTCAGTGTGGCCTGGGCACCGTCACAGCTCACGACAGCTGTGGGGGATCTGCAGGCTCCTCTCCTTAGCCCGGGGCGGTGGCTTTGCCTGCGGCTCCTGCGGCCCCACTGGCCAGCTCCTTCCTTCTGGTCCCAGAGTGTGACTGCATGGCAAGGAGAGTCCACTGCTGATGCAGGTGACCTGCAGCACTGAGATCAGAGACCCAGGCAGAGTCACGGTCGCTGTGCGTCGTGGGGGTTTCACATCGTCCTTTGTCTCTCCTTCCTGCCGTCTTCTCCACTGCAGTTGGGCCAACTCCAGCGACAGTCCCACAATCGTGCACAGCAGAATCCCACAGTAACGCCCCACCCAATGCCACTTCTGCCTCCCTGAGCAAACCCTGAGGATACAGACCTAATTTGAGTATTATTCAAGCTTGGGCTTTTCTATTCCAAATTTCAGGGGAAAAAAATTAATTTTTAAAGGTAAGTTTATAAAGATAACGGATCAACCTCTTACTCTACTGGTACAGGTGATGTTCACCAAAGCATACAGAAGAGTTCTCAAATGGATGAGCATGTCTCTCTTTGAATTTCATAAACATTGGTGAGAAAGCAGGCTTTATATTGTTTGTTTGCCCAAGAGGGATATAAGAAAATGTCTCTGTTCGATTTTGCAATCTGTGGACTGAATAACTTTGCAGTGAGTCGTGGAGTGATGAAGTTCAGCTGGGAATCTCTGGCAGACCCCCCCCCCCCCAGCTCTGCTTGGGACCTGTGACCTTTCACTGAGTTCCTGAGATTAAAGTTTAGTCCTAGCTTAAGGCCAGATCTAAAAGATCCTAAATTTGGGGGAGTGCAGGAAAAATAGACACGAAAGATAGATTGAAGTGGCCATTTGAGATCCAGACCACTGGAACAGGGAGAGGAGGCCACTGGGTTTTGTGACAGTTCAGGGCACAAGCTCTGTGGTCAGCCAAGGCTGGATTTGCACGCCAACCATACTGTGTAAGCAGAAGCAGTTCACAACGCATCTTCACATCCTGATGTCCTGATTTATAATGCAGGTGATAATCACTTTCTCACTGTGTTTGCAAAGGTCGAATAGGACCCTAGATGAAGGACTAGGCACAGTGCCTGGCAACCAGGGCAGGGGGCCACGGATGCTTGGCTTTGACCTTGCTAGGTGACCCGGGGCAAATTAGTGAAATTTTATGTGCCTCAGCTTTCTTATCCATAAAACTGGGGCTCCTAATAGCATCCTTTATGAATATTAAGTAAATAAGATAGTGGTTAGGATGGCCAACACTAGATTCAGATCCTGGCTCCAACACTTCATTACTGTGTGACGTTGAAAAAAATTACTTAACATCTCTGGGTCTCAGTTTCTGATTCTCTTAAAGTGAGCATGGTAATAACAGGGCCATCGTGAGAGCTACGTATAAATATCGTGCATGTGGAGCAGTGAACAGAGCCTAGCTTGTAGTGTTAATAAGTGCTCAGTAAATGTCGTTTACTATTACTGCATCCTTATCATGACAATTAGCCATATTCAAAGATCTGAGCTAAGTGCATGACATACCTGATGTTTTTAACTCACGCAACCATTGTGCTGGGTAAGTATTACACCATTCTCATTTTATGAAGAAGCTCCTGGAAGGCTGATGGTAGGGGCCGTGTTCATCTTCCTGACTGTGGGGCTGAGGCTATGCTGCCTCCACTTTATATTCTTCTAAGAATATATCCTCAGTGCCTGCATTGCTGGGACTAGGTGTCACCTCCTGGGACACATTTGAAAGCCACCACACACACACACACACACACACACACACACACACACACACACACACACACACACACAGGTACTATATGAGGTAAGGAGTATATTGATTAGCTTGATTGTGCTAATCATTTCACAATGCATATGTGTGTCAAAACATCACGTGGTATATCTTCAGTATATACAGTTTCCACTTGTTGGTTACACTGCAAGAAGCTGGAACAGAAGGGGAAAAAAAAAGGACTGTGGAGATCTCTTTGTGTTGGGGTGACTGATCTCCCGGTTGCCCTCAGTTTCCTTTACTCTGAGAGAAAAGCAGGCATCCTGAGGGGCTTCTCAAGGGCACAGCATAAAACCTGACCCTTTTGCATTCACGCACAGAGACCTTAGCGAAAACCTGCTTTTAATAATGGAGAATGACACTATACAAAGTCGGGATGTTTCTTCATAGAGGACGCCTGAAATCTCTATCCCTGAGGAAGCTTGTTGCCCATGAGCGGGAAAAGAGAACAAAATGTAATGAGCGGGATAAATATTCTCCTTGGACTGCTGCCAAGTGACCGACAGACAGATGCTGGCGGCATGGAGCTGTGCTGGTGGCTGAGGCCGGATATTTCAGGACTGCAATGTGTTAGGTCAGTGGTTCTCCACAGGGGCCATTTTGCTCCTCCCAAGGGATATGTGTCCATGTCTGTAGACAGTGTTGGTTGTCACACTGGGTGACGCTACTGCCATCCAGTGGGTAGAGGTCAGGGAGGCTGATAAACATCCCACAGTGCACAGGACAACCTGTCACAACCACAGCAAAAACATATCTGATCCAAAATGTCAACAGTGCCAAGGCTGAAGAGCCTAGAGTTGGACAGGTATGAGGCAGCTGCCACCAAATGCTAATAGCTAAAGATAACTCTTCTGTGTTTGGATGTGTGTGTTAGTCAGCTTGGGCTGCCATGGCAAACTGGGTGGGCTGAACAAGGGACATGTATTTTCTCACCGTTCTGGAGGCTGGAACTCCGAGATCATGGTGATGGCATGGCGGGGGGCTGGCGAGGGCTCCCTTCCTGGCTTGTGGACAGCAGCCTTCTTCTTGTGTCTTCACATGGCAGGGAAGGAGAGAGAAGAGGGGGTAGGGAGGCGGAGAGAGAGAGGAAGAGAGAGGAGCAGAGAGGGAGAGAGAGCAAGAGAGAAAGAGGGAGGGAGCATGCGGTGCCTTTTCTTATGAGGGCACTAACCCCAGCACGAGGGCCTCACCCCAATGGCCTCATCTAACCCAAATTACTTCCCAAAGGACCCATCTTCAAACATATTTAGGGTTGGGGCTTCAACACATGAAATTGGGGGAAACAGAAGCATTCAGTCCATAACAACATAGCTAATAAGATCAAACACTTACATGGTGTTTACTCTTCTAAGTGCTTTACGTACATATACACAAACTCATTTAATCCTCAAACAAGTCTAAAAGCCAGCGACGGATGATTTTATGCCCATGTGTCCAAGGTCACGTTGCTTGAGTTTGCAGAGCCTGTCTTCCAACCCAGGCAGTCTGGCTCCAGGGTTTGTGTTCTTAAACAGCCATGTGCAAAGTAACTGACATACTCCATTAGTAGAAACTCTGAAAAACAGTTGCAACTCTGCTAAACCAGGAGTTGCAAACTTAATTGCTTCCAGCAATCATGGTTTTTGCCAGTCGTGGGCATTTCTGCTTTCATGGGCTACTTCCTGCAATTAAAAAAAAAATATGTAAGAAATTATATTTAATGGCTGCATTGGCATAAAAACAAATACAGCCCAGGTTGGATTCATTATTGTATATTCATTATTACAATATTTCTTTTTCCTTCTGACTTTGAAATTAAAATGGAAACATTTTTGTGGCCCCCTAAAAGGGTCCCAGGCCCCAGGCGCTGTGCCTAATGGAGACATTGGCGCTGGTGGCAGCGGGCTCTGGCGGTCGCATGTTGGATTGGAGAGAGCCAGGTAGAAAAACGACGTGGCAGGAACCCCAGCCCCTCCTGGGAAGCCCCTTCTCCAGGGGTGGCTGTTGTTCAGCTCCAGCCCAGGTTGGGACGCGGAGGGAGGGCAGAGGATGAGGGCCCGGTATTGACAACTTTAGAAAAGAAGCCAGGAACCCAAATCCAAATGTTCTTTTAAATGAATTCACTGTTTCCATAAGCTCTATGCTAATAAAAAAGAAAAAGAAAGAAAGAAAGAAAAGGAAGGAAGAATGAAAGGGAACAAAACCTCACACTTGGGTTAAGGAAGTGGACCCTGGGCTAGATGTGCCTCGGCTGGTGCACTTGCTGGGCACGTGCCTTGGGCAACAGACTCCATTTCTCTAAACCTCATTTTATCATCTGCAAAACGGAACTAGTACTAGAATGCACTTCTCCTGCAACGATGTGGATGTTGAATGGGAACTGGATTTGCATCTTAGTCTTAAAGTACAGGGGCATTTCATACCCAAACAGGAACTAGTAGATTGCATTTCTAATGCTTTCTGGAACTAGAAAAGTGATATAAATGGGCAAAAAAAAAAAAAAAGCCAGGTGGGGCCCATGGCAGGCTGGAGAACTCAGACTTATACTGAGCACCAGCTATGGTTCCGCCTGGCCAGTTCCTGCCATCTGAGGGTGTGGCCCATGTTAAATACGCCTCCAGTCTTAAATAGTGGCCAGGAATCTGGATTTTGTGTAAAATGCCTCTTTTATTTTTTTATGTTGGTGATGTATTTCCGTTTTTTTTTTTAAATACAAAAGGGACCAAATGCCAAATGATGCCCATCCGCAAGCTGGATAGGGCCCAGGTGGTCACCAGTTCATGGCTGGCTCTAACCAGAAGGCGAGTGTCTACACAGCGTCTGCCTGTCTTGTAGGTCTCTGGTGGCATTTGTAGAAGTGTCTGCTTCTACACTTTTAGGAGATCCGGTTGGAAGATTAATCTTGTCATATAGCTCATATAAGAAAAAAAAAAAAGAAAAAATTTTCAATCAATTGGGTCCTTGATATTATGACTGTAAGTATCTCTGGAAACTGAAGATGTCACCAGGAAGAAAGGACAAAATTATATGAAGGATTAAGCATGACCAGGGCACAGACTTTTTTTTTTTTTTTTTTTTAAGGAAAAGAATAAGAGAGAGTGAAATAAATGAACAAAGAACTCAGACATGTAAATCATGGCACTCTAGAGGAATTTCTAAACTCAGAAATCACCGGGAAAATAATGTTAGGTTCTCTTCCTTTTCCAATCAGATTTTTTTCCACTGGTGTAGGGAGGTACTTCTTGTTATAGCAGAAGAGAACTAAAGAGACCTTCATGGTTTCAACTTTCTGAAACAATTTCAAAGGTAAATAATACGGAAACTGGAGTTAGTAAATGACTGGCCCGTGGCCCATGGCACTTGTTAACATCCCAAATACACATGGGATATGGCGAGGGATGTAAATGAGTGACACAGGCCAGCAGGGAGGCAATAGGGAGTGGTGGGGAGTGTGGCAAAGCAGCAGGGCCTGGGACACCCAGCGCTGCCACACAGGAAGTGGCCCCCTGTGGACAGATCTACCTTTAGAAGACAAGCGAAAAGCCCAATTTTGAGAATGAAATCTCTTGATTTTTAAAAGTTGTCGACAAATTCAAAACCACAAAACACACTGTGCAAGCCAAACAAAGCACATCCGAGGTCTGCATTTGCCTGGGAACCTGCCAGTCTGCGACTTGTGCTTAAGAATCTTCCAGCACCCCCTACATTTCCTGACAAGGTGGTTTTCACCCCGCTTCCTGTCAAGTGTTTACTCGCCAGGAACGCTTGGTGTGATCATTTTTGTAACTCTTCATCCTGAATAAAGACCGTAAGTCAAGACAATATTTTACTTTTTGTTTCCTCCCTACCATTCACCGGTTTGTGCTTGTTCAGCCAGAAATTCAGAAACCACAGGAAGGCTCTTAAGAACTAAACATCTTAAACTCTCATCCTAGCACTGTTTTTATTAAAGAATTTTCTTTTCATAGTAAACTAGAGAGAGGATGTTCAGAGTCCAGGGTTATAAGGTGCAGGTTTTTTTTTTTTTTTTTTTTTTGCTCAGCAGAGCCCAAAATAGACTGGCAAAAATACAATTTGGTGAATGTTTAATGTCCAAATACTATTCCTCCTAACTAGAGCAGTCACTGGAACCAATTCTACCTCTGCACATAGAACATGACACTGACCAGGAGGCTAATTTCCTTTTTCATGCACTGCTCATTCTATTTGAGCATCTTCAGTGCAGCCACAACAAGAAAAACAGCAGCTCGACACCCAGCTGGATTATAAGTCTTTCTCCTGAGTTTTCATGCAAACCCGAAGAATGAGTCAGAGATGAGTCGTAAACCCATGAACTTCAGTTTCGGGTGAAGACCCATCATTTAAGACGAAGCAAGTTCCCCAGACTATAATTTTTTCTATTTAGTGAACAAACGTGTTTACTTTAAAACACTAATCAATAAAGTCGTGAGACAGACATCACCTTTCAAAGAAATGCAGAAATAGTTATCAGGCTTCAAACTATTTACAATAGAAAAATACATCATAATAAAACAGCTGGGGATTATTGACTTATTAAAGTTTAGACACACCTTCACACACACACACACACACACACACACACACACACACTTCCAAGACACAAGGCAGTGAGCAAATATTTAGTGAGGCCAACCACATTGGTTCATTTCACGGCTCTGAGCTTCTCTAGCTGGGTGGTGCTGGCCACCTAACTCGACTTCTTTTCCCTTCTGTGTCTCATCTGCAAAACATGGGTAATAACAGAACCTCCCTCAGAAAGTTATCGTGCAGCTAAACTGATACAAAACATCCAACACTCCTAGCGCAGTATCTGACACATAAACAAGGAGTCCTTAAGTGGTAAGTACTAACTAATGCTACCAATAATGCCACCACTAACGTCCTTAGACGTGCCTCGCTTCCAGCTATTGCATGGGACAGACAGAATTGTTTAATTCCAGAGTTTATACTCTGTCTGTCAAAGCCCGTGGGACCAGAATAAGCGCCACAAAATCCATAACCTGAGTCTATGTTTCACATCACGTTGAGGCAGAGAAACAGCGAACCTTGGTCAACGTTGATCTCATTAAATGTGACTCTGTTTGTGCCTGTAAAGACTCATATAGGCAGGTGCGTGTGTCCCTGCGTGCGAAGCACGTGTTCTCTGTGAGATGAATCCGAAGGCAGCTGTTGCTCTTGAGTTGTTGCAAAAGTCCTACCTCTATAAAGCACATGCCAGTTTGATCAAGGAACAGGGCAGGAAATGCAGTATTTTGCTGTTGTTGGATCCACTTTTTCATCATAATTTCTCACTCAGACTAGGCACAGCTAAAATAAGTATAAATTAGTCACTTTACCTGTTTTCATTTCAGCTGGGCAGGGGGGAGGCACACGAATGCTGGAACAAGGGAGCCCGGGTTGGATTCCTGGTTGTACCACTTGTACTGGTTGGTTAATCTGGGGTCGACAAGACAGGGTTGATGGAAATAGTGGTGTCAACTCATAACATGGTTGGGAGGATTAAACGAAGATGTAGAACAGTGCCTGGGTCTGAGAACAAATTGCAGACATAAGAGCTCAATTTGGAGAGCCAGAGATTCCCAACCTGTGAGCTCCCAGCTTTGGGCCCTGCCCTGAGAGATGGCACACATACACCCACGTTTTGATGGTCTTTCAGGGGTTCATAGGTCTTCCCTACCCCCTCACCCTGCAGGCCAAGATCCTCTGTTCTAGAAAACACGTAGAAGAGCCTGGAGAAGTGTGTTTACAGATGAAAACCAGATTAGTACTTGTCTGGATACCTTAAATCTCTTCCGAACCGTGGCAGGATGAATAGGTAAATAGATACTGTTAGAGAGAGTGGGGTTTGGTTCCTTTTTAAAATGAGGCTTGAAAGTTTTCTTTTGTATCTTGGGAAGGAATGAACAGGATCTTTCAAGCTGGTGACACATCGCCTAGTTCCTCCAGGGAATGAAGAGGAGGGAGGAGTTGGGGAGCATTTGCTGGGGCTGAGGTCTGCCTTGTGCAGCCAGGAAGCCTCCTTCCTCCCGAGGTTTCCAGAGGTTTCCAGCGCTGCTTGCAGGAGCTCCTACAAGAGCGGCCTTGTGAATCATTTCCGTGTCTAGACACATCAGAGAGCAGCTGCCTGTTTACCGGGCTCGCCAAACCCAGGCGGGAGAACTGACGGGGCAGGTCCTGCGCTGAATCACTCGGAGGGAGGGAGGGAAGTGCGGGGTTAGCAGGTTCTTCGGGCCTGGTTCACTCGCAGACTCAGGCCACATTCCTCCCCAGGGAAGACCAAGTCATGTTGTCTCTTGCCATAGACATCAGGCAAGGAGACGCCGTTGATTTTGTCTCTGTCTCTTGGTGCCAGAGTAGACCCACAAGGGCTTTGAAGATGTTGTTTAGGCTTAAGCCTCGAAGAGGAATGTGACCGTCATTCAACAGTGTAGGCGCTTAACAAATACCTGGGGCCTGAATCCAAGGGGACGCCACCATGAAAAATGGGCCGCTCGATTCAGACAATCAACTTAAAGAAATACAAAAAATAAAAAAATCGGATGAATTATTTTATCTTTGCTCTTCTTTCTGAATAGCAAAGGTAAAAGAATTGCTGTGGGTTGCATTTCAGATGCCTAATCCAACATACAGTTTAATTTTAGACTTCCTCACTATTTTTCACAAATTTTTTTTTTCTTCAAACTCAGGTTCCTCTTGTATCTGGAATGTTCCATCACATACCGCAGCAGACATAGTTTCAACGACATCACCACTAAGTCATATTTACATATACACATAAATACGTGTACACACATGTATATGTGTATGAACTAATTTGATTAATAGTTGATTAAGGGCATACTTTTCTGCTTTGTAGATATTTAGTTAGACATCTATTACATGTGATTTTCATGTTTCCTTTTCATACATTAGAAACTATTTTTTTTTTCAGGTCTTAACCGTTGTTATAGGCCCCGTGAAAGTCAGATCCTAATTCAAACAGTCCTAACATAGCTAAGATGAGTAACAGTTAAGGGAGTATACACTTTATGGCTTCATTAATAAAAGAACTTATCCCTGAGATTCTTCTAAGGCTGACCAATTCCCAAGATTTCTGCAGTTTATATACTTGACTTTACGCACTTGATACATTTAGGTGGTTCCATTCTGTAGCTGGTTCATTGGATCCTACGCTATTTGGGGCTTGTGAAGGGAGAGATGTCGCCTCCCATGTCCTGAAGACCACAGGAGACACGGGAAGGAGATCCAGTGTGTGCGCTGAGATCCCAAATGGGACATTTTGAACTGAGAGGAGCATGTGCTTCAAACAGTATGTGAATTTGGGCGAATCAGATGCTCTTTGAAATGTCATCCCCAAAGGAGGGCATCCTATCCATGGGTCTCTGTGGGAGCCACTGCTAAAGACCAAAAACTTTCACCCCCTACTTGCACCAAAGCCCCACTAAGGCACTCACAGCTCCTTGCCTGGTTCCCTGGGGACCAGAACTGTGTCTGCTTGAGTTTCCCATACTATAGCCCCCGAGTTAAGCACAGTGAGAGGCACATAGTAGGTACTCGATGAATTCTTTTATGTACCACTTTTCTGGGGTCATTATGTGTGTAGCTTTGGAGTTCAACTGCCTCAGTCTGAGCCCCAGCTTGTCACTTACTTACAGTTTCAGGTAGGTCACTTCTGCCTGTGCCTTGGTTTCTTCATCTATAAAATGGGGATAATGAAAGTACCTGCATCACAGGGTGGTTGCACTTTCTTTCTAAGTACCAGTTTTCTGAATATATAAAGCTGTTTAGATTCACGTCAGTTTGATGCTTTAATTATTTTTAGTGCATTACGCTCTTTGTGTTTTTGGTTATTTGGTTATTTTCTTCTTAATAAATAAGTAGTCCAGAAATTTGGATCAAGAGAAAAGAGAATATATGTGTGTGTGTATGTTTAATATTTTCTAAGTGATTAGTAAGATGTGTCAGGCTACTATTCTCGGCCTGAACATCTTTACTTTAAGGAAATAGGTCACCTTTTATTTTTAAAAATGTGAAAATGTATCTTGGTAATGTCTTCAGCAGCATGGGATTTGGGAAAGATTGTGTCCCTCCTTTGAAGAAGGGACATACAGGAGAGACTCGAGTTCAAACTGGCACCTTTTAACTTCTCTGCCCCAGAAAATATTGGTGTATGTGTTTTAATTATTGCCAGTGTGTGTCTGAAAGTCAAAGAAAAACACTCAGAAAAGAAAGGAAGGGAAACACGTCTTTAAAATGGTCCCCCACTGGAAGCAGCCTAGCGGGAGGTCATGGAGGTGATGCTCTGGGGTGCGTCTTGGTCAGGCCTGCGTCATCCCTGGTGGTTTGCAAAGCCAGCAGCTAAGGAGAATGAGACAATGCAGGGATGCTCATCTGGCACAATTCATCTCGTGAACTTACCATCGCCAGGTCAAGAATGAATTCCTCCCCCCACACAGAATTACAGAGTTGGCCCAGGTGCACAGGGAGGAGGAAAGGCAAAGGAGTCTTGGTGTTCTGGAAACCAGAAATGATGTTGTAGGGCTTCCTTGGAGGAGCTGGCTGTGTATGCAGCCCATTCCTTGCTTGAGGACACCCACCAAAATATTCCGTAATTACCCCAGTTCGTGTTTGAGAAATAGCACAAGACGCCGTGACATTACCCAACCGTCTCCCTGTCCATTGCAGATGACAACCAGTTTTGGAAAGTCGGCCTCAAAGTTTCCTGTGTGTAGCAGTGTATCATTAGTCCTTTTCAAGAGGAATATTATTACTGTCAAGTTAGAATCTTTTTAAGCCTTTAGATGTTTAGTCTGTCTGACACATAAAAATCTCCAACCCAGCGACATATTGCATTTGGTTTTTATGGAATCATTTCTCAAAGTAGTTACTTTCCTTCCCTTCACATTTCTCCTCCACTGTCTCTACCACTTACTGTTGGCCAATTGGTGTTTTTTTTTTATTTTTTCTTTTTTAATTTGGGTTGTTTTTCTTAGTCTTCCTCAAAATGACTAGCATAAAAAACAAACAAACAAAAAAAAACTATTCCCAAATGCATGACGCTGTGAATCCCAGAGTTCAAATCCAGTGTCAGTGGAGGGCGTGACTGATGAGAAAGTAGGTAATAAATCTTGTGATAAAGGGTTCATAGGAAGGAGTTTTGGCCCCATATACAGGAGGACATTGTTTTCCTTGTTTTGACTTTTTTTTTTTTTTATTGTATATAAAGTTCCTGATGAGTTTACCCAGTAATTTTTATTACAACCCTTGTTGGGAATGGTGATTCCTGGGCCATAATTGAGATCAGGGGGTTTGCAGCTGGGCCATGAACCAAACATGTGGGAAACAATAGCTCCTTGGTATGCTTAGAGATCCTTGACTTACATACTTTGGGGAAAAAAAAAAAAAAACTCAACAGGGAGTTCAATACAGCCTTGTGGTTTCTGTCCCTAGATCTCTTCCTTTCTTTGAGTGGTGGGTTAGTATGTTTTGTTTATAGTTTTGGACACTGGAAAGTCCAGGATTAAGGCATCAACAGATCCATGTCTGGTACGGGCCCATTCCTTGCTTCAGTGATGGCATCTTCTTGTTGTGTCCTCCCACGATGGAGGGGGCAGGCAGCTCCCTCGAGCTTCTTTTATAAGGGTGGATCCTTCCTACCTTAGTCACTTTTCAAAGGCCACACCTCTTAATACTATCATATTGGGTACTAGGTTCCAACATATGAATTTTGGGGGAATACCAACATTCAGACCATAGCACCATGGAACCATGCAAAGGGCAGGAGGCAGGGTCTCATTTATCATAGTCTCATTTGTATGAGTAAATTGAGGCAACTTTTCTTGCCATACCTTTTAGCTTTGAACATAAACTTACCTGATGCCTACTATTTTCATGTCTGTTTGTTTGTTTTCAGATACTCATTTGGGGACATATATCATAGTGGTTGTGAGTCTATATGCTCTAGGGTCAGGAAGAACATTGGGTTCAAAGACCAGGTCTAGCTTTTATTAGCTCTGTGGGCTGTGGCACATTTTTTAACCTCTCTAAGCTTCTATCTCCTTGTCTGAAAAAACCCTGGGTGATAAACCTAGGGTCACAGCTCACGATTGGAGGCAAGATTAAAGTGAGATAATGCTTATAACAAATTTAGCCACATGAGTGGCATAAAAATTCTCAGTATGTACTATCAACCATTCCCCTTGCTATTAATTCTCTTATTATTAATACATAACACAGCTACTCCTCTGAGTATTTCATAGAGTTTGGTGACATTCTAACACTTCTGGGAAGTCCAGTGTACAGTCAGTTTAGACTGGAGGAACAGGAACTTGGTGGTCTCGATGAGTCCTGGCAATGCATGTTCTGGATTCCAAATGCTCAGGCCTATGATGAAAAATTCCCGTTTGGTTTGGTAAAATCTGGCAGGCTCCCCATTCATCCTCACATGAGCTGTAAGTCAAAAATTGGGCCAGCAGCTTGACAGGAGCATCTAAGTTCAAGCACAGTGCAGAATCTAACCAATTCTTGACGTCAAAGAGTGAGCTGATGATTCAGGTATTTATATCAAAAGGTGTTAAAAGATTATTTGGAACATGGTAGAGGGTACAAAACAGGATTTCAAATCCATTCCAGAATTACATTTCTTGTGAGTCTTCTAGGAAATGAGGCTAATGACCTTTTCAAGATCATTCATTTTTTTCAGCAAAGATTTTTGAGCACCTGCTGTGTACCAGGTACTGGGCTAGGTTCTGGCAAAGTAGCCGAGAGCAAGACTACCTGAGCCCCTGCTCTTGCCGTGTTCAAAATTTATATGAACAGCTAGACTGAATGTTTGGCTCTTATGACTCAGCTTAGTGCTTTAACTTTCTACAAGTTGTCAGAAATTTCTAGAAATTAGAGGGGTTCCCATCTATACATTCAAATGTATTGCATGAGTGGTAGGCAGGGAAGTTTTTTCTTTCCCCATAACACAGGTACCCCGTTAATCAGAAGCTGCCTTGTTGTTTAATAATGTATAAAAATGCATTAACTTATTGAGACAAGTGTGTTTCCCAAAGCCATTGTCTACAACTGAATTGCCAACAACATGGTTTGAGCAGTAATATCATGACCACAAGTCATTTTTCTCAATAGGCTTTCTTAGTGTTGATACAAGATCCATGGGAACCGTTTGTATTACAAGGTAAATACTTTAGTAATGAATAGATCCCCAAAGCAATTTCAACACTGGCATGGAAATTTATACATTCCCTAGCTTTGCTTCAAGACAGGTGAAATTCCTTCTGAATTGGGTAAATGGAATGCATTCTGTAAACTGCACCTTTTGTTACAATTAACTCACTTGCTCCTATGGTTCATAATTTGGTTGGCGCAATCTGGTCTTGCAAGCCAATTCTTTGTTCCATTGCTAATCCATAGTGCAGATTTTAATCTCCAACAATTAATAACTCATTCCCACATATCTTGAAAAGTTCATAACTGCCAATGTAGGCAGTTTTAAAATTGTGTATATAGGTCTCCAGAGAGACAATAAATGTTTGTGGAATGAATACATGCTCCTTTAAAAGAAATTCCCATTTTAATAAATGCAGTTTGCATCTAACACTTGAAATTTTGCAGTATATTTTAATAACATCTCAATAGAGAAAAATTCTAGAGAGGGAGAGAGAGAGATCAAGAGTATTGGTTCTTAACCAGGGGTGATATCATTCCCCAGGGGACATTTGGTAATGTCTGGGGACATCTTTGGTTGTCACAACTGAGAGAGGGCACTGTTAGCATCCAGTGAGTAGAGGCCAGGGGATGCTGCTAAGTAATCTACAATGCACAGGACAGCTTCTCTAAAATGAGGAATTAATTATATGGTCCCAACTGCCACTAAATGCCACCCTGATCTAGAGGGGGTGCTAGACTTTCTTGACTCACTCTCACCGGGAGGTCAGCTGTGTTGCGAACTTGCTCAAGCAGCTTCATGGAGAGACCCACGTGGTGGGGAACTAAGGCTTCCAACCAACAGTCAGCAGCTTGTCTGCCACCTGAGTGAGTTGTCACGGCTGGTGTTCTCCTGCCCCCCACAAGCTTTCGGATGAAAGCAGCTCAAGTCAACACCTGGACAGCAACCTCACGAGGGACTCCCAGACAGAAATACCCAGCTAAGCCACCCCTAAATGCTTGGCTCTCAGAAATTACATAAGATAAATTCCTTTAAGCCATCAAGTTTTAGTATTTTCTTACACAGCAATCGATAACTAATATTAGTAGTTTACATTGTTTCTATACCAACTGGCTTCATTTTATCTTCTTGTATTCCAGTGAGTGAAAGAAGAATGGGGAAGGGTATGCTTGTTTCATTTTGTGAAGAAATGAAGACTGGAGAATAAAGCATCTTGCTCAGTTAATACAGATATCAGCCATTTGAGTGGGTACCCGTTGAGAGCATCAGCCCAAGGAAGACTTGGATTTTAAGCCCAGATCTGCCACTTTTTAGCCAGCTACCATCTCTAAATGTCCTTTTTAAAAAATCGTGGGGATAACAATAGCACCCGTTTGATAAGGTTGTTATGGGAGTTACAAGAGCTAACAATGTGCTTAGATAGAAATGTGCTTAGCACAATGAATGACTTATGAAAAGTGCTGTATAAATGCTTATTGAATAAATAAACATTATTGTTATGAGGTGAGGTTTTTTTTTTTTTTCCAAATAAAAATAATTCTGTTCTTCTAGTTCACATCATTGCCATTCAAAGGCTTGATCCTAAAGCCCACAATTTATACTCTTGTGACATTTTGCTGAAGTTGGAATTAGCATCATGTAAGTTACAAGCCAGGGCTGGGCGGAAGTCACTTAGCGATTTCTCGGCTTCCTTCTCCCAGTGCTTCCCGTGCAACTGTGTGTCTTACCAGAGCCGCTGAGGCACTCGCTCTGGGTGCAGACTTCAAGGGAGTGCCAAAAAACTCACTAATCAAGATAAATATTTTTATGCAATATTTAAAAAAAAAATCAAATTGACAAACGGTGGCTGGCCACCTGTTTTTGTAAATGAAATTTTATTGAAAGTTCAACACTCACAGCTGTGAATTCAGTACCTCTCATTAAGCATTTTAAAAGGGTTGCTTTTTTTTTTTTAATTTATTTTTTTTTATGAAAGGGTTGCTTTTTAAAATTTATTTTTTTGTTTATATTTAAGGGGGAAATTTTGCACCTAAGGAATATTCATATGTTGTGTGAGCAGTTGTGAGGCTAATGGCATCTGTCAGCTGAAAGGAGTCAGCAGGAATTTGGAAGCTGCGGCATGTGTTGAGGACAGTTCTATAGGAGCAGCTGTGGCTGGGATTGAGGTCATGGTTGCTAACCTCTTCTGTCATCATCATGTTTTGCTCCTTCCTGATTCACATGATTTGCACCCAAAATTTGGGAACTAAAACAACGTCTTTTAAACTAATAATTTTTGAAGAGAAAGATATGTAAACCCTATTTTTAATTTCTAAGACCATAGAAGTCAAGGAATAAAGAAGGATAAACAACAAAAAACGTAAAGAAATAATAGAAATGAAAGCATCAATTAATGAAAAGAGGAAAACCAAAGCTTTGTTCTTTGAAAGGACTAAAAACATAGGTGTTTGTTGAGATACAGAGAACATAAGAGTAATACTAAGGGTGAAACAAAAACCTCTACAATTATAGTAGATATGTAAAAAATCATCAGAGAATACCCTGAGCAACTATGTGCCATTAGGTTTATAAATCTGAGATTGACAATTTTCTAGAAAAAAAGTAAATGACTTAAGCTGACCCCCAAAGAAAGAAATTCTGAATAAACCAGTAGACATAAAGAAATGAAAGGTACAACATCTGCATGCCCATGCATGCCAGGGCTGGCCCAGTGGGCATGGCACCTACCTGGGTGGTCACTTGGGGCCCCCATGCTTAGAAGGACCCTGCTCTGGGTTTAATGCTTTGCTGCCACTATCTTAAAATTCTTTATACATACAGATATATTTAATAAGAAGCCTTTCATTTGCATCTTGTACTGGGCCCTGCAAATTATGTAGCCAGTCCTTTTCATGCCAGTATAGTTTTACAGGTAAGTTTTATGAGTAATTCTAAGGTACAGATAATATAAGAACTTTCAAAAACAGGAAAGGAAGGCAGTTCAATTTAGATTAGTGTCACTTTGCAAATTCCCAAGATCTCTTGATCAAAGTCATCTAGAAATTTAGGGTTAAAATGTGATTTCATCAGATCTTCCAAAATATGAATAATTGCCATAGTCATTCATTATCTAAGAGGTTTGATATTGACCTTTACAATTTAATTGTCCTCTCTTCAGAAAATGAAGTTGTTTTCCAATTTTTTTTTTTTCTGATCCCAAACAAGGAATATGCTAGACAAGCTTATCCCAAGTTCATTTTGGTTTAGTTGATGAGTTAACTATTTTAAGCTCTTCCGGAACTTGTACACTTTTAAAGTCTTAATATAAATTCTTTTCCAGGTCACTTGCTAGTGAACCTTGCAAAGAATTGGCAAATTGACTTAATGGTTGTCCAAAGTCAGACTCAGCTTCTTTTTCCAGAAGCTCTTAAAAAAAAAAAAAGAAAAAAAGATGGAATTAGTGTCAGGAATCTCACATTCAGAACATGGTGGCTACATGTATCTGTTTTATTCTACTGTTTCCATATTTCTGACCTAGCTAACACTGTTCCCTTAGAAGACAAACCAGGAGCTAACCTTTGTAGCCTCCATTTTTATGACTTTAGTTGTTCATTTGAACGAATAATCTGCTTCTGTCATTTAATGAAATCCCAAAACCACTTCAGTGATGTCTCCAAAACACCAGTGCCTCTTTGTTCATTCCCTTTCACGTTTTAGTCCCTATTTTAATTTTTTTCATTTTCGAAGAGAAGTGAGACAATTCATATATGGAGTTATCCTACAGTCAAAATGACCCTGGAATTAAAAATACTAAGAGTATTTGAGAACAATGATCTCAGAAAATTTCCTACAATTTTAGGTACTAAAGAAGTACAAATAAAGCCCAGCAAAAAAGGTGGAATGAGTTTGTCCCCTTCTGTGAGAACAGAGAGTTTTAGGAGGGAGGAAGAAACAGCTCTCGTAATGTGAGAAGAGAATTCCTTCGTTGTTTAACAAGTATGAGAAGCCTGTCAAGAAGTAAGGGCTTGGAGGATATTTATTTATTTGGTGGATACATTAATGCCTGGTGCTGTTAGTGATGGTTGTTGATTTAGGACCTTTAGGATTCTTATTTTCGGACTTCCCTTTTTCCATGGGAGGCTGCTGTCTGTTCCCTGCCACGCCATCTTTTCAACGCGGCCGCTTGCATCTTCAAAGCCAGACGGATGTCGCAATTTCTACACCATAATCACGGAGTGACTTTCCATCTCCTTTGACACATTCTATTAGACTCAAGCCACAAGCCCTGCCCACGCTCAAGGGGCGGGGTCTATGCAAAGATGTGACCACCAGAAGGTAGTGTCTGATGTCCACAGCCAGACATCCTGGGTGCAATTCCTGGCCCATGTCACCTGTGAACCTTAAACACATTGTTATCTTCAAGCCTCAGCTCTCTCATCTGTAGAATGGAGAGTCCACTCATGCCCTCATCATGGGGCTGTTAAATTCCACCAATTCCTAATTTGCAGCCAGTCTTTTGCCATTTCATGATTTTTGCCAATTTGTATGTCTCATGAAATATCATTTACTTATTATTTTATCAACACCCTTTTAAAACTTCAATTTATGAAGTAAATTTAACAGCACCAGAAATTAAAAAAACCAACCTAATATTACCAGAAGATAATTGTAAACATACACATTACCAGTAATGAAAGTTATTTGTCTGTGTACCTCAAAAATGCATCCTGTATATAACTTGTGATTGATATAGAGGCATCCTTAATAAAATGCTGAAAAAAGTCAATGTAATACACTTACTATAGGGCCAAACACAGAGTTAGTGCTTAATACATGTAAGTTATTTTCTTTACATATTTATAAGTTTGGGTATCCAGAATATATTATGAATCGAATGGGCAAATGTAAAACGTAGGCTCTTCATCTCTTCCGGCACCGCTGGCGGATCATGACCCTCTTTTCCTGCTAAGTCTACACTCAACTTTAGAATGGTTCTCAACAGTGTGTTCCAGGCAGCTGTCACCAATCAATTGGTGTTGATACAGTCCAGGGGACATCTACCGGCCTCTGATAAGATTTCACCTGGTGTAAAGAGACATGGACAAATTATAACTGAAGAAGTTCCTTAACAATAAGTGAACTGAAAGAGTAAATGAATTTATTAAAAAGAAAACAAATGCAAATGCAAAAGCAAAGTGTTTATTTTTTCAAGTCTGTGTCATCAACGCTTGGCTTCCTACGAATTTTGTCTCCCTGGTCTCTTTTCTCCCACAATCTGGGACATCTTCATCACTTCACCTTTCCACTCAGTGTGTGCATATTGGGTATTGCATACTCGTTTTTACAAAGGCACAACAAATTTGGGAGGAAAATGTTGCCTCTGTGCAAATGTTCTAGTTAATTCCAAAGCATTGGTGCTTGGGGGTTGATGCTGCGTGGAAGGCCCGGGTGCAAGGCATCCCGATGATTAAGAGTTCTGCAAATATCTTACTGCTGGTAAAGGAGGTTCTGCAGGACAGGACAATCACAGAGAAGCAATAAGTGATTATGTCATTTGGGTCAATGTCCAATCCGGGAGATTAGAAAAAGCTCAACAAATTGGACTGAATCATAAATGGAAACTTGGCTTCCAACCAAAGTGGTTCAACAGGCTTATCCTAAATACATTCTGATAGATTCATTTACTGACCCACTTAGGGTCTTGGAGCGCCACAAAGTGTAGGGAACCGAGCAAGGGCTGTGAAGTCACAGGGGCAGGGGTTTCAGTCCAGATTTTCTGCTTGCTGTTTCCCTGAGCAAGATATTCAACTTCTCTGCACTTATTAAAAAATAAGAAGGCTCCCAGCTCTTTGGCACCAAGGCTGTGTGAGCAATAGTTGAGGCAAGTTGCTGAAAAGGGCCTGGGACATGCCCAGTAGATGTTCGTTGCCCTAATCAAGTTTGTTAGTAAAATGTAACAAGATTCCCTAAAGACCAAAGGAGAGATTTAGTCCATTTCTAGGAGGTGCAAAGCGGAGGTGGGAAGTGAGGTGTGGCAGGTAGTATACGTGCTGAATGCTGGGGCAGGGTGGAGGGGCCAGGGCACAGGCCCTGCCCGGGCGGGGAGCAGCTCCAGCTGGCCCGTGGGCCGTGGGCTTGTGGGCCATGCAGGCCTGACCTCCTGTCTTTCCACCAAAGCCAGAAGTCTGAACTGGCCGGTGTCCTCTCACAGCTTCGGGAGTGTTGGTGTGTTTTTAACCACCTGGTATTTATTGAGGACTCAGCATGTGCTACGAAGCTTCTAAGAGTTTTAACGTGTTGTTTCAATTGAGTCTCTCAGCAACTCCGTGAAGTACATTGCGATCATTATCCCTGTTTTACAGATGAGAAAATTTAAGCACAGAGGGTCAAAGTCACCTCCTGAGTGTTAGGCCATGGAGCAGCTGGGATTTCAACCAGATCTACCTGCCTCCAGTGCTCAGTTCTGAAATGCCTTGCGAAGCTGCCTCTGTGCTTTTAACTGACTTTGACATAATTTCAGAAAAGTTGCAAGAACTGTAGAAGAATTCCCATATACTCTTCACCCAGGCACTTCGAGTGTTTGCATTTTACAACTTTTGCTTTGTTCTTCTTTCCCTTCTCCACCCCTCACCAGGCCCCACGCATGCACACACACACACACACACACACACACACACACACACACACACACACACACACGTACGTTTCCCAGCTCTGAATGCTGAGCACGTCTAGAAGCAGTAACAACCCTATAGCGATAAGCAAACCTAGAGCCAACCTTGTTCTCTCATCCCTGTTCTCTACTAAAACAAACTAGGACTTCTTGAACAAATAAATGATTCCAGGGCTGGGGCAGGCAGAGTATAAGATCGGCATGGAATATCCTACTGTTCCAGAAAGTAAGGACGTTCTCTGCTGAGTGCCTACTACGATCTACGAGCCAAGCATCCTCGGTGCAGGGGCAAACCAAAATGCACATGGCCCTGCTCTCACAGCACCTGCATCTTAGCATGGAGGGAGGGAAGAAGGGGAATGGCAAATACACACATGCTTGTAAACTCGCCATCGTGGTGAGTTATGAGGGAGAGGCACATGGTGTGCCGCTGACTGGGCCTGCGGCCAGTCTGTCTCCGCTGGCATCCTGGCTCCTCTGCCTTCCAGTTGGAGATTCTAAGCAGATGACTGGCCTTCTGTGTGCCTCGGTTTCCTCGGGTATAAAATGTGAAGGAGTATCATACCTACTGTACACAGCAGTGGTAAGGATTTGTGAATTCATACGTAGTGAGTGCTCAGAAGAGTGGGGCAAGCAGAGCGATCAATAAATATTAGCCTTTATTTATCACCATGATCACAGCTATGGCAATGTCAGTATCGGCTCTGGGCAACCTGCTCAGGGAGGTCAGGGGCAGCAAAACTGGCCCTCGCTCCACTCTGAGCCCCTCGCACCCCTTTGCACATCTGTGCACCCTCCCCCAGCTCCTGCATGCTCTGCTCCTGATGGCTGGCACCTGCAGCCTTCTGCCGGGATGACCCTCGGGCTGCTAGAGCCATTTTGCCTGGGCACAGCAAGAGCTAGGAGTACGTGGGCATTTTTCTCCCCATGGTGCAGCCTGAATTGCAGGCATGTGGAAGCCTCACTCCCTGGCCACGAGGAGAAGGAACAGAGCTGCCCCTACATCCCAGAGTTGCCCAGGGATCAGGCCGAGGCTGGAACATCACCGGGAATCACACTCTTCCTCGGCTCCTTTCCCTCTGCATATCCTGCTGCCCTACGGCCGCACAGGTCTCCCGGGGAATCTCTACCTCAGTGAGTCCTGCTCCCAGGGTCGGGCCCCTGTGGGATCTAAGTCACCAAGGAAGACTCCCCGCTGGAGCCAGAGCTGGGCTGAATGGTGCCTGGGAGTAGAACAACAAGCAGAGAAAGAGCACGCCCGGAGGAAGGGCCACAGGTGCGAGCACTCTAGGGAGGACAGTGTTTAAGGAACAGAGAAACCTGGTGGGAGCCACTGTGGCCGGAGTCCAGAGGCCTTCAGGGGTGGGTGACGTGGGCTGAGGCCCGGGGTGTCGGCGGGGCCGCAAGGACTTGGAAGGTGCAGCTCCTGGAATCGGGTCTTCACGTCAGAGCAACGGGAAGCCACAGGAGCAGGTATGAGACATGATCCGGTTTGGGTTTTGAAAAGACCAATAAGGCGAGTGAGCAAAGAACTGAGGGGAGAATCCCTGGAGATGAGCTGGGAGTCCCTGCGGCTGGGCAGGCGGGAGAGGTTAGTGCCACAACCAGCCTGAAGGTGGGGGCAGGGTGGAGACAGAAGTAAATGGACTTGAAAAATATTTAAGCAGCCAAAAAATGGAAAGTTATTTTCCTATTCCAATAATCATCTTTTGGTCAAAACTGTTATTGAAGCCTGTATTTACGTAAGGATGATACAGGGTTTGTAACGTAGCCACATGAGAAAAATTTCTACTAGTAAGCCAAAGTTCAGACTTTTTATTTGTTGTAACAATTGCAATGAAGAGGAAAAATCTCTCAAGTATTTAAAAATTTAAAAACTTTATTCTTTCATAGAATTCTTAAGATATATAGATGAAATCTGACAATACACGTGAATTTATAATTCTAAAAATTTCACAGCAGAAAGTATATACCTATTTTAGAGATATGTACATATCTATTAAAATATAAAGATATAAATGTATACTCCTGAAACATTCTAAAAATATAACCCAAAAAGGGAAATCTTTATCAAATATATAGAAATATACATAGGGTTTTAGGAAAAGTGATAGTAAAAATATGCAAAAATAGACCATATGTAAACACAATTTTCAAGTTTTACAAGTATTGTGTAAATCTCTATGCATTTATGAAATCATATTTTCCAATAAAATCACATAGCAAATGTTACATAATTGATCTCTGACATTTGCATGATTTACTACTGTGGTCCTCAATCCCTGGGCCACCCTCGGACTGGAGAACAGGCCGCCCAGCAGGAGGTGAGCCGAGAAACTTCATCTGTATTCACAGCCGCTCCCATTGCTGCATCACCACATGAGCAGTGGCATTAGATTCTCGCAGGAGCACGAACCCTACTGTAAACTGCGCATGTGAAGGGTCTGGGTTGCAGGCTCCTTATGAGAACCTAATGCCTGATGATCTGGGGGGGGGGGGCTGAGGCGGTGATGCTAGCCTGGGGAGCGGCTGCAAATACAGATTATCGTTAGCAGAGAGGTTTGCACAATACATGTAATGCACTTGAATCATCTTGAAACCACCCTCCCCCCACTGCCCATGGAAAAACTGTCTTCCATGAAACTCATCCCTGGTGCCAGAAAGGTGGGGACCCCTGCTTTACTATTTACCTATGCAATAGCTGGGACAATTAAAACATAGGAAGTCATTTTCTTAAAGTCATGCTGAATATTTTTAAGCTGTGACTGAACTTCGTAACATTGTCCTGCACCACAGATCCTAAATCAGGTACCATATATATTAAAGAAAATGACCGAAGCAAATTGCTATAGAACACACACATGCGTGTGCATGCCTGTGCCGGCACACACACACGCAATTTAAAAACTGTTCATTCATTCTCATTCCAATGCCGCAGAGGAAATGCATCAATGAAATAAAGAATTTCAGAGTCCTTTGACAAAATGATGCCACAGTGAATCATTAAGGTATTCTAACATAAGAGGTTCCTACTTCATGAAAGCCCTATTTAAAATAGAGGTATGCTCTAATTTCCCAATATTGTTTCCATTTCAATGCAGTGAAAATGCAGTTTCATGGAGTCTTGATAACTTTAACCATTATTTAGACTTGCTTACATTATTAAGCAGGCATTTCCCCCAGTAGTCCATTAAACAGAGTTGCAATAAATGGATATTGTCAGTGTTACTCCCAGCCCTTGACAATTAGACATATTAGGCCTTTTATTGGGAAATGTAAACTTACTCTTGAGAATGAGAGACTCAAATGGTGAATTTGGTAGAGCAGGAGCTGAAATGTTTAGTAAATGTTTACCTGATTAACCGACAAGTGCCCAGCCTCTCTTTCATGTCATGAAAGGTGCAAGAGAAAGCGGGTTTATGGGCAAGTCTGTGTGAGTGAAGGTGGTGTCAACAATGGTGAAGTGTAAACTAGCAGTATAACCTGTAGAGTGCTTGGCATTCCAACACTCAATCTGCTTCCCTGAGTTGGATAAGATCTTAACAAACATCATCATTTAGACAGACAGTACAGCTTCTGGAACAATGGTACACAAGAAAGAATGCAAACACCTGGGCCCGGATGTTCTTTATATGCTGTTGCATACTGTAGTTTTTGAAGTTTGCTTTCCAGTAATGCAGAAGCCAGAAGCACCATTCTTGTAGGAGAGTAAAAATTGCTGCTCTTGGTCTTGGTGGGAAAAAAAAATCTGAAAAATAAAAGTACACCCCAATTATATATCAAAAAGTGTATTTAAGTAAGAAGAATTATTAGCAAAAAATAAATGCTAAAACTAAAATTGCCTTGGGCTCTTGCCAAAGGTGTGGTCTGTAGCAATAAACATGCATAAGACCAGGGTCTCACAATTAAGTTTGAATTCTTTCATCTACTTGATTCAACTCTGTTGGTTGAAATACTTAGAATTTGACAAATTTCCTAGTGGCGCCAGGCACTTGGGGAGGAATAATAAAGTATTCATTTGGGCCTGATTCAGAAATTTCATCTGTAACTGCATGTTTCCCTAAATAGTCCACCTATCAGAAAATGCCTCTTAACTTGCAGTTGGCAAATAGGAACTAGTTCCCAGAAAATTCTAGGAGGTGCTAATAAAAGGGCAGAATGATTAAGGCTGGGTTTAAATACTGACATCGTTCTAGAAGGCTTTGCATTGCAAATGTCATATTTCCACTTCAGGGGATAATAGAAGTTTCTTAGGCTAACTTGATCACTTCAATAGCTTTGAATTTATTTTAATGTGTATTAGGAGAAAACTAGAATTATAAACTGTTCATTTCATTCGAGAAATTATCGCTCAGTACTTCTTTAGTACAAGGCTAAAGAATACTGGTAGGCCTGTGTTAATTTAAAGAAAATAATTCAGTAGTAGTAAATAGTAGTCAGTATATTAATATGACAAAAGTTGTGAGGGGGACATGAGAAATCCTCTATTGTCAAAAAAGGTCTTGACCAGCACACTACAGAAAAAAATCTTCCGTTGTACCTAATACAGGCTGATAAATATGTACATTGACATTGTTACATGTTGCTACATATTACATACTGTAAACCAAGACCCTAGGGTCAAACACAGCCCACCACTTGTTTTTATAAAGTTTGTATTAGTATTAACATACAGCCTTCATGGGCAGAATGATGGCCCTTCATAAATGTCAATGCTCCATCCCTGGAACCCGTGACCATGTTCCCTTACATGGACAAAGGGGCTTTGCAGACGTGATTAATGTTACGGCCCTTGAGATGGGGAGATTATCCCGGATAATAGCTTGTCAGAGAGATGCAACAGAAGAAAGGAGAGATTCAAAGCACAAGAGAGACTCAACCATTGTTGATGCTTTGAGCTGGTGCCATAAACCAAGGCCCGTGGGCAAGCTCTAAAAGCAGGGAATGGCCTTCAGCTGACAGCAGCAATAAAATAAGGACCTCAGTCCTCCAACCATAAAGAACTATTAAATTCTGCCAGCAACCTAGGTTAGCAAATTAGGGAATAGATTCTTTCCTGGAGCCTCCAGAAAGGAATATTAGCCCTGCCAATGTTTTAATTTTAGCCTGGGAAGACCCGTGTCAGACATCTGACCTATGGGACTGTTAAGATGACAAATTTGTGTTGTTCAACCTACTAAGTTTTAGTCATTTGTTATGGCAGCAATAGAAAGCTAACATGATACCCCATCCATTCATTTACAAATTGTCTGTGGCTGCTTTGATGCTATAAGGCAGCATTAAGTGCATGTGACAGAGGCCCTGTGGCCCAGAAAACCTAAAATACTTGCTCTTTAAAGAAAAAGTTTGTCAACCCTTGTTATTCACAGTCAAAAACCATTAACAGAAGCTAGCATCTACTGAACACTTAATTGAAGCAAGGCTCTGGAAAGAGTATTTGTTACTCATTTCAGTTTTCTGTGATGGATACTCTTTTGGCCCTCATTTTACAAATGAAAAAAAAAAAAAAACCAAAAAGGAGGCAGAGAAGTTAGGTAACTGCTCAAGGTCACCCAGGGAGTGAGAGGTGAGTGGAGACTCGAACCCTAGTCTGGCGGAGTTCGGCTCACTCGGGGTACCCGGTCGTTCACGGCACCTTGCACAGGGTAAGCAACGCCCCCGGTGCTCACCTGGGGCGGCTCAGCGCTGGCGGAACGCGATGGGCAGCTCCCGGCTGGGCATCAGGATGCCCAAGTGCAGCATCTCCACGGGCTCGTTGTCTGTGGCCACGATGTCGTATTTACGGACGATCTGGAACACGCATGCACAGAAAGGCAGAATTACTCCCCTCTTCTCCTCCCTTGTGAAACAACACAGAACACAACTGCAGAATCCAGGAAGGGTTTTACCCAACAGAGAGCCAGATGGAGCTGGAGCTCTGCTAACCGGCGACCAATGCACATTCTTTTCCCGATGCCAAACGGAAGGTGCGCGAAAGGATTAATCTTTTTCTTCTCCTGAAGCCAACGTTCGGGTCTAAACTGACTTGCATCTTCAAAGTTGTCTTCACTGGACCCCAATACCTTGGTATTTAGCATCAGCACTGTCTAAACACACACAGAAACACAGAGCGTTTAAAACAACCAAAAGAGAACATGTGAGTTGCAAAATTTACAAAAGTGATTGCCTTACAAATGTAAAAATAAGCCCCCCATAACATGCATCGAGTGGTTAAAATGTGCCGAGTAATAAATAGGTAAAGAACTTTAAAATCTTGCATCACGTTCCCACAACAACCCCATGTGGTAGAGTCTACTATTGACCCCATTTTACAGAGGAGGAAGCTGAGGCTCACAGGAGTTATGTTAACTCACTTAAGAGAACACAGATAAAGGTGAAATTGGATCCAGGTTTCTGTCTCCATAGCCATGATATCTAATACTATGCAATACGTCAACTATGCACTACCACGTGTGCATTTCCAAAATCAATGTTCTGGTAAACAGTTTAGGGAGATCCGGATGAATATTTGGAAAGATGATCTTTCAAAGTGTTATAAGGTATAAAATATGCAAATTCTACTTACCCCTTTGGGTAAAGCATATTCACCCAGAACCGTTGCCTTGTCCAGAGTCCGAGTTGTGAATGGCACGCTCGGGGTAAGCCTGAGTAAACAAACCAGAGATGTAAGGTGGGCACAGACCAAGTTCTGTCTGAGGTGTCCATGGGAGTGCAGGCTGGGCTAGATAAATAAGCGCTGCAAAATTCACACTCAGAAAGGGAACACGATCACAGCTCTTCCTAAAGGAGTTCTGTCCCTTTCTTCCTGATATTTATGTCTCTTGTTCCTTATTGTGTTAGTTAAACCCCCCAGGACAAGGCTGGTTAGCAGCTGCTAACGGCTTCCGAGCTACGTTTCTCCTGTCTACCCTTTGCGAAGTTAACGCTGTTTTCTTCTAATCCTAACATGTTTCGTTTTCCAGAAAGAGTGCAAAACGAATTTTCTAAGAGCATTTTATTCCAGAGGCTCAACAACAAAGATATTGCTATGTCCTATTATATAAGACTATGGTTCTCTTGCAGAACTTTCATCTCCTGGTCTTCAATCATGCCCTGCTCTTAATCAGTGCTCGTAGCGTTCATTACAAGACTAGCCTTATTGATTTAAAGGGGAGGACATTGAGTTTCTAAGATTTAATAGGATTTGCCCAAATGATTTAGGAAATGAGTAATAGAAAAAGAATATAGCCCCAATGCTCTTTCTTTGCAGCTTGATAAATGTTTATAATTAACTGGGGAGCTGTCTACGAGGGGGGCAGACTTCGCTATCTATTTAAGAGAATTCATATTGGGCCAGACATATGTTTTTACCTCATAGATTCTTTCAGACAGGCTTTTAAATATGGCATGTTCTTCAAATCCTCTGCCCGTGGCATCTGATTCTCAGGCAAAACACTCCGAATTTCCTCAAGAAGCTTTTGTTGCACTTGGGGATTACGGGATAAATTGTAGAGAATCCACATTAAGCTGTTTGCTGTCTGAAAGTCAAAGGGAGACAGATTTGAGTTTTTGCAAATAAACTGCCTTAAACCGCTATCGGCTGAGCAAAAGGTGATGCCAACCACCCGGCTCTACAAATATATTAGTGACTGCTCTCTCACAGGTCCGTATGTGCTGCGCCTTAAACAAATCCAATATACAAAAGGTCAGACTTATTTTACAAAACATATCCGTTAAGGACAATTTATTTACCGAGGGAACCAAAATAGAATCTTTTAAGTGATCAGCTGCATTAGGACACTTAAAATACACAGTTTGATACAATAATCGTTTGAACACAAATGAGTGCATGTAATACTGGTGAAATGAGAGTAAGATGGGTGGGTGACAGCAATGCCAGTTCCCAGGTCGTGACGATGTTTTCTTACAATGCAAGATGTCGCCAGTGGGGGGAAATTGGTGAAGGATACAAGGCATCCCTCCCTATTTTTTCTTAGAACTCAGGTGAATCTACAACTATCTCAAAATAAAACCATTTAATTAAAAACCAATGTAAATATTGAGTCAAGAGACAGGAACAGAGATCGTGGGAGTATTGTTAAGGAGAGGATTTAAAATTTTTTTATAGTGCAAATGCATAAGAAACTGCATTTCCGGGATTTCAAAATTCTTTTGGCCACACTCTGAAAAGCTACCATAAAAATACAAAGGCGTTATCTGCATTCAGGGTTTCAGCCACAGGCAAAGAGCCGTCCTAGGAGGGTGCCGACACCAAAATAAGACATTCTAGTATCTAGTTGAGTGTTTCAAGGAACCGGCCACAGTTTCTGACCATGGCCTTTCAAATGGTATCCCTGATTTCCTTTCCAAAGGCAAAAGAAGAGAAAAAATATTGGCGGAACCAGCCAGTGTAGCTTTTAGCTACATAATATTCACCACTAGTAGGCATATGTATTTTTTTTTTAAGGCCTTTCTTAGCTCATTTAAACCAAATATTCCCTAAAAATGGTCATTGTGTCCGCCTTCTGCAGACACGAAGACGCTGTTGCCGATTGCTATGTGCCAGCCACACAAAGGGGCAAAGTGCAAGACCACTCGGAGCCAATGGTTATTTATTATTTTTGGAAGAAGATGCCTCCAAGGCAGGTTTCCTCGTGTCAGAGGACTGGCAGCCTCAGCTGCAAATAAACTGTGGACAGCATTATTATAAGAGTCTAATTTACAAAACAGGAAGAGGGTGTAGCCACCAAATTAGATAGACTTTCACATTTCTCTGATTTTCCAAATGTGACTTTCAGAATAGCCAGGACTAAAAAAGAAACCGATTTAACCGTATCAGTGAGTTCCTCACCGCAAGTACCAAACAGGGTTTCCAAAAGGCAGATAACTGTAGCTTTCACCAAAGCCATGTAAGACAGTCTGGGCCTGTTAGGGAAACATCAGGGGCTGATTTGAGGGGAAGTGGCTTGGGAAACCTCAGGGGCACAGCCTATCCTGGCTTGACCTCCGGGGAAGAGACCGATCTCATTGACTGGTCTTCTGCATCCACTCTTCCTCTGCTAAGTCCAGTCTTCACCCACCAACCAGAGTCCACTTTTCAAAATATAAATTGATCATGGGACTCCCTTGCTTAAAATGCTGCAAGAGCTTCTCATCACAGGTGTAAATAAATCCTAATGCCTTACCAAAGTTCACAAGGCCCTGGCAAATGTGGCCCATTCTGACCACATTTGCTAGTTCTCCAGCTCCATCCCTCTTTCTGCCCCAGGGCCTTTGCATGTGCTGTTTCCAATACCTGGAGATCTCTATTCCATCATCCTGATGGTTTCCTCCATGGCCCATACCGCTATCTGGAATAACCACATTGTTTGTTTACGTGTCTACTGTCTGCCTTCCCCACTAGCATGTAAGTTTCATGAGGATGAGGGGCCTTTGTCTCTGCTTCATGGTGGTCTCTCAAGAACCTGGAACAGTCCCTGGCACAGAGTAGGCACCCAATAGTTCCTTATTTCTTTCATTTGTTCAATAAGTATTTACTGACCACCTCTTTGCTGAGTACTGTTCTACATCCTGGGAATACAGTGGCAGACAAAACTAGGCCATTGCCCTCGTAGAGCTCATGTTCCATTTGGAAAGAAAAGAATAATGGGTGAAGCTTTACTTTGATCACTCTAAGGAGCCTCTTGGGGTCAGTGATTCAACAGGGAAACGTCAGGGGCTGATTTGAATGAATTCCCACTTTTAACAGCCTTCTGGAGCACGAGGAGAAATGAGAAGGTTGTTATAGTCCCTGATGTAGAAAACCCTTTTTCCTTCGGACAAGAAATACTATGGAAGGAAGGAAACGTGGGGGAAAAATGAACTTGTCCACACTCTGCTTAGAGGCTTTAAGGTGCAGGAACTGCTGGGCTGAGAGGACCGTGAGCAGGCGTCACGCCAATCGCAGCTCAGAAAAAGGTCCGAGACAGTTAAACCCACCTGAACGCGAGCGCCGGCGTTGGCGTGTGGAGTTTGGCTGTGCTGGGTATCACTTGGGGTACCAACCGCATCAGACACACAATTTTGGTATTCGAAATTAGCTGTTTCACTTACGTTAAAGTCAAGTTTTCCCAAACTCACTATGTTTACAATTTTAAGCAGCAAAAAGATTATTGGCTTGAAAAAGCATTTCAATTTTTTTTTTTTTCAGCCACAATTAGGTACTTTGGGGTAACATGAGCAATGAATCAAAATTATCTCTGATTTTTAAAAATCTAGATTATCTGTCCTGTTAAGGCTGGGAACTTGACTGCTTCCGAATTCCCACAGCAGCTTGTGTGTTTTTCAGGCGCTGATCTGCTCCTGCTTTGCATTTTCATCATCGGGGCAGGTGAAGTCTCCTCCTGCCCTATGCCTGAGCACAAAAGACTGTGCCCTAAGCCCCCAGCGGCATCTAGTGTAAGACTGTTCATTTTTGCTAAACTGGTGCTTAGTTAATCCTGGTGGAAAAAGGAAGTTACATCACTATTTAAAATTTGTCATGAAAGAATCGTACAGACTCTGCACTTAGCAACGTAACACCCGGCCCACCCTTACCGTTTCCACCGCGCCCAGCTGGAGCTCCGTGACGGCGGCGTACAGTTCTTTCTTTGAAAGCTGATTGCGGTGGTAAATATCACAGAGGAAATCTGCGCTCGGCTGTTGAGAATACTTCTCTAGCCGGTGGTCGATGCAAGATTTGACTGTCGGGGAAGAGAGAAAAGAAAGGACGTCAGTTGAAAATTAGGATGAGGAAAAGGACAAAAGGAAACCTAAGACCAGAGTCCTTTTTGATATCTCTAAAGGGTCTTTTCAGGGACACTGAGAATTTGTAACATAAACTAATACTGCCTTCTTGTTAGGTCGGCCAGGATTGATCAAGGCCCACAGAGGAAGGCTTTGCAACCTTAATGTGCGTAGAAGTCACCTGAGCATCTTCTTAAAATGCACATTGTGAATCAGGGGTTTGGGGTGGGCCTGGGAGTCTGCATTTCTAACCAGCTCCAGGTCACTTTTGAGCAGCAAGAGCTCAGAGCTTGGAAGAGACCAACATGAAAGGCAGTGGGATTTGGGTTCACTTTCAGAATCAGAACTTGGACCCAGATATTACCAAACACAACACACATCATACACATGCCCAAGTACAGTGCCCATGCATGTTGACAATAATAGTAAAAATTTTCTACCATTTGATCCAGCAATCCCATTGCTGGGCATCTACCCAAATGATCCAGTGACACTCTACAAAAAAGACACCTGCACTCGAATGTTTATAGCAGCACAATTCATAATTGCAAGGCTGTGGAAACAGCCCAAGTGCCCATCAATCAAAGAATGGATTAATAAAATGTGGTATATGTACACCATGGAGTACTATTCAGCTCTAAGAAACAATGGTGATATAGCACACCTTATATTTTCCTGGTTAGAGCTGGAACCCATACTACTAAGTGAAGTATCCCAAGAATGGAATATATTCTCCAGCAAACTGGTATTAACTGAGTAGCACCTAAGTGGACACATAGGTGCTACAGTAATAGGGTATTGGGCAGGTGGGAGGGGGGAGGGGGGGTATATACATACATAGTGAGTGAGATGTGCACCATCTCGGGGATGGTCATGATGGAGACTCAGACTTTTGGGGGGAGGGGGGAAATGGGCATTTATTGAAACCTTAAAATCTGTACCCCCATAATATACCAAAATAAAAAAAATAATAAAAAAAAAAATAAAATAAATTCTAGGCATGTGTCTCCTTCCCTTCAATCTATCATTCAAGTAACCACCAGACTAATTATAATGTGGATAATGATAATGATGATCACATATGGTAATAGCAGTTAAAGTCTAAATGCTGGAACCCTTCTGGCTGACTTCAAAGCCTGGCTTTGCCATCACCTGGCATGCAATCTTGTGAGAGTTATTTGACGTCCACGTGTCTCAGGTGCCTCACCTGAGACTAATAGAAAGACCTCCCTTATAGGTTTGTTGTGAGAATTAAATGAGTATATGTGAAAACAATACTGAGTACCAAATATTCCCTGCAACCTGTAACAGAAATAGCTCTGATCCATTGATGTATTGTGATATGCCAGGTTTCTATGTTACCTATATAAGACCTAGGTACAGTTGCACTGAGGTAGTCACCATTATTATTATTATTATTAGCCCATTTTAGAGACAAAGCCACTGAGGACGAAAGCGTGACAGTGCATTTGGCCAAACTACCATAACCAGTAACAGAGCTCAACTTGAACCCAGGGGTCTCTGACTTCAAAGCTCTAGCTTTTAATCACTCTTAATTCCCAAAGAAGACTACACAAACCTGCCTCCTGCCTTTTATTATCAGAATTTGTCCACACCAGGGTGATCCCCAAATGCATGTGTTTGCAAAGCCTGAACGAATCAGGAGCAACTCCATGGAAGGAGCGAGGTGGTTAGGCCAAGATTCCTCCAGACCTTCTCTCTGCAGCTCCTGCACAGGGCTGCGGGGATGGTGTCGGCCGGATGTGAAGGGCAGCCGGTTTACCTGATTTGAAAATGGTGTCCCAGGCCAGCGTGTGGGCCTGCCAGACCTTGGTGTTGAGGCTTTTGTGCAGCTCGACTGGAGTGACCATCATCTTCCCAAACGTGCTCATCATCTGAAAGATACACAAATGCTTTTCATTCTAAATTCTCTCTCAAAACCAACTTTCATTTTGGAGAGGAGCATTCCAACCCAGGGCACCCCACGCTTCTTGAAAGGCCAGAATCCCATGCACCCCCCAGCCCTCTCCGTAGTGGCCCCAGAAGTAATATGCCCACACCCCACTCCTGGTGAAATATTGAAGGCAATCTTTGGGATAATTTTCCACTGGATGTGTTCAATTAAAAAAATCTGATCTTATGACCTAATCATAAAAAAAAAAAGAAAAACAAACTTTCATATTCACTTAAATTTCGAATAATTTCCAAACTTCAGTCATTCCCAAATCAATTTCATAGTGTCTACTGTATCCACATACCACCTAAAATATTCAAAAATGTAAATTCTGAAAACTTTTAGGCTCTTTTTAAAATGTATTTTTAATCAACTGACTACTTTTATTGACATACCTATTAAATATTTTAACCTTGCCTAAACACAGAAATATGGATTTAACATGCTTCTTTTTTTTTTTTTTTTGAGACAGAGTCTTACTTTTGTTGTCCTGGCTAGAGTGAGTGCTGTGGCATCAGCCTAGCTCACAGCAACCTCAAACTCCTGGGCTCAAGCAATCCTTCTGCCTCAGCCTCCCAAGTAGCTGGGACTACAGGCATGCACCACCATGCCCGGCTAATTTTTTGTATATATATACTTTTAGTTGGTCAATTAATTTCTTTCTATTTATAGTAGAGACGGGGTCTCGCTCTTGCTCAGGCTGGTTTCAAACTCCCGACCTCGAGCAATCCGCCCGCCTCGGCTTCCCAGAGTGCTAGGATTACAGGCGTGAGCCACCGCGCCCGGCCTAACATGCTTCTTAATGATATGTGCATATATGCACATAAATACACTAAAATAGGTAATGCAGATTAAAGTGAACACTTAACTGCTGAAATAACGTGTGCGTGCATGCTGGTCTTTGGGGAACGCCATGCAGTTCTGCAAAGATCAATCTGTAAAATGCCAGGAAAGGGGTGCTTACTGTTTTGATGGCCATGATGAAGTTCAGGGCTTCATCCCCTGCATTCTTCTGAAGGAGCCCAAATCTCTTCTCATATAACACAAGGCAGATACCTGTTATTTAAAATAATTATCACTGTTACACACAATACAGCAACGTGGAGTCTGTGATTAGCTGGCTATTAAAGACTCGATTCTGTGTCTCATAAAAGCGTGGGGTTTTCTAAGAAAAAAACAGAAGTCCGAGAACAGAGGAAAGGCAAAGAGTCGGAGACAAAAAGGCAGGATCAGTTATCTCCACGTCCAATGACCCATCCCCTTAGAACGTGCTGGTAGGAAATGCACTGTCCTTAATCATGTCAGTGACATGGAATATCCAGTTGCTGTATCCAGGCATAGCACACCCCGTGCTGTTGGGTCGGGGTGTGCTATGCCTTTAACCCAGCTGTGTGGCTGGAGTCTCTTGGTGGATTCTGTTACCTTCCAAGACCAACAGGAAGCATTCATGAGAGGAAGAGACAGGAAGGGAATGATTATGTCTAAGCACTATATGCCAGGTACCGGGCTAGCAGTTTATAGATGCTCCCCTCCCCCGCCCCCACCTATTTCATTTTATTTAGACCCAACCTCTTTAAGAGTAAAATTCTCAACTCTTAATTTTGAAGTGTTTTACCTACAGCAAAGCTGAAAGAACAGTATAATAAATACCTGTATCTTCTGGACTCAGATGCACCAATCATCGACATTTTGCTGCAATGATTTTTTCTTTGTGTATGTACATCTAAATGTCTGTGTGTCTGTGTATGCTGAACCATTTGAAAATAATTTTCAACCCTCGTGACACTTCATCATTAAATACTTTAGCAGAAATCTCCTAAGAATAAAGACACCCTCCCATATAACCACAGTGTCATTAACATCTCCAAGAACCTTAGCAACTGTCCACAATACAACTATTATGTGCCCATTTAAATATTTCCCTCATGTCCTAAAAATGATCTTCTATGACTGTTTTCTTTCACGATCCAGGATCACTGCAACCACTTTTTGATAGGTGGATAATTAGCTCTCGATTTATAAACTAGGACACTGGGCCTAAGAGGGTAAACGCCTGGCCTACCATCATAAAGCTGAGCGGGAGAGTCAACAAGCTTCGTCAGTGCAATTCCACAGCTTTCTGACTACACTCGTATGTTCCAAACTCCACTCAGCCCCACCAAGCCCGGCTTAGGCGGCCCTCTCCAAGTCTCCCACAACCCTGAACTGTTCTGGTCGTGCACTCAGTCACCTGGCTGCAATGGCCTGTGTCCCCCCAGGCAGCGAGCTCATGAAGGCAGAGCTCTCTCTGCCGGTTATTCCCACAACGATCCCTGGAGAAAGTGATCGTGCCCTCCTCTGCTCAGAGCCCTCCCCGGCTCCTCCCTGTCTGAATCAGACTAAAAGTGCAAGTTCTCGCCGGCCCTCTGCCTGATCTGGTGCCTGCCTCCTTTCTGACCTTGTCTTCCTACACACATACCCCTCCCTTCCCCTTGCCCCTCGGGGTCTGCTCACGGCAGCATCCTAGCACTTCCGCAGATGCACCCGCATTCATGCTTCCACCCCAGGGCATTTGCACTTCCTGTCTCCACTGCCTGGGACAGTCTCCACACATCGCCTTCCAACTTGCTCCTTCCCGTTCTTTACCTCTGATGACTCCTTAGCAAAGACAACTTGCCTCCTCGAGGCACCTCTTTCATATTCCTTCTTGACTCTCTTACTTTTCCTTTACTCCTTGGCAGAGCATACGAGGTCCATCCAGAAAGTATCCAGCCATGTGATATGAAAAACGGAGACATTTATGACTGAAAATGAAATTCCAGACAGATCTCTCGTATTTTACAATGCGTTTACTTGTCACCCCGTCTAGAATCCAAGCTCCACCAGGGCTGAGATATTACTTGTTTTGTTCACTGTAGTGGACCTGGCACCTAGCACAGTGCCTGACCGCATAGCAGGTATTCAATAAATGTTTGCTAGATGGCTTCAGGCACAGCCCATAGTGCAAGGCATAACGTGAGCGCCCAAAAGAAGCATGGAAAGGGCTGCTATGGGCTTTCTCTAGTCCTACAGCCAGCAGTAGTGCATGTTTTCAGAACGGTTACCGACAGAGCCAGGTGTCAGCCTCAGAATCACCTGCAAAATCAGACACCCAAGGCAGGGAAGACAACTTACTTTCAAATGACCATTTGTTCAGTTCGCTGTACAAGTCTTCCATGCGGCCCCTTTCATCACAGAGCTCATCCATTCTAACCATAAAATCAGCCAAGACCTTAAAAGAAAGCAACCACAAAAGACACATTTTAAAGTCATTGAAGGAAAACGAAAGTTTAAAGTTCAGCAAGCTAACTTAGGGTTTCGTTACATTGTGTATCCACTGCCCATACTGCTATTGGTGCTGGAGTGACGCTAATTACATATTCTCCCTGGGAACCCCCCTCATCCACTAACAACCTTGTCCTGGGTTATTTCCTGAAGCCACCCTGCAGCTGAAGTTTCAGCTTTTGATCTAAAAATGATTCTGGCAATTTAAGAAAAGGAAAACATTTCTTCTAATCAGAATGGGGCAATAAACCACGAAGGAAAGATCAGCCAAGTGTCCCTGTTGGCACAACCTCTCCGGGACTGTGATGCTGCCATTACCCTGAAGTGTGCACGTCCATGTCTGGACAAGCAGACGGTTGGTGGTTGTGTTTAGCATGTCCAACTTGGAGCCAGGAGATCTGCAAATTGTGGGCAGGCACAGCTCCTTCCCTAAATGGTCAATGACCTTGTGAAAGTCACATAAGGCAGTTTGGATGCCAGTTTCAAAAACCAGGGCTTTTGATGATGAATGCCTCATACTGAATGAGGTTTGTACAGCGCCAAGCACCGTACAAAGTTTATTAGCTGATCCTCACGGCCACGCCATGGGGTAGTAGGTGCTGTCATTACTCCCATTTCCTATATAACAGATGAAACAATTGAGGCTTAAAGAGGCTAAGTCACTCACCCATGGACACATAGCTGATAAATTGACTCAAGGTATTATTGCGTGATCATAAAGCCTGCATATGTAATCAGTAGGCCTGTTTAGTTTACCCACATAGTGTATTAAAAGTACATTGAATTTGTTACCGTTAAAAAAAAAAACCAAGAGGTTTCACATTAACACATGGATTTCCCACTATGCATCAAAAAAAGTAAATAACAATTACAAGATGTGGTGACGCTGGGTCTGAATGCCCACGTGGCAGTAATTTGCTGCAGCTGGGGCAGCTGTCCCCTCTAGGAGGGCCCACACTCCCTTGTTTGCTAAAATCTTCACGAGGCCTGCCTTATTCTCCTATGTTAGTGGCTTGGCCCCTGGAATCTTCTGAGTTTGCAATCCCTCACCTATGCAATCCCAGCTGGGTCCAAGTCCAGTTCAAAATAAACATCCAAAGTGAACAGGAGTGAAAAGAGATTACTATATGCTGCAACGCCCTCTGACCCCCGTTGGCTAAAGGATAATGTCCACATACTTCAGTATGGTACAAAAACGTTGCTAAGACCTGCCCCCTGGCCAGGGTCATTTCAAAGAAGGCCTCACTTCAGCTGCATTGGCTATCCCATTCCCTGAACACACCATGTCCGTTTCATGCCTCCATACTTTCAGCATGCTATCTCTCTGCCTGAATGCCTTCCCCCACCTTCTTTGCTTTGTAAACTTCTGCTCATCCTGCAAAGCCCAGCTCCAATGTTACTACCTAAGAACTTTACAAGCATTATCTTATTATAATTCTCACAAGGGTGGGAACTGCTACTCCCATTTCGTAGATTGGGAAACTGAGGCTTAGAAAGTTAAGTGGTATATCCAGCTCTCATAGCTAGTGGGTGGAGTGGCTAGGGCTCAAATCTAAGACTGTAGGATACCAAAGTCTGTGCTTCTCACTGTTACCTTATTGCGATAGTACTTTAAAAGAGGCTGGAAGATTGAGAAATAAGGGTTTTGGGGAGAAGAGGTCGTAGGGAGGAATGGAGAGAAAGAGAAGACCCTTGAATCGTCCAAATTGCATTCTTTTCCCTCTGCACTTCATAGCTATGACTAGAAGCTCCATTAATATCCCTCTATCCTTAGAAGCCCCGGAAAAGCTGGCCCCAGCCTGCAAACCTCATTGATTTTGTTGTCCAGCTTCATAATTTCCACTGGTTTCATTAGTTTCTTTTGAAAGGCACTCCGGACCCTCTGCCAGTCTTCACCTTCCCTGGGAGAGGAGCAGGAGTATATTTAGAGCAAAACAAAAAAAGAAGGAAGATGCAGAAATAGTTCCAGCTGCAACTTCATGGACTATGCAAGCAAACACTGAGCATCATGCCAAGAAATATGCAGAAAATATTAACATTAGAATATTTCAGATGAAATAATGACAATATTTTGATAGTAGTTTGACAACAGAACAAAAAAAAGCACCTTTCCTCCCAGCCAAAGTTTGCACCAGGAAGTTGGAGCTTAGATAATTTGGGTTCAGGGATTTTGAGATGCCCTTGTAAGGGGAGGGCTGGGAGGCCAGAGGCCCCAGTTCCCAGCAAAGAGAACGGGCATGGGAACACCGCTTCTCCAGCAACTCAGATTTGTTTAAATAAAAACCTTGTCTTCTTTAAACTCATTGGCTTGGGCCTCCCATTCACAAAACAACCCAAATTTGGAATGTTACCACTACCTCCAAATAATAACACACAGTCATAGATGCGCAGGAGTTATAAAGAGCTTGTAGCCATCACGCAACTTTCTGCATTTGCCCATAGCTGTGATGCATCACTGTGCATTGATATGGTTTTTTTTTTTAATTCTAGTAATTCTACCCTGGAAGGTATTAATACAACTATTAGGCATTACAATTTGAGGGCTTAAAAAAAAAGCGCTTACTTGATAAATGCTAACAATGAAAAGGCAGAGGAATCACACCACGCTATAGCATTTATAAAATGCAACCCTGACATCCCTCCTCGTCCCACCTTTGCAAATAGCAATTAGAGGTCATAATTCCCAAATCCTCTTTGACAGTGACAGGGAGGTCACTGTCAAAAGCAAAATAAGTTAATTTCAGGCTTTTGAGCTTAAAAGAATTTTAAGCAATGGTTTTGTTTGTGTAGGACGTTTGCCTGGCGCACTGACGTTGGAATCTTGTCCTGCCCCGGTGTCTGAACACCACAATCTGCATAACCCAGTTTTGGCGTTTCTGTGATGGAAGGGCGTGGCCCTCTCAGTTGCCAGAGAGAACGCAGGCGTCGGGTGCGCAGGGCGGCTTTCCCCTGGATCCACCAGTCAGTGCCAGAGCCCAGACTGCACCTGCACCCAGTAGGGGCTTTGGTTGCCGCCCTAAGAAGCATCCTGCTCCGGGAAGCTCTAATTCCCGCCCTTCTCCGTTTCCCCAGGCGCATCAGGCGCTTGCGGCCTGCCAGTCCCTCCGAGCGGGCGAGCGGACTCACAGGATGAGCAGCCCGTAGCCTTCTTCGCGGTGGTCGCGGTAGGCCTTCCACGGCTTGATCTCCAGCCGCTGGGGGTACGCGCTCTCGGTGCGGTACAGCGCCTCCAGCAGGCACGGCGAGCCCAGGTGCACCGAGTCGAAGGAACCCAGTTTCATGCGGAAAATCTTGCCGTACCTCTTGTGGTACTCGGCCTGCGGCGGGCGGGCGCATCGCGGGGTGTCCCAGGAGCGCTTCTCCCGCCTGCCACCTCCCGCCTCCCTTCTCCTCCAGGCCCCGGGGACCCAGGTGTGGCCGGATCACCCGAGCGCCCGGTGCGCCCGGGGCCGCGCGCCTCGGAGAGGGTTTGGAGCGCCACTGGGGGGCAGGACCGGGAGGAGAGAGGGAATTGAGGCGCAACGGGATACTTACCAGGGTGTCGTGTTGTTTCTTGAGCCCCCCTTTCCAGAGGATTTCCAGCAGGCTGCCCAGCAGCGGCCAGTTGGTGGGGCCGGGCAGGGCCGCCGCGCTCTGCGTCTCGCCAGGTGCCATCACCGGGCAGAGGGGCACCTCCCGCGGCCGAGGGGGTGCGCACGCCTTAGAAGTCACCGGTCGCGGCGGCTGCCCCAGATTGCGCAGCTGCTGCAGGAAGGCAGCGAGGGCGCGGCTCTTGCTGATGGGGGAACTCATGGCAGCGCTGGGGGCCCGGCGCGAGGGGTGGCGCAGGGACTGGGCAGGGCAAGGTTGGTTGGCAAGAGGTACTGGCGGGATTTGGGGGCTTGATGATTCTGGGAAAGAGGCAAAGAGGACCCGCAGGTGTGATAGAAGGGGCCGAGGAGGGGCGGGGAGCAGAAAGGACTTCGGCGAGGATGCTCCACGCGGCACCGTGCGGCAGCCTCCGGGAGCGGGTGCCCGCCTTGCGCTGGCCGCAGGGGCTGGAGGACTGTGGCCGTGGGCGTTGGGTGTCTTTTGGAAGAAGGCTGTGAGTCCGCCTGTTGGTCTGCGGTCTGACTTCTAGGGTCGGGAGCAGCGGGGTGAGGTGTCACGGAGGGTAGAAGAGATGCTGCTGATGCCGCGGTTTCCTCCTGTCCCTCTCCATGCCGCATTCCCGGGGACCATGCATTTATGGAGACAGGGCAGGCCCCGGGTGGCCAATGAGCGCGCAGTGTAGGGCGGAGTGGCCCCCGGCTGGCCAGGCCCCGAGGGACGCGGGACCCGGGGGAGGAGGTGGAAGGAGGATGGAGTCAGCGAGGTGAGCGAGGGCACCTGGGCCTCGGGTGACCGGTGCACTGCGGACTCCACCCCGGAGATAACCCCCCGGGAAGCCAGGCCGAGCCAGCCGGGAGTTCAGCGGGTGTGCGCCCTGCGCCTCCCCGCCCTCCCCTGGAGTTCAGCGGGTGTGCGCCCTGCGCCTCCCCGCCCTCCCATAGCGGGCAGGAGCGGCAGCGGCCGCCGGTGCAGCCCGGCGCTTGCACAACCGCGCTGCCGGGCGGGCGAGGTCTCCGAGTGCGCGCCCGGGAAGGCTGCAGGCTCCTGCCTGGGCCGGGACAGCCCGCGCACCTCCCGAGGAGCCGGGTTTTCCCAGCCTGCACTGAACTTTCTTGGAGGAAGTTTGGCTTTCTGCGCCTCCCAGGCAGGGTGGGGAGGATTTGAATCTTACTGAAATTGCACCAAAAGAGGGGACCCTTGAGTTTTAACTTGAGCAAGAAGAGCCAATTGGGTTTGTAGAATTTCTTTCCTGCTGCTTCATTTTGGGTTGTTATGAAGATTATATGAATTAATGCAAGTAAAGCGCCTACAGCAGAGCCTTGTTCATAGTCAACTGTCAGTAGAGCCTAGTTACTGCTGCTGTGGCCTCTTTGGGAGTTAGGAAAGGCGCCTGAGAGCGCAGCTTGTGTGGCAGCGCTTAAATTCAAGCCGCCCCCCCCCCACCCTGTGTCCGCCAGCCCTTCCCTCTTCTTGTGCGTCCACTACCTTGTGCAAAGGATGGGCATAGCCGCTCCAAACCTTGGCTCCCCACCCACCCACCCCTGCAAAGTCCGAACACACACAATTTCTAGAGTCACGACTGATGGCGAGAGTAGAAATCACTTTCCTAATTCAGGAAGGGAAGTTGGAGATTTTTTTGTTGATTGTTTAAAAGTGGCTCATATCCTTTCGTTCTGATCCAACACAAAACTATCACCAGCCAGGGAGGATGCTTTCCAGTCATCTGACAGGGTGATTTTGACTCTAGTATTGGCAAATCCTTCCCTGATAATTTTCTTGTGAACTTGAAGTTTGCTTCCTGAAAACCTTTTTGCAGTACAACTCGACGGTGAACACTGTCATTTCAGATTTGTCTTGAGAGGTTAATGACTGTTTCTGTTAATAAAAATAATACTACTGATATGTATTATGGTTTAAGTATAGTATATTGTATGTATTTACCTATATACTATATAGTTTATATGATCTAGCATATACTATTGATTATACTGTATGTAGATATGTTATATAATATACAAATGAAAGCTTTCTAGGCCTTATTATGATAAGCCAGGCGCTGAGCTGAACATTTTACACCAATTTTCTCACTTAGTTCTCATCTCAACCCAATGCCAAAAATCGTTAATGAAAAACATGCAAAAACAAAAAAGAAAAGAAAGAAAAACCTGCAAAAACAAACTTTAAAACCCCCTGATACTTAAAGAGTTGAATAATTTGCCCGATGTCACAGACTCTACCATTGGCTCAGGTGGGATTCAGACCCTCATACTTTCTGATTCTAGCCCAGGCCCTTAATATATATATATTTACCCATATATATCATGCTATGTTATGCCGCCATTTCTTAAACAAGAGTATTTTAGAATATTGGAAGTATTCTTTAAATGGGGATTTCTTTAGGAGGAAAGTGGGTGAGATCCGAATGACTATCGCAGTGGTCCGTGTGGGACAGTGTGACGCACATGCTTTATGTGCTGACACTGTGAGAAAGAACAGCCCCAAAGAGAAGACGCATTGAGTTCACTACTGTGTACTTCTGGTCTGGTGCTTGGACACCATGAATGGTCTTATTGTTATTTCAGCTATTGAGTTATTTTCCTTTTCTTTCCCTCTCAGCAGGTGTGCTCAAGAGGAAGGGGAAATAATTTCAGATTTGCTAGGTTTTCCTGGGAATTTAGTGCTATCTTGCTTTCTGTGCTCTAAAGTACATGAGACTGTTAGTCACATAATAGCCAGAAAGAGAATTCCTGTCTCAGGGAAGTTGGTTTCTCGTGTTCAGTGGAGAAAGTCTCCAATAATTTTGATATTGGGCTGCAGAGGAAAGCAAGACTAGTTCTTTGGAACTTCTTCGACTCCAACACGTACCCATCGAGGCAAGTGCAGTCAAATTCAAGGACTGTTTTGAGTCCACTCCCTGAAACTCACCGTTCCTCACTTGGCTTCATCCCTCACTCACTACTTAGCCTCCCTGAGTCATCTGGATGGGGATCCTGTCGGGAATTACTAATGAGAGATCTGGAAGGGCCTTGTAACTGCTGGCATCATTACTGAGACGAACCCGGGCCCTCTGTTTTGTTCCAGGAAATCTTACCAAGTCCTGGAATGGATAATTATACTCCAGCTCTCACACTAAGCGACCACAGATGACAACGTGTGTGTTTTGTGTGTGCGTGTACACACATGTGTAATGCGGGTGGGGTGGAAGAGTCTATAGTCGGGCAAGACCTCATTTCTCTCTACTGGAAAATAAAAACCTTTCAAATGCATGGAATGATGATAGAGTTTTGTGCTTAAAACTTTGGTAAACTGAGGTGTGAGTTCTAGGTACACTTTCTGACTATGGCAACTTGGAGGACTTTCTTTCCATACCTGTTCAATGGGAAGTCTTGGAACTAAAATGAAGCCTCATGGAAACAGGAATAGTGACAATAGCTGATTTCATGGGGTCGCTCTGAGAATAATGACAATAAGTTCCTCGCATGGTAAAATGCCCAGTACATGTTATCTCTTAGCATTACTGTATTGCATGCCTCGGTTTTTTGCAAAGTACATTGAAGAGAGGCAATTTAGATGTCTTAATTATACTTGATGTTCAACTTAATCGTTGTAATTTTGACTCAGGAAACTGTGTAATTGACTAAGGCCAAGGGGAGATTAGCAAAGTGCCAGTGGGTTCCTGAGCAGCCTGATAGACCAGGGACAATTTACTTATCTCTCTAAGCCTCAGTTACCTCATCTAGACGGTGATAATGGGAGTCCCATCCATAGGGTTTTTCTGAGGATGACAAAGCCCTGAAAGTCCCTGGCATCAGTGCTTACTGTTAATATTATTATGTGCTACAGTGGGGATTAGATTCTCAAATAATTAAGGTCGCAATCTATTGCGTTGGTCTTGGGGTTCTCTGTCCAATTAGACAAATCTTGAGATTATAGACATTGTGTTTTTTGTCTTTGTTTTTGTTTCTCCTGGAACAAATGACACAGTGCTGTTTACATTGGCCAGCACCCAATACGCAAATAATAGGCAATTGATTATTGATTATTTCCTCATTCCCAAGTGAATAGTGGAAGATCAGTATCAATGTATTCTTTGTTTTCTGAGGAAATTGTTGGTGAATCCTGGAGGGCTTTATTTGTGAGTCACGTGGAGAGCAGTTCTGTATGTCAAAAATAGTAGTTTTGGTCTCAACAGCTTGGGTTGAAACTATTGCTACACCACTCACTAGCTATGTGGCCTTGGGGAGTTACTGAACTTCTCTGAATCTAGTTTCCTTATTGGTAAAATTGTAGGTTACAAGATCCATGTCTCAGGAAGGCCAAGATGAATACTTGAAATATTAGGTGAAACACAACCATCGTCATCACAAAAATCTGTTTGGCTTCTGTAATTGCTTGATGATTTCTGAGTAGAATTCAGTGATGTTGGTAAATTAAAGTTATATTACAGGTATGGAAAAGTGTACCTTAAATCCTCCAAAGTGCAGTTACGTGGGGTGAACTTTGGAATGGATTCTTCATCAAAAGAGCTACTGCATTTCAAAGGAGATGGAAAATATAGTGTGTACACTCAAGTTTTACCATCACTACAAATTGTAATTTATTAAGGAACTACTATGTCTATGTCAGGTATTTTATTATCACTACCCACACAACAATTCTGTGAGGCTAATATTATTATTTCCCATTTTACAATGACAAAGCCTCGGTTTCTTGCAGAGTTTACACCAGACCTGGGTTGTACCTACCCTGCTACACGTTATAACTAACCAAGTTAGTTCACCTTGCCCTCATCTATAAAATGGTAATAATAATAATAATAGTGGATCTTATATATCATTATAGTATTATAGTTATAATAATATCATATGGTCATGGTCTCATAACTTAAGTTTTAGCTTGCTGTGAGATGGCCACTCCTTGTGGGCAGGAAGACTGTCTTGTTCTCTGCTATATTCCTAGTACCTGTAACTATGTCTGGATCAGTCTAGGTGCTCAGTAAATATTTTTCAAATAACATATTGCAAAAATAACAAAGATTAAGTGCCTTAATTGTTATAGCTGTCCTTGTTCAACTGATTCTATAATTCTAATAAAACATAAGTCTTGGTAAAAGATGTGTCTGATTACAAAATTTATATGTAAAGAAACATTTGTTTTGCTTTTTCAGTTTTGAAAATGTTTAGGAAAATAGAGATTTGTGTGCACTCTTTAAAATAACAGATTATCTAGCCTGAGCAAAAGTGAGACTCTGTCTCTACTAAAAATAGAAAAGTGAGCCGGACATAGTGGTGTACACCTCAGGAGGCTGAGGCAGGAGGATCGCTTGACTCCAGGAGTTTGAGGTTGCAGTGAGCTATGATGAAGCCATGGAACTCTAGCTGGGTTGACAGAGTGAGACTCTGTCTCAAATAAAAAAAAGGGATATCTCTACATGGAACTAGAGAATCCATTAAATGAATTAATAAATGTAAGATATTTTGAACAGTATTTGTTACTTGATAAAGGCTTGGTTTTAGCTGTTATTATTTAAGATAATTTGGGGAGATATAGATATAACTTATCTTATTTAGATTGAAGCCAGTTAATGAAAAACTCCATTGATTTTTAAACATTCCATTGGCACTATATATATTTCATAATTAATTTATAAAATTACATCATCACCTTAGCACTGTGGGAGGCCAAGGCGGGTGGATCGTTTGAGCTCAGGAGTTTGAGACCAGCCTGAGAAAGAGCGAGACTCCATCTCTAATAAAAATAGAAAGAAATTAGCTGGACAACTAAAAATATATATGTAAAAAATTAGCTGGGCATGGTGGCGCATGCCTGTAGTCCCAGCTACTCGGGAGGCTGAGGCAGGAGGATCGCTTGAGCCCAGGAGTCTGAGGTTGCTGTGAGCTAGGCTGACGCCATGGCACTGTAGTCTGGGCAACAGAGTAAGACTCTGTCTCAAAAACAAACAAAAATAATTACATCATCACACAGATACCTAGTCTATGTTTTCATGAATAACTTGGCTAATTCCATCAGAGTGAAAGTCGGGGAAATTCCATGACAGTATTATTATTGCCAATTATTTTGGAACCAAAGTAGAGTCTGCTTTGCTCCTGTATGTGAAGAGCCTGCCTTGACATATCTTATTATTGCTGTTAACTTGGATGAAGCATTATTGAGCTCTGTATACATTTCACCAAAGCTTTAATGTGAGTCAACAAGCACATACCTTGATAGACAATTGGCACCTAAAGGGAACTGGTGGAAAGTACCTCTGTGGTTAGGATGAGTTAACTCCAGGGGTGAATAGGGGTATCCAGTTGTTTGTTCATGAACATAAAGTGGGCCAACTGAGCAACTCCAAAACAAGAAAACTCTATAGAGGAATCCTTTTATCTTTGGAAAAAAACAATTTAGTTAGCAGAGTACTTATGCCATCTTTGTGTAGTAGCAGTTGCCAAAGAGCCCTCACAATCTAGATTTTATTACCTGATTTTTCCACCAACAGAGAACATCTGTGCAATCTCCTATATTCTGATTCTTGTGCGGTATCAAATGATGATGTTTACAGCACCAAGGAGAGCGTTGCTCAGAGTCCAATTCTGTTGCAACTTGGATAGAACAATTTGGGATCTTGTATGTTCCCATGAGCACAGCTTCCTCTGGAAGCTGTTCCCTTCGACTTCAACTTCCGTACTCTGTACTGGGGTTCTGACTGCTGCCAGGGTGCTCTGGTTGCACATCACACTCCAAGCTTTTGTGGTGTAAATCAGCAATCTTTTATTATTGCTGTGCTTCATCACTCCAGGGGATGACTGCACTTAGTTACGTGGTCTTGCCTGAGGTTTCTTATGCAGTTGCAGGGAGTTGGTGGCTGTGGCTGGAGTCATTTTAAGGCTTCCTCACTCATGTTTGGCAGTTGATACTGGCTGAGAGCTGGGATCTCGGCAGGAGGCCATGGGCTGAAATACTGACATATGGCCCTGCCAGGTGCGTAGGCTTCCTTGCAGCATGGAAGGTGGGTACCAAGGGTAAGTGCCCCCAGAGAGACCAAGGGAAAATTGTGTCGCCTAATCTAGCCTAGCATAGGGAGTCACACATCATTACTTTTGCTGGATCCTTTTGGTTAGAGGGAAGTCACTGGGCAAGTCAATGTTCAGAGGAAAGAGAACCAGGCTTCTGATGAGCGGAGTGTCAAAGAATTTGCCGACATGTTTTTAAACCAGAATTCTCTTGACACAAAAGACTCTATCTGATTTCCTCAAAATAGAATCCTGGTTGCTGTAGGTTCCGTGAGGTTGCCATATATTGCTTAATAAATCACCATTCATTGCTTAAAGTAGTTTAAGTTTGTTTTAATTTCTTGTAGGCAAAGACACCCAACTGAAACATTGGCCTTCAAGACATTGGAGCCCTTGAAAGGAGATATTTTCAGAAACCTAGAATACAACCTTCCATATGACATTTACTAAAATCAGACAATCATGCTTTGGGAAAATAGTGGATACAGAGTATAGCATGATTGACCTGTGATCTCAGATCCAAGCCATAACCTTGCTGGTGAAGATAGGGTTTTCCTTGAAGGGAGGTAGAGATTCCTACTGTTAATCATTTTAGGAATAGGCCAATCTCCAGGTAACAAATGAAGGCCCGAGGTGCATGGGAGGTCAGCAGGAACACTCTCTGGTGCTGGAGGTAGAGTTTCCTACTGCCAAGGTGGCAGACCATGGAACAATCAGGAAGCAGGCCTCTTCTGTGGCTTGAGGTCTGGTCTCGGCCTGTTCAGTATCTTTGAATTATTCTCTGGTTTAACTTTTCTTTAATTCTCCCATCAGCCAAGGCTTGTCTCTGATGTCTTATAGGAAATTATTGGCAATTACAGGCTAAAATGTACAAGTACACTGTGCATTCTGAAAGCACAGTGGTTGCGGTAGTGACCAACATTGGCAAGGGGAGCCTGTGCCACAGCAAAGGCAGTGATGGGCACAGTGACAAAGGCTGGAGCCAATGAAACAGAAAGACTCATTCCAGAGTACACACTATGGCACCCTGGACAACTCTAGATGTATTTAATAACAGCTGAAAACCTGGGGAGGGAGGATCCAATACTGAAGCCAATTAACCTCAAACAACAGTAGTTTGGTTTATATAAAACAGACCCTAACAGAGTGGTACTCAGTTAAATACCAGTGTGATATTTGAAGATTCTTGCTTTCCAATTCTTAAGACTCAAATCGCTTAGGCATGTCTCTTTCTCAAACAGGTGAGTGAATCCAACTTTTTGGCGTCTCCCTCAGACATCGGAGTTAATGCTGTTATACTCTGCTGTGATAGTTAAAAGTTATACTTGACAGTCCCTTAGGAAGCTGCCCCTCAGAGACTCACCCGCTTCCTGGAGCCACACCTGACACTGTGCCCATCACTGCCTTTGCTCAATGTAGCCACATTGTCACCCTTGCATTGGAATATATCGCTGATTCTTTCAGTTGGGCTCCAGAGGTTTAAGGGACGGCTTGCATGAAAAATTATTTATTACTAAAATCAAACTCACTGTAGCGAGCGTGCATGCAGCCTGCTACAGAGAACAGCACAAATCCCAGCTTAGACACTCAGCTCTGTGAGAACAGGTGCCAGATCTGTCTTGTTGGCCAAGGTATGCCTAGAACTGAGCACAGCACTGAGTAACACATAGATGACAGTCAGGGCTGACTTTGCAGGCATGCAACCCGAGCAGTCGCACAGAGTCCTGCACCCAGAGGATCCCTGAGCTTGGTTCAACACTCTGCTGCTGCCATCTTGAAATTCTTAATAATGTTTAGACAAGGGGCCCGAATTTTCATTTTGCACTGGGCCTCGAAAATTTTGCGGCTGGTGCTAATGACTGTCAATAAATATGTGCTGGATGAAGGGGTGAGTGAATAGGGCCAGGATTATAACTCTACCTTACCCTTAAACTCTGGCTCAGGGTGAGAGCAATATGTTTTCCTTCACCCGAATCTAAGGTTCATCTCTCTAGCTCTCCTTTGCTGGTTCCAGACTGATCTTGTCCAGAAAGGGATGGCAGTGAAGGCCAACCCATTTGTTTCAGTGGAAAGCTGTCCTCTACCCACATGCGACTGGTCTGACCCAATTCTGCAAAAGAACAATTCCCTGAGACTTTTCCTAGAATTTCCCCTAGAAGGGATTATTTGGTCTTAAGTAATGGTGTGAAAGAGACATCAATATTCAAGTCTTGGCTGGGCTTCCCCAGATTCAGCCCTGTATACTTGTCCAATCTTATAAAGAATCTATAGAGTCCAGTCTTAGAGGATCAATTTGTTGTTCTGATAACTAATTTTAATGACGTTGGACATCTTTGGTGCCTGTCTTATGGCCTCCTGACCTGTCTGTAGGGTCTGGCACGGAGCTGACAAACAGCTGTGCCCCATGCACCTACCTAAGCTGTGCCTCACCTTCTGGGGCTTTTCTGCTGGCTACAGGCAGCTTCCACAGCCATTCTGGTGCAAGACCAAACCTGGAAGCGCACAGGCGTTAACACCCCTGGGGCGACACTTGGCCAAACAAAGATGGGTGGATACATGCTCTCTCTGGAGTGAGCACGATTCTGACGTGTGGGCTGCAGGTCCACAATCTGACCTCACTTATGTGATTCTGCTATTTCCTTAGGCTGAGTCCCTTACCTGATGTTAATATAATGGTTCTCAACTCTGTCTTCCAATCCTTACCATGACGGGAATTATTCTAGATATATCCAATTCCAAGCTTAGCAGCTGTCCCTGTCTCTGCTCTTCCTATTTAATTGAAGACAGTATATAAGGAAAACACTTGAGTGAATCTGCTTTCATCTACATTTTCACGTACAATAGCAACTCACTCTTAACTTTGGTTTTGTGGAGCCATGAGGCTTTGCTGTGTGTTTGGATTTGAATTTGCCAGAGGCACCCTTTATTCTAAGAAACATAAAGGAGAAAATAGGGATCAATGAATCTGAAGCTTTCTTTCCAACAAGAGAATGTATATCTCTTATATTTATATGTATGCATATAGTATTAAGTAAATTATCAAAAAATACATATATTCAGTTAAGCTTAAGTGGGCAAAATACTTTCTTATAACAAACATATTTATAGATTAAGTAAATAAATGCAATTTCTTATAGCAATCTTCTTTTATGAGATTTGTTCTCATCCCGTTAAAGATTTAATTTGTGGAGATTTTTAAAATTGTAGTTAACTGTTTCATATTTCAGGGAGCATTTTGTTCCTCCTCAGAAACTTAAAATAATACTGTGGAAAACCTGTTTAGATTTAATGTTTTTGCTTTTGATGGTTAGACTTTGTGACTGGTGGAATGTGAGAATTATCTGATTTTCCTTTTCTTTATTTAGAAGGGCAATAATATGGTAATCTTTTAAAAAATAATTTTTTGAGATATTATGAAAATCATATATATTCATTAAAGGAAATTTGAGAAAGTACAAATAAGAATAAATAATTGAACTTCATGGTACCACCCAGTGATACCTACTAAGAAGAGTTTTGTATATTTCTTCCTATGTATTCCATCTATGGGTAGATTTTCACTTTTTAGTTAGAATCACAATGTGCAGATTTTATAGCTTGCTTTCATTACTTATTCTCATATCTTGTGGTATGACCTATCAATTAAATTAATATTCATTTCCACCCGAAAAAAAATCTGTGTTCACTTTCAAAAATTCAGAAAATAGAGAAAATTGTAAAAATAGAAGAAAAAGTCACCTTTAATTCCTGACACCTAGATATAAAATCGCTTTTATATATTAACATTTTTATATATTTTCTTTCTATATTTTTCCAAGCATATCTATCTATATCTATATAGTTTTTTAAAAATAAAATTTAAATTCTAATTTTGTAAGCTACCTCTTTCCCAACATGTTTTCCCATGTCATTACTTTCAAAATTGGCATTGTGATAAATGCATATCACAATGGGAATCTCATGGGCCACTTAACCTGGTCTCTTTTGTGAAACTCTTAAGGTAGTTCAAATGCCTTACTTTTATAAACACTGCTTCAATAAACACTGTCATATAAGTAAACTATTTCTGGTTTTAGGTCTATTTTCATAGACCTAGATGGCCACAAATAGAATTATTCTTAAAAGAATAAAAAATTATATTCACTTTATTAAACTGGTGTCTAACCATTTCTAAGCATTAATCTCTTTTCCGGGTGGCAGTATCAGCACTGAGGGTATGGGGCTACTTTTTTATATCCTTCTTTACAGCCTTAATGCTTGCAAAGTATTTTGCTCAGAGAAAAACTAAAGACAATTATTAATTAATTATTGCTAATGGATCCCATGATGTCTTCAATCTCATCTTTTCTTTATCACTAAGATAAAGAAAGAATCAAGTTTCTCCAAAGGGATTGGTTATGAAGCCTTTTGAGGTATTTACAAGCATCAACACAGTGGCTGAGATATCAGTACAGATTCTCTGTTTTGCTTAACTGTTGTTTTTTTCCCCATTTACATGTGCAGTCCCTGCTGGCTGATTATAATTAGACGGTGGTGGTAGGGGTTGGTCGTATTGGTTTTGGGGTTGCTGTTGGCTTTGTTGTGGTTTTGATACACCCTCAGCCTATAGCTCCTTATTAAAGTCTGTGTCAATTTTACACAAATACATCCTGGGAGCTACTTGGGAAGGTGATATGTAAAATAAAAAGCATTGAAAATCAGCACCTCCGTGGTTGTAATCTGTGTGTGCCATGGCAACGCAGTAAGGATGATTTCCTTTTTCCTGCAGAGAGAGTTTTGCCTTGGTAGCTGTCTATGTTAAGAAGCATCTCACAACCATCTAAAGAATATTGCTGCATTTTGTCTCTCTATTCTGTCCTGATTGTCTTGGCTGAATTTATAATGGCAAAGAAATAACTTTTCTTAAATCAACTGATCCATCAACCAATCAACCAGTCTCTGTGTGGTTCTGTGTGGCAAGCTGTACATCCCCTGTAGCTAGTAAGCAGCAGGATCTGGATATGGGGATTGAGATGTACACAGACTGTTTCTGAGGGTGGTGAAATCTGCAGTGAAGGCAGAACATCTAGGGTTGACACTGGAATCGCCTTGCTGGACTTGCTGGCTGCTACGATCCCAGCACCCCTGGGCCTGAGTCACTGTGGCCAGGGCATTTTCAGCAGGGCCTCTTTGGCTGCTGCTTCAGAGAGCTCCACATCCCTCTGCTGGGCTGCCCTAATTTCCAGGACTGGGTTCTCCATGGCTCCTGCCAACACCCCCTCCCTGCCCCATGCCACTGTTCTCTTAGAAAACAAAGTCTGGCAATAATGAATCTGAGTGGCTTGACCCAGGCCTGCATCCTAGTTTAAAAGATGCTAAGAAGTTGAGTTCTGACTTCTATTAATAGCATGGAGAGGTAAAACTCATGACCTGGCAATTTCTGCAAACACAGAGAAAAGTATTCATAAGATATTTGGTAGTCACATAAGATGCCACTTCACTGCAAAGCAGGCCCCCTCAGGGGAAGTCTCAGTGTGAAGTGGCCACTGGCTCAATGCTACATGCATACTGGGTTCTGACTAAATCTTTATGGGATGGATCACACTAGGAAATTTATATTTTAATTCTGTAACTGCTACTTACAATAACTGCTGACTCCTTTCTCAACCTCAAAGTTGCTATTAGCATTTACCCTTGAAATAAACAGGTTAGTTTATTTTATAAAGGTCTAAAAACATCGTATACATTGGAAGACTTTAAAAATGTTGTACATTTTGCCAGGTAAAACTTAAAACAAAAATTCAAACTAACATAAGATGATTATATTTTGGCTCCAAGACAGATTGGTTTCCTTGATTTTGTGTCATCTTGCTTTGCAGAGTGTAGAGGGTTCTTAAGGAGTTGCAGAGAAAGAGCATGTCGGATTCTGGAGTCACAGTGACATCTGGTGGAAGAAGGAAGGCTGCTCAGGCAACAAGTCCACATAAAACAAAATGAATGGAATACTTTATGGTCCCATGTACATTATAACTGAATGAATTCATCAACAGCTATGTTGTATTATATATTACTGTATTACTCCCTAAATGCACACTCATTCATTCATGCATTTATTTATTCATTAGTTAATATTAGTTGAACACCCACTTCCCTATTGGTTCCATGATTACAGAAATGAAGAACACAGGCATGGTCTTTTTCCCTTGGTGCTATCAGTTTAATAGGAATACAGGGTTCAAAAATAAATGTGCTAGGGGGTACTACAAAGCTGTCCTTTATAGGGGGTGGAATGGTACTGTTTTTTTCCTGGTGGCAGGTGTGTTTAACGAAAACTTCTGTCTTTGTGCCGCTACAACAGAATTCCTGAGTCTGGGTAATTTATAAACAACAGAAATTTATTTTTGACAGTTCTGGAGGCCGGGAAGGCCAAGATCAAGGCTAACCAAACAGGCCAGACCAAGTCAGCACCAGAAGCCACCATCAGGCAGGAACACAGGGCCAGTGTCACTAAGTCTCTGATTTTACAAGCTCAAGCAAAACTAAAAATACGATGTCGTGGAGTGAAGTCGTCACACTATTTTCAAATATTGGTTCAATTAAATAAAAACACTGTATGGGCCAAATAAAACATATCTTGGATCCAGTCAGTGGGGGGATCCAAGTTTTCGACCTAATGGAGAGGAACATCTGTTCCAGCGGCCACTGGTGATTTTCCTCCCCGACCTGCAGCCTCCAAATGCTCCCACTTGTACCCCAGACTTCTCCCTTTTGCTGGCCTAAAGAGATAGGGACAGTCCCTAGTTGGATAAAGAACCAGAAACAAAGGTTGGAAACGTTCCATATTGGGAAGTGAAAAGATGCTGAGCAGAAGACTTGAAAGTACCCGTGCTGTCTTCACCTGCAGAACGGGTCTCCCTGCCAGGAGAGAGGGTAGCTCGAAGGAGACGAGCAGTGGGGAGAGGCGGAGACAGGAACGGTGAGAGACAGAGCCAGGAGAACCTCTGGGCAGGGGAAGCCAGGTGTATAGAGGGAGCCAAATCAGTGCCCATCGTCCCCTGTCCAGATTTGATGACACTGCCTTGTGCCCTGAGACTCTGCCAGTCCCTTTTTTCTCTGCCTTTGCATGCCCTTCTGTGAAAACCTAATGCTTGGGGGAGCACCAGCCATCACCTTGTGGTGAGGCAGGGACAGCTAAAGATGACAGGGGGCGGCTGAGAGCCACAGCTTCTTTGAGCTGCGGACCCAATCACAGCCCCACCCCCACCTCCATAGCACCTATCAGAGGAGACAATGTCCCTTGTCATGCAGGCCACTCTCAGCCCTTCTGTCCCTGGAGCCAAGCATTTCCTGTGCAATTTCTTGGCTCCGTGACACTGAGGAGGCATCGTGCTAAGTGGGCCCTGGCTGAGGCAGGCTTCTTCATGCTTCTCGGTGGCACATATATTAGCATTGGGACCAAACTAATTTCAGATGCCTAAAACAATCTATTTCAATCACCTTTTGGTATGCCACAGTCTGAATTTCAGAGCTGACTTTCCGGCCTCTGTGTCAGACTCCGCCCTGGAAGCATGGGGCAGTTACCTCCCCACAGGGCTGGCCTGTGAATGGGAGGTGGGGACCAGCAGGTAACATCTTCCTCCACTTCCCCCAGTGGACTCTCCTGTGTCATGGTAACACAGCCTCTTAGAGGACAGTAGAGCAACTGGTTGTGCTTGATCCAGAGCTGAGGTCAGCCTGGTGATGCCTCCTTGTGCTGGCTCTTCTGCCCCCTCTGACCTGCCTCAATCCCCTTTTCCTCGCTCTTGCAGTAGCTCAGCCTTTAGCTTAAACTTTAAAAAATCCAGGCTATGACAGTTCTAACCATTGTCATTGTTCTCCTCCAGGACACCTTCCACTTTCTGCATGTCTGAAATGGATGCTGCAGACTCAAGAGGCAGCACCCCTGCAGATGGGCGCAAATAGCCACAGTGGTAGTTAGTAGTAACAATGAGCAGCAAGGAGCCACAGTGGTAGTTAGTTGTAATACTGAGCAGCAAGGAGCCATAGTGGTAGTTAGTAGTAATACTGAGAAGCAAAGAGCCACAGTGGTGGTTAGTAGTAATACTGAGCTGGAGAAGTTCTTTAAGAGGAGTTTTGAAAGATCATACCTTGGGCAGAGGAATTTCAGGGGCAACGGGGCTGAATTCAGAAAGTAATGATGGGTAACATTATTTGTGTGCATTATCTCTTCTCCTCTTCGCAACAATCCTGTTAGGGAGGTTTTATTATTTTTCTCATCAAAATAATAGCCTACTGGCCAGCTCCATTCTGTGCCAGCTCAGCACTGCATTTGTTTCCTTTGTGCGCTCAGTACCATTTGTAATGATTTTGCCCTTTTATGTCTACCTCCTCTCCACTGTTTGTTTCTGCAGTGCTTTTAAACGTAGCTCTGGAATGAATGAGGGCCACTAACAGAACAGCTCTTATGTACCAGACCCCATGCAAAGGTTTATAATTACCCCTAATAAAACCTCCTTCATTCAACAAATACATCTTAAGCACATGTAAGCTAGAGACAGGGAAAACACAATGGCGATGTGAGGGCATCCAGAGCCAGGAACTGACTGAGGGACCAGGAGATGCCCATGTGGGGCTACGTGTTTCAGCAGGAAGAGCACAGGGTGCTATGAGCCCCCCTACTCCCACTTAACCAGAGAGGAAATCTGGGCTTTGAGAGAAGGCTTGTGTAGAGTGGTTCTCAAATTGTGGCCGGTGGACTCCTAGAGTCCCTGAGACTTTTTCAGGAGATCCACGGGGCTCCCTTTTCCAATCACATATTTGTATGAGGCTAGATTTTTTTCTTATATACAACTAAACAACGTATCTCAAGGGACTGAATATAGAAGTAGATACGAGCATCTAACACATTAAGCCAGACATTAAAGAGATTTGCAAAACTGTAAAACTATGCCATTCTACTCAGTGTTTTGTTTTTGTTTTTTTGTTTTTGTCTTGGAAAGTATACTTTTAATTTAAAATGTTATTTTTTTATTACTATGGACTAGGTTCTTAAAATGATTGTAAATGAATCAATAAATACATTTAAAAATTGTTTTAATTTCCAATGCAGTAAATATAACCCACAGAAACAGAAGTTCTTTGGGGTCTTTATTGATCTTTAAGAGTGTAAACGGGTCCTAAAGCAATAGAGGAAAAGAAAAAAAAATTAAGAATCAGGAGGCGTAAGTGTCAGGGTATACAGTAATTGTTCAATAATATTGTTGAATAAACGAATTTCAGTGCCTCCTCCTTAACACCACGTGAATTATCAAGGCACATAAACCTCACACCCTGTGTGCCGAGGACATTAGTTCCCGGGCCTTTTTTGGAAGGGCAGTTTCTCCAGAGTAGGTTTGGTGGCCGGAGGGACTTTTCCCTTCCTGCGAGCCGCGCGCCCCCTGCTGCCCGCGGCCGGAACCCGCGGCCATCGCCACACCCCCCTGTTTGTGTCGGCTCACGAGGAGTTGCCTGTCCCTTTAATTGGCACGTACCAAGTCCTTCCAGGTTACATCTCCTCCCTGAGTCTTAGCCGTTGGGAGTCGTCGGTCAGAGCTCCAACAGGTGGGACGGTGAAGACGGTGCTGTATTTTGGGGGAGAGTCCCGGGCCGACAGGGAGTGAGGGGTACGCGCGCCGCCGCGCCCTCCCGCCGCGCGCCGTAGTGCAGTCCCAAGATGGCGGCCACCATGAAGAAGGCGGTGAGTGGAGCGCCGCGGGGCGCGATGCTCGGGCGGCGGCCGGGCCCGGCCGCGGGGGGCCCGGCCGCGGGGGCCTGGGGGTGCGCGGCGCTGAAGCCCGGTGTGGAGCTGGAGGCCGAGACCCCCAGCCCTGAGAGCGGCCCGGCGACGAGGCCTGCCCGCGCCTGGCGCCCTGAGCGTTTCCTTAGGCGGCCGGCCAGCCGGGGCGGGCGCCGGGCCGGGACCCTCGGGGGGCTCTGGGCCGGCCCTCGCGGGGCTGAGAGAAAGGCCCCCGTGGAGCCCGAGCACCTCGCGGCCCAGGTCTTGCTCTTGGGGTGTGGGAAGTCGAAGGTCCCATTGGCCGCGGTTGGCGTTTTCGCGTGGCGCTGTACCTGGTAGCGCCCACGCAGCCCTGCGGGCAGGTGCTGCTGGTTCCGCCGTTTGCAGGTGGGGAGGCCGAGCCCGGAGGTGCCGTGCCGTGCCCGGGGCACGCGGGGCCCTGCGTTGGGCGGTTATCAGGCCGTGGAGCTCCCGTGTCCAGCGCGGAGCCGCCCATGCCCGTTCTCGATGCCGCCGCGTCCTCCAGGCTAAAGCCAGTGTTTGTGGAGGACCGCCGGTGTGCCAGGGCCCAGCGGCAGCCGTCGTTCATCTGTTACCTGCCTTCCCAGCAGCTCAGCAAGTACACGGGTTTCCTCCCCCATTTCGCCAGGGGAGGAACTCAAGAGTGGTTAGTAGCCCCAAAGCGTCTCAGCTAGTAAGAAGCAGAGCTGGAGTTCAAACTCAAGCTTTGTTTTCCCCAAAGCACACGTTTTTAACAACTAAGCAAGCTAAACTTCTGTTTGCAGTTCATAATCCCGTACGTCTCCCCAGATGCTTAAAGATATCTAGATGGAAGAAAAATAAAATGGGGATGGGAGCAAGGAAATAACAGCTGATAATTATTGGGGCTTTACTGTGTGCTAGGCACAGTTCTAAGTGCATTGCATGTATTATTTAATAATCCTTTTGGGGAAAGGACTGTTTCTAATTCTTATTTAACAGGTGAGGAAACTGAGACACAGAAGCTAAGCTAGCATTTAGACAAAGGCATTCTGACTCCAGAGTCTGTGTTTTTAACTGCTGAGGGGTTCTCTGATCAGAATCCGCTGGCTGAAGGTGTTTGCATTCCAGGTTTTGTGCCTGTTTTCTTTCATTCCACTTTTAACAACACATTAGAACTTAACTTCCTTTGCTCTCCTCTCCAGTACCACATAGTGTATGTCACTTGTATTTGGCGTAGGCTGGCGACCTGTCCCAATTTGCGTGAGATAGAGGGAATGCTAAAACTGGGAAGCCCCAGTCAACTCAGGATGAATTGCTCACCCTACTGGTCTGTCATCCACAAATTCTTATTGGGTACCAGAGTAGGGTCCAGGGCCGAGGTGATGCAGATGAGTATGAAACTTTGTGAGAGTCCCTTCACCTGTATTTTGTTAAATTGGGTCCTCTGTTGTTAGTATGGCCTTTAATTCCACGGAAGATAGGCGTTGTGGTTCACTCCCATTTTACAGATGTGGAAACTGAGGTGCAGAGAGGTGAAGTGAATGTGGAAAAAATGGTAGCATGGATTTGAACCCTGGACTTCGATTGCAAAATTTCTGATTACCAACCTTTTTTCCCCTTTCATTCATTCAGTAAATTTGTTTTGCACATATAATATGGCACAGTCTCAGTTTTAAGTGACAAAAACAATGGTGACCTGTAATGAAATTTTTGCCCCGTTATCCTCATAGAGTCATAGAACTTATGCTCTGGGAGCGAGGCAGGCATTAGTCAATAGTCACACAGAAAATTAAAGTTTCTGCCTCTGATGAGAGTTGATGAAGGAAAAGTGCTTGTGAAATGAGGGCCAGAATGAGGTCTATTTTGAGATTAGAGAAGGTGCCATTTATGTTGATCTGTGAGATTATGTAACGAAAGGAAAGGAAAGTTGGGTAGGGAGTGAGGCCTTCTTGCGAGGAAATATCTCGCGCTAAGACTCTGAGTGCATTTAATAAAAGGAAGGCCAGGTGGCAGATAATTAGGAGAGGAGAGGTTGAACCATGGTGGGAAAAGATCATACAGAGGGGTAGCAGTAGCCAAAACATAAAGGATCTTTTTCTTTAGCTTAGGAACCATTAAGACTCACATAGATGCAGTGTCCTCCCGTAGATGTTTCCAGTGTTATGAACAATTCCTGATAGGTTAGCTTACATGTATAATTTTCCCTTCTGTCCTCACTAGGAGAAAATATCACAGGCATGCCGCTGAGTGAGAGTGAAATAACAGAGGGTAGCCCTTTGAATTTAATAAAGGTAAATTGTTTACAATCTGGAGTACTTTACATTTGTAAAACATACCTTCCAACTGGTCATGCCTTTGCTGGGGTGGTTTAGATGAGATGATTTCAGTCCCCTCTTCTTTAAAGTTCTGCTTTCTAAGAAGTGGTTCTTGGCCATAAGGGGTCTGTCTGTTAATTGTTCCACAGAGAGGCCATCTTTGACCTCACTATCTAAGGAAACTTTCTTCACTCCCCAGTCTCCAAAACTTTCAGCCTCTAAACTATTTTATTTTTACCATCACATTTATCACCATCTAACATTATCTTGTGCATCTTGTTCTGTGCCCACTTTCTCCACCAGAAAACATAAGCCTGCCAGTGTTGGCGAAGGTGGGACTGTGGCTCTCTTTGTCAAAGTGCCTGGCACACAGGAAACACTAAGTAGTTGCTAAATGAATGACTGTGTGCACGAAAGGTGAATAAAAATACAAAGCTAAATTTTATATCATAGAGACTAGGTAGATACCTTTTAAAAAGAAAAATAAAAGCAGACTGAAATTGGCCAGAATTTTCTTCTGGGGACCCAGCTGTCAGTGCAGTTTCTGTGGGTAATACTCAAACTCAGTGTGGGGCGTGAGTGAATATGGTTCTTTTCCTTCTATAATCCCATAAGATTTTAATTCTCAAGAAAAGGGTATAGTCAGAGCCCAGGGAGTTTTAATTTTCACTTTAAATCTTGAGCAGTCACGTTTCTCTCAGGCCTTGCAGAATTTCCTTCTAGGTCTGTTCTCCCTTTGTAACGATTTTTGGTAAACGATATTCAGGAAATAAAGCATTTAGCTCACACTTATTGAAAGGTGACTCCATCCTCAGGCCTTATGCTAGGTACTCACATTTTCACCCAGGTAGGAACTAGCTTCTGCATCTTACTGATAACAAACCTGAGGCAGGTGCGGAGAATTGAGTGATTTGCCCAGGCTTGCTGATTGCTTGGCTTGGAATCCATTCTGTCTCTTTGCACCTGTGCTACCTCAAATACTACAAAACAGCTCCTTCCTCATAGAATTCTTGTGACTTTGTGAGTGGTAGTAACTACATGTGGCTTCCCTTAAGGCAGGAGTTTCTGACTTTTTGGGGTTATGGATCCCTTTGAGAGAATCTGATGAAAGCTGCAAAGACCCTTCCAGAAGAATGTGTATAGTCACCATTTTGCGTACATTCCCCCTGTAAATCAACCTCTCAATCAATGTCCATTGATCCCATTTAAGAATTACTCCTTCCCTGTCAAAATGCAGCTTCAAGAAATGTAGGAGTGTTGTAGAACAGTGAGATTTGAACAGAAGCCACTGCTGTTAGTCATCAAAAGTGCTGACGTCATACTCTGCTGTAAACAGCACTCCACTGGGCAGCATGCAGTTGTGCCAGTGCATATTTGACTCTCACCACCGGAAGGAATTGGACTCCAGGGGACAGGTGTGAGCTGGTGGCTGCTGTTTTGGTGGGGCTGCAACAGGAAATGCTTGCTTTGGAAAGATAGAAAGCACCAGCCAAATTCTCTCTGCCATTTTTCAGAAACTGTTTATTGGAGTCTGATCAGGCATGATTTAGATTCAATTTCAGAAACCTCAGGTATGAGTCAGGCCCTGTGCTAGGCCCTTTCACATCGTGAATCACTCTGCTAAACCCTCACAGTGACAAATGCATCTGTAAATACTACAGTAGTTAAATGAACTGGCGTAAGCTCTTCAGCTAAGGAGGAACTCTTCAGAATTCTCTGTCCTTTATTTGCTTAGGGAACTGATAGTTCTCATAGGCAAAGTGATTTGAATGCCGAGATTATCTACATGTAGGCTTTCCTTTGGTTTCTTTAGTGTAGCTCATTGTTTCCTAACTTCCATATTCATAAAAATTATGCCCAGGGTGGATTACTCAAAGCTGTACGTAGCATCATGTAAAGGGTGTTTTCAAGCTATCCTCTGGGTCTTTGCGGGTGGGTGTGATGCCTGTGAAATTGTTCAGTGGGATGAGAGCCTGACAGGGGAGGACTGTGGCCTAGGTTCTACCTTTGTATTCTGACTCCTGAGCTCTATATTGCTTGACACTGCAAGTTGCCCTTTAACCTCTGAGAAATGAAAGTCCAAATATCTTATGTCATTGGTCACAAGAGACCAGGTATAGGTTGGAGTGTGGATATTGTGAACCCATTACTGTTACTGCAAAAGAGCTAAAAATAGTCCTCCAATAAGGACTATTTATACACACACACCTTTCCTCCTTTAAACTTCAAGTGCTCTCGTTCCTAGTTTATGAATGAGGGGAAGCCCAAAAGAGAGTCTGGTTTTTTTTTTTGTTTTGTTTTTTAAATATGTGGAACTCTTTTGAGAATCTGATGAACACTGACTTCCCGCTGCCTCTTCCAAATGTGCATAAGTCTGTGTGCACGTGCACGCACACACGTACATGAGCACACACATACATTCACAGACATACTTTTGCATTCAGTTTCCAAGAATTTATGGATCTCTGTGGACTCTGGAGCCAAACTGCCTGGGTTGAAATCAAGTTCCCCTGCTTACCAGCTGCGTGGCTTTGGGCAAATGTAAACTCTCTGTGCCACAGTTCTGAAGGCACGTCTTAAGTACTACTATCTATAAAATAGTAGTACTGGTGAGCCTACCTACTAAAATCAATTGGAGGATGAGTAGAGATGATAAAGCACTTACAAAGTTCTTGGCACATAGTAAGCTCTCAGTGTTAGCTATTATTTTTATTATTTCATAGCTACTTTATGTCATCTAAGCAATCCTAACATTATTTGCAGTTTTGTAAATTTAGTCACATAAAATGGTTTTTAATGTTAAACATTGAATTTTCATCATTTTGTAGCAAATTAGACCTTCTCAAGTCATATAAACAGGGTTTATATTAAAATAAACACAGCTTTTACCATAAATGGAATATAGCCACGGAAATGCATAGTGACCATCTAGTCAATATGTCTGTTGAGTTAAAAACTATAGAAACTGTCAGATTCCAGTTGCCACAATAAGCTCATGTAACTTTTGACTCTAAGAAAAAAAAACTGATACGAGGAATTTACCAACATTATTTGACCACATAACTTTTTGTTTCCTGGGTTATCTTGATGAAAGAATGTTATTAACTTGAGAAATTCTGGTCTAGGCCAAAAGTTAAGTAACTTTTTTCTATCTTTTTTAGAATTTATTTGTTGTTGATATTTGAAATGTTTTTGTAGTTTAGGAGTTATTCTGTAGAATATCAGAAAAGGTTATAGACTTATGAACAAATCTTAAGCTGGTGGAGCAAAAAATAAGGCATTTGTTTATGTTATATACCTTTTGTGATTCTTGAGTATATAAAGGCAAGTAGATTATTATTTTAGAGCAATATAAAAAGCTAAGCTATAAGTTCTTGATTAAAATTCTATAAAAAAACTTTTTCAGGCTGCAGAAGATGTCAATGTTACTTTTGAAGATCAACAAAAGATAAACAAATTTGCACGGAATACGAGTAGAATCACAGAGCTGAAGGAAGAAATAGAAGTAAAAAAGGTATTGACAATATCTTATCTAAGAAAAAGTTCTTTATACTATAGCTACTTAAAACTGAATTCAGTTAACAAGTGATTATATCTCTCTGGACTCTAAGCTGCAGATACCATGATCCACACTAGTTAAAGTAGAAAGTCATTTCTTAAAGGCTGTGAGATAAAGTACAGAATTATCGAGGGGTTTGAGTCTAGGATGAGGTTCCAGGAACAAGTCCCGGAACCACATGTCCCAGAGAACTTGGGTGACAATGGAACTGCTTGCTGTTGCCCCCCCAGTGAGGAAGCTGCCCCCGTAGTCCTAGGGACACTGAGCTGCTGATGCCACCACTGCCATCTACAGCTACAAACCTGAGGCCTTGTGCCCAGCCTCTCTCCTCACGCAGCTCCCCTGAGTTGAAGTCTGGTTCAAGTGCATCTGATTGGTGGAATTTAAGTCATTATTTACACTCTGTCAGCATGCTGGCGCAACATTCATGCTTTGCCGTGCCAGCATGATTTACTTAAATCTATCAGCAAGCTAGACTGGGAGACGTATGTAGGTTTTTCAGCTTTGTTTTGTAGGAAGGCAGAATTCACGAAGTGGAACATTGTTAAGATAGAAATTTGGGTATCTGCTGTCCACCCCAGGGTGCTTATAGCAATCTAGGAATATCCAGAGGGCAAAGTATTATTGCACTTGTAAGTGCTTCCCACTGAAATGTCATCTAAAAATGAAGAAATCAAAGTCTTATCTTACTGTGATAATACCTTTGTGAAAGAGTCCCTCTAAAAGTCCCTCAAATTAGCTTTTAATTTGGCTTTTAGCTTCTGTCAGGGAATTCTGAATACATTTTCATTGCTGTTTACGTTTATATTTATAGAAACAACTCCAAAATTTAGAAGATGCTTGTGACGACATCATGCTTGCAGATGACGACTGTTTAATGATACCTTACCAGATTGGGGATGTTTTCATTAGCCATTCTCAAGAAGAAACACAAGAAATGTTAGAAGAAGCAAAGGTATGTTGAAGTCTAATTCTTAAATTAGGATTTATACCATCATAAAGAACATGTGATTGTAGATGTAGGGAAACCATGGATGCTAGCTAAGTTGTCCCAGGCATGCTCTGAATGCTTTGCCTGCATGATTTTATTTAATCCGAACAATGACCTGCTGTTATCCCAATGTGGAGATGAAGAACGGAGGCTTAGAGGGATTACGGGATTTATTCAAAGTGACACATAGACTGTGGTCTTGCTGACTCCAGAACCTTGCTCTAAACTAAAAGTATTTAGAAAATACAGTATATTAAAAAGTAGAAAAGAAAAATGCCCTGTAATCACTACCCAGAGATAACCACTCTTAATGAACATTTTCATACATTTATTTTATGTTCTCTCCTTCCTTCCCTCTCTTTATGTAGCTTTGCTTCACACTTTGGGTAATGAATGTTCTACTAGGAATATTTTCTTGTTCTGTTTCATGTTTATTTGTCAAGCAGATGCTCACTGGGAGCCTGCTCTAAGCCAGGCATATAGGCCTCAAAAACAATTTTTAATGACTGTTTCACATTCTGTTGATGGGCGTTGATTTGGCTGGCTGTGCTCTTACTGTTAACATTAATTTGTTTCCAGTATTTTGCTAGAGTAAAATATTGCAGTGAGCTTTCTTACCTATAGGTCTTTGTTCACATTTAGAACATTGTTTTAAGGACAAAATTAGAGAAGTGTAACTACTGGTGAGAGTATGGATTCTTTGACACTCTTTGAGACATTTGATACATGGTATGAAATTACTGCCCAGTGCACATGTCCTGCCGCTGTATATGAGAGGGGCAGTCACATTGTTTGTTTATGATGCAGTTAAATGTTTCCTAATACTTTTTGCTTAATTAGCTTGAATATTACTTAACATGATAGTTTCCCTTCTTTAAATGTCATAAAAAGCAAAACTTTCCATGAATTAAACCCACAGATAGTAAACCTTGGGAAGAACTAACACTTTTACTCCTGGGTCTTAACATGCAGAAACATTGTATGTCTGTCTCCCTTATGTTTAACTCGTTTCTTTCATAGTCAAATTTTGTGATTTTTTTTTTTACCATTCTAAAATATTTGTGTTGGGAGTTTTTCATAGTTATGATTTCTGTGGTTATTGTGAACCTGGCCCCCCATATACACATACATACTGCACCTTTATTTTGATATTTATTCATTCATTACAGGAAGTATTTATTGAGCGCTGACTCTATACTGGGTTCTGTTGTGTACTAGGGATGTAGGGGATAACAAAACATGCCTGGCCGCTGCCTGCATGGAGTGTATAGTCTAGATCAGGGGTCCTCAAACTTTTTAAACAGGGGACCAGTTCACTGTCCCTCAGATTGTTGGAGGGCCATTGGAGAGTGCAGTGCACATTCCACACTTTCGCACTGTGGGCCCGGGACGAGTCGGCTGCTAAGCAGGACAGGCAGCGGTGGCAGAAACACCCGGTGGGCTGGATAAATGTCCTCAGTGGGCCACATGTGGCCCATGGGCCGTAGTTTAAGGACCCCTGGTCTAGATGGAAAAAAAGATTAAACAAGTCATACTATTAATGAATGAGTAGAAGGTGATCTGGGGACAGGGGCAGCTTTTAGAACATACAGCAGGGGAATCCATACTAGTCTAGTTGTCAGGAGTCAGGGACAGGTTCCCTGGGAAGATAATGAGACAACAACTGAAGAATAAGTTAGTATTAGCCAGAAAGGGGGTGCAGGTGTTCTAGTCAGAAGCAGCAGCATGTGTGAACGGTCATAGAACCATCGTGGTACAAAAATAAGACCGAAAGTTTTATTTGCTGGAGATTTGGGAGCATCTGAAATTGTGGCAAGATCTTGGAGATCTCTGTCTACTGAGTTGAATAAATTGTGCTTAGCAGGGGTTGGAAAACTTTCTGTGAAGGGCCAGAAGATAAAAATACATTAGGCTCTGTGGGCCACATGGTCTCTGCCACAGTTACCGTGAAAGCAAGATGTGTAAATGAATTTGCATGACTCGGTTCCGCTAAAACAAGCTTCAGGGTGGATTTGACTGTGGGCTATGTAGTTTACTCACCCCTGTCCTAGAGCAAAGAAGACCCTTTCAGGGTTTTTAAGAAAAGAGTGATGTGATTGGACTTGTGATTTTAAAGTAATTTTCCAGTGTCTTATTTTACTTATTAATTAGATTTTCTAGGTGTAGAAATTTATTTCCTTTTGATAACTGTACATTTCATATCTATTTCCTGTCTTGTAACAATGAGTCTCAAACTTTGGCCGTGTATCAGAATCAGAATCACCACAGGGCTTGTTAAAAATTCAGATTGTTGGGCCCAACCCAAAGAAGTTCTGATTCCGGAGGCCTGGCATAGTGCCCCCGGATCATATTTCTAACAAGTTCCCAGGTGATTTCGCCCCTGATACAAGTCTGCGAGCCACACTTTGAGAGCCGTTGGCCAGATTTCTAAAAGAATAATGTTGCTAATACTGGGTATTTTTTTGTTCATAATGTTAACGGGTATGTCATTTCTATGACTTTATATTTTCTTTGTCAAAGAATATATATTAAAATTGATTTAATCTATTAATAAGGGAAGCATTATGCTAAAACTGGTTGCAGAACTGGAGAGACTAAGTATAGATAGGTATATAGAAATGTCCTGCCGGGTGCGGTGGCTCACGCCTGTAATCCTAGCACTCTGGGAGGCCGAGGCGGGCAGATTGCTCGAGGTCAGGAGTTCGAAACCAGCCTGAGCAAGAGCGAGACCCCGTCTCTACTATAAATAGAAAGAAATTAATCGGCCAACTAATACATATAGAAAAAATTAGCCGGGCATGGTGGCACATGCCTGTAGTCCCAGCTACTCGGGAGGCTGAGGCAGAAGGATTGCTTGAGCCCAGGAGTTTGAGGTTGCTGTGAGCTAGGCTGACGCCACGGCACTCACTCTAGCCTGGGCAACAAAGTGAGACTCTGTCTCAAAAAAAAAAAAAAAAAAAAGAAATGTCCTTTGGAATTATATATTTTTTAAAATTATAAATTGACAATTTATAATTGTAAATTTTGGGGGTAAAAAGATGTTATAATTTATGAATGCAAATGTGGAATAATTAAATCAAGATACTTATCTATCACCCTCAGATACTTGAACTTCTGACATTTCATTAGGCAAAACCTATCTCTTATAAATGAGGTTCTCATTACCGCTCTTTTCCAAAGTTTAACTCCAGAGACCTCAAAGTTAGTGAAATATCTGCCAGATTTGGAACATAAGTTATTCTTAATTATTGGTCGTGTGAGTTTTTATCATTTCCTCTAGTTTCATAGCTGTTTTCATGGAAAGTAGGAAGAAACTGTTAGAAAGCCAGGCGGGCCCATGATAAACTGTTTATAGAAGTCTTTGTATTTGGTTCTTTCTTTATTAGGATATGGTAATTTAGAAATTAACTTTCTTTTAGCTGTTACATTTTTCAGATCAGCAGAAACTGAGAAAGCAAAGTTGATTTCTCCTGTGATAAGTAAATATGGACCATGAATTAAAAATGCCCACATTCAGACTTTTGATTTAGATCTAATTATCAGTGTTATTTAGCTGCCTATCCAAGTTTAGAAAGTTATTGACCTAAAATCCTTCCCAGATATTAGATACAGATGCTGAGAAACCATCCAATTGAATAGAATTAATTTAAACTATTTTTTTTTCCAGAAAAATTTGCAAGAAGAAATTGACGCCTTAGAATCCAGAGTGGAATCAATTCAGCGGGTGTTGGCAGATTTGAAAGTTCAGTTATATGCAAAATTTGGGAGCAACATAAACCTTGAAGCTGATGAAAGTTAAACATTTTATAATACTTTTTTTAATTTGTTTAATAAACTTGAATATTGTTTAAATTGATAATTTTCCTTCTTCAAATGACATGGAAAGGAAAACTTTCTTTTTTAAAAATTTTCATTTATTTAATGGAAACTTGCCTATTTTCACATGTCTTGCTTATTTATTTTATATTTTTAAAAGAAAACAGTATTCATCTATGTATTTTGCATAATGATTATGTCAAGTCTAGGGGCTTTATGTCATGTTATTAAAATCAGTTAAGCAATCTTTTATGTTTCTATATTATCATTTAGAATATTGCAATTTTCATATATAAGAATTCAACAGTTGTGTCATGTTTATGTCTGGTTTTAATTGCCATCTAACGATGGTGAACGTACTGCAAAAAGGTGTGCAATCCTATATCTGTCTGCTTATTTCACAACGGAAACTTTGTCATAGACTTTTACTTAAATATATGTTATAGACTATTTAAACATATATGTAACATCTTCTACATATAAGTAGCAGAGATTTGGGTAAAAGAGTGGGTAATGTTGAGACAGGTGGAGGCATGTTGAGCTTTGTACAAACATGGAACAGAACCACAGGAGAATGTTTTAGAAACCCAGAGAAGTATAGAAAGGAATGTTTAGTGTCTTTTAAAATTTTAAAGTTTTAGACTCTATTTTAGTGCTTTGTAACAAGTTGGGCTTTACAGTGATAATAATGTAGCAGTTAAGCAGCTGTGTTTTTAAAAATAAGACTTATTTCTTAAATAAAGAGTATGTTTACGCCTGTACTTCCTCCCCCAGTACATTTGGGGATTTGGAAGACCTGATTGTATTAACGTTCCAGCAGATGGCACCGCTGTGCCAAAATACCGGTGGGAGGCTCATAATACAAAATGAGGGTATTTTCAGGATTTAAATATATGTAATTTTAGAGAAAACATCATTTCTTAATTTTCAAGGCTAAACATCACATTTTTTAGTTAAATATGTAAAAACAATTCAAGTTTAAAGATAGATGAATATGTAATTTCTAAAATTCTTGACCTAAAGGCAGAATTTTAAATTGTTGCAAAATCTGCCCAAATAGTGATATTTGAATTCTAGAAAATGACTCTTGAGGATATTTTTGTGTGCATGTGTGTTGGGTTACTGTTCAGTTAGAGGAGTGGGACTAGGGAGGTAATTCTGTCAAGTTGCAGCAGGAAATAATTTGAAAAAACTGTAGCCGAAATTACAATGATGGAGGGTAGCAGTTAGGAGCCTTTGGTACCCTCAAAGGCCACGGGAGGGAGTAACTGTCCCTTTCACTGCGGAACCCCCCTCTCCCCCCAGGGAAATGATCCCTTCAATTGAGGAGGAATGAGGCCCGCCTGTGCCCTCCCTGTAGTGCTGGAGCCAGGGTGACAACACCTTGACCTCAGCTGGGTCCCTTCATTGGCCGAATGCAACCGGAGTCCAGAGGTGGTCCATAAAAGTCCTTTTGCAAGGCCAGAGGGGGGTGGAGGGGCCAGTGGAAGATCTAGCATAGGGGGCCGACTAAAGTTAACTCTTTAGACATTTTAGCATTTTAGCAATGAAGGCTTATCTGACTTATGTGCAGAGAAACTGAATCATGTAGCTGGCCAGGACTTGAAATTTTATCCTGCATATTACCAAGTAAACCTAAGAATACAAAAAGCCAAATATCTAACATCAGTGGGAATGGGCAGATGTGCAGTGTTGCTAACTTCTTTTTCTTAATGCACCTGTGAAATTTGGGAACATCAGGAATATTTGATTCCCATTTTAAACTGATTTCTAAATGGCCCATAACCTATTAATAGTAAGTTCACTGGGTAGGGTGAAGACTAGTAAATGCATGCCCTGCATCTGAAAGGAAAGTAAGAAGTGTCAGTTGCAGTCAGTAGTTGCGCACAGAAGTTTTAATCTGGATATGTCACTGCTAACTTCTTGTTTTAAAGCAAGAATCCTGGTATTTATAAGCAATCACTGTTTTTAGAAAGCGATGTGCACCAAACAAAAGATATTCGTACAACAAATTGATTCCTAGGCTTTCAGTTTGCAAACTCAGGTGCATAATGTGCTATGTCATACTGGCCTTTGGTAGAAAGTAGGTAGGAGATAATTTGCTTTGTACTGAAGTCTTAGGAGCAGCTACGCTGTGACACTGACTTTAATTTTCAAATACCTCGCAAATCTGTCCATTTCTTTGCCTCTCCATAACCACCATGAGCCTTCTCCAAGCCTTGAGAGCTCCAGTCAAAAGCATGACTAGGTAAGGGAGTGAGGGGAAGGAACCACCACTTGAGGTTTTGACAGCTGGAGGCCAGGGCATCTCTCAAAGGTTTTGAATAGAACGGTAATATACATAATTAGAGCAATATTTTAAAACAATTTAGCAATTGTTAGGTGGGTTTTACTACAAAAAGATGGAGACAGCAGTACCAGATGTTACAAACCTTCCCTGGTGCATGGAGTCAGCTGCCAGAAGAAAAGAGAGGCTAGGACTCAGCCCGGAGGGGAAACGTATAGGTCTTGGCAGGGATTGGAGAAACGAAGGTGAAGGGAGGAGGAGAAAGCCAAAGATAACTTGGTTTTGAGCACAGGCCAAATGCAGCCTGCAACAGGTTTTCTTTGGCTCTCATAGTTTAACAAAAAAATTGAATTTGTTGCCACAATAAAATCCGGAGATCTCACATAAAAATTCACAGTTTGGCAACATTGAAACCATATTTCCAAATGGCAGTCTGCAGAGGCTCACCCACTAGACAAAGCAGGCGGTTCCAATGCACCCCAGTCCCTGCCCGGCCCACTACCCTCATTTGTATCACCTGCACGGTGCCCATGGCGTTTGGCTTTGTGACCCTGGGTGCTTGCTGGTGTTAACAGGGAAGTAAGAAGCCCTGGGTGGGTTTGCAGTTGGGGCAGGGAGCAGGCTGAGGAAGGGGAGGGGAGAAGCACAGGGGCTTGGCACTGAGCCCTTGGGAGCTGTCTGGGCATCAGCCACATGGGGACAAGTCATTGGCTGTTGGTGCCTAGAAGCTTGGACTGGGGAGAGATTTGGGAACCATTTGCATCCCAGAGAAGTGCTCCTTAACATTCAAGGTATGTAAAAATCACCTGGGGCTTTTGCAAAAATGCAGATTCTAGCTCAGTTTGGGCTGGGGCCTGAGGTCTGCATTTCTAAGAAGCTTCCAGATTATGGCGAGATTGCTGGTCCATAGCCTTGCATGGGACAGCTAAGGTAGCCTATTGTGAAGGAGAAGAGGACTTAGGAAAAGTGTCAGTGGGAGGAGAAGAAGTGGCAAAGGAGACAGAAGCTGCACTAGTAGTGGGAGAGCCACAGGCGTGCGGAGTCCTACTCCACAAGAAGAGAGGCTCGAAAGCCGGAGAGAGTGTGAACAATGTCAAATGTTCCAGTGGCCGGTGAGAGCTGAGATAATGGAGCTTTATCTGATGATCAGGAAGCACTTAATTTCCTTCAGAAAAGGGTTCACCCACCCACACCCCTGTACACACATGCCTCAGCCCCCCACACCTGGGCTCCCAATACCTGAGGACACCCATACACTTGAGTCCCCCACCCGAGCTCCCTTATGCCTGAGCCTCCCATTTGCCTAAGCCACATACACCTGAGTCCTCCCCCCCACCTGAGCCCACATACGCCTGGGGTATCAGAGCAGTGGTGCTCAAGGGGCCTCATTGCGTGGTTGGAAAGCCTTGCACGTGGCACGCCATCAGGTGATAAGAGTGAGAAATACGTGGAAATATTCTCCATGTCAACTGGGACCAGCCACATGGACATCTCCTGGGGGCTTGTTAGACATGCCAAGCCTTTCATAGGATGAAACTGTGAAAGAAACATCCCCCCACTGGGCAGTGATGTTGAGCCAGATAGTGGACATCGCCTTCAAATACTGTGTCACAGAAACTCTGGGGCAGAGCCTAGTGTTGTAGCAAACCTTCCAGGTGATTCTGACTCAGATCACTCAGTCATAGGGCAGGGCTGGGGGTAGGGGGGGAGAGTGGGGGGGGGGAGACTGAACATCAGCTGAAGATTCTTTTTGCAGATTATGGTGCTGGAGAGGGTAGCGAGCCGCAGCGTTGAAGAGATTGACCCATCCAGCTCAGGGGTCAAGGGTAGCTAGAGGCTCCTGGTTGCTGGTAGTAAATGGATTATAAAAGATTAAGCAGTAGGTGATGTGAGATTTGGAGCCAGCAAGTGAAAAGTATTTTTACAAGAAAGTTAACAGGGGAAGGAAAGAGGTAGACTGTCACTTAATGCCATTGCAGTCTAAATGGAAGGGTGCCTTTGTTTCTTGTTGTTTTTTTTTTAGAATTAGGGAATATATGAGAGTAGATGGGAAGGAGCCAGGAGAGACAGCGATGAAAAAGTTAAGGGACAAGCGGAGATAGTTGGAGCACAGTGGGGGAAGAGGGTGTTGTAGTACTTATACAAACAGGACCCGGAAGAACACAGAATTAGGTGAACATTTTGTAAAAGCTCTTCCTTGAGAAATGAGAGGAAAAAATTCAGAATAGTGATTAACTCTAGAGGAAGAAGATATGGTTGAAGAGACAAAAACAGGAGGTTTATAAAACCTTTATGTTCTATTTCTTGAGCTGGGTCATGGGTTATTTATATTTAATATGCCTATTATGGATTATTTCATGTGAATGTAATCACTCACAATAACCAGTTTTTATAAAGTTATGGCACAAATACAAACGGAAATGTGCATACTGTGAGATTGCTACTGATGTTTAACTGTATGGCATTCTATTTTGGGGGGTCATTTGACATAAAATGGAGCATTGTGACTATTTTTAAAGGTATAAAATCAGCAACAATCAAAAATTTAAAAGTTGACTTAGAGATTTAGTATAGAAAATTGTTTGGAGAACAGTAATTAGCGCTTGTTTGTGTGTAGGTATTTCCTGGTAACTAGTTCTCCAGTTGGTCCTCGATTCCTGTTCAATTTCTAGCAATAATTTTAATGACTGTGATACCCAGAACTAGCATTGAGTGCTTATTTTATCTTTCTACTGTTCTGAATGCTTCTTACGTATTTCTTCCTTTTTCACAAGGGTCCTTTGAAGTAGATTCTATTATCATCCTTCATTATACAGAGGTACAGAAAGGTCTAGAGAAGTTCAACAATTTGCCCCAAGTCTTACAGCTTACTTAGCAAATGGGCTAATTAACAAATGCACAAGTTATACTTTTGAACCTTATTTTGTTTGGTGGTTTTATTTGTGTTCTCTTACTTATCCAAAAGAATTTTGGGTAGCTTTTTATATATACACATAAACGTATATGTGTGCATATATAAAAATATAGATATAACACTAATAGAATAGGAAAAAGGATGAAGATGAGTAAAAAAGGGAAAGTAACTAAGTTAGTCACAGACTCCACACATCAGTTTTACTCTGAGCTTACGTGTAGCCAAGGCAAAGAAAGAAAAATGATAAGTAATACTACATTGAAAGGGTAGTCTATACCAGTATATCTGTAGAAAAAAACATTTTTCAGAAGGTTAAATTTTGAAAAATATTTCTCCCAGTGGGCATTGACTTCGAGCAATATAATAGATATTAACTTAAACAACTACTTCGAGCAAATGCAAGAGCAAACGTCACATGGCCAGTTCTCATAGCAATTGAACAGGTACCATCAATCCAATGGAAGTATTAATAATTCAGAAAGAGGCTGGTAATAAACAGCCAACATCCATATCTACCTTGAGTCAGGCACTGGCTAAGCTCATCACATAGGTTAACTTAGTCCTTCCGGTGATGTAAGGTGCAAGTTACTATTCTGATCATCTCCACCTTACAGATGAGGAAATAGAGGCCCAGACCAAAGTCCCACAGTCCCTCAGTAGAGGAGCTAGGACTCACACTTAAATCTGTGTTCCCAATCCCTCCATTACAAGACTGCTGCTATGCACATGTAGAATCTTCTAGCAACCCCCTTAGATTCAAGCACAGCCTATAGGAACCTTTAAATTCAGAATTTCTCTCAAAACAGTAGGAATTAGAGAGCAGAGTGGTTGTGGCCTGGGTCTATGAATCAAAATTAAAAGACTCTTCTTACTGGGAACCCATTTTAATTCAATCTTGTAGGGAGACAGGGAAGGTATCTGGTTATACCCACAGAACAGGTAGAATCCTGAACTTGGCCACTGTGCCAATAACATCAAGTTGATGTTATTAATCGGGTACACAGGGACAAGTAGGTTCTGTTGGGAAGGGACAATGACTACGACAGTCATAATTTCTGATTCGTGTTGTAATAATATCTCTGACATTCCCAATCATGCTGTAATTTGGCATCACACTAGAATGACTGGTAGAGTTTTTAGGATGTCAGTAAAACACAGAATAGCAAATGTACTAGGAAACTGGATTGAGTTTTTCTCAGGATCTGATATGGAGGGGGAAATAATTGACCTGAAGAGGACCTGCATTTAATTAATAATCTATCAATTATTGTTTGGAATCATCTGACTCAAATGTATGAAGTCCAAGTTACAGTAGCTGGCAGTGGCAAAAGAACAGTTGCACTTGTGCAAAAATATGAGGTAACCTGTGTCCACGGTGACTGTTGATTCGGTCCTCATCTCCCCATCTTTGTCTCTGTCTCCACGACCACTTGGCTGGGATTGCTCCTTCAAGCTATTGCTTGTGTCTTCTGTTTAGCCTCCCTGTCTCCATTCTCTCTCTCTCTCACACACACACCCTTGAATCCATTTGTTGCCCAGCAGCTAGATACATTTTTTCAGACTACTGCAAATTATTGCTATGTCTTCCTCATTAGACTGAAGTCAGGGATCATGCTAGTGCTTTGTTCACTCTCACATTCCCAGCTCCTGCCTACCACGAAAGATTCTTTTATTATCCCTATTTTTCAGATGAAGAAACTAAGGCCCTGGGCAGGGAAATATCTTGCCCAAGGCTACCCTGCTGGTAAGTGGAGAGATGAGTCCACTTCAGCTCTGTGTGACCTTGTCGTGTGCAGACAATTACTGCTAGTAATTGCTTATACTGCTGCTGCTCATCTCCTGTCACTGCTTTGCCGGAGGATGGCGTGAGATGACATGTGCTAAGCATTCCCCACGAGACCTTGGACATAGTAAAGACTCAATAAATACTGTCTATTGTGATTAGTTCTATGAAAAAATTGAGGCTCGAAGAGATTGCTCAAGGCCGTAGAACTAAGTGACATTGCATTGGTGCCATTTTGATGGTGAATTCTATTGAGGGGATTGATTCTAAGAGATTTACATAGTGACCCGGAATGCACTGTCATGGTCTGGGGTCTGAGCATTTTTGCTTTCCTGAGCCCCTTCCTTCATAAGACAACTATTAAAAAGCGTATTTTATGAATGCCTTGGTTTGAAGACAGATATAACCCAGGCTGGATTATATTCATTATTTTTTCCTGATTTTTAAAAGATATTAAACATTTTCACAGGCCCTTAATGTGCCACAGTCCCTGGGCACTCTGCTCCTCCCCGCACCCCCCAATGGAGGAGTGGCTCACGACAGGTTTCTTTTGAGGAGTGGGAGGAGACTGAGTTTGAAAACTACAACCAAAGACAGAATTCTTTGCTGGTAAGAAGAGATTTTACTTCTCTTGTTCTTTTTAAAAATTGCCATTGATAAAGATTTAGCCATTGGCACGAAATGTCATTTGGGTTCAAATGATAGTGATGAGTTTTTCATTTAATGAAAAATCATAAAACAACCCAGAAAAAAAAAAAAGAGAGTGCAATTTATGGAAACGATGTTTCCTGTGATTTAATCTGATTTGGAATGGGTTTGGGAAGAAGCAATTGATGAAATGCTACAAAATGCTAGAATTTAAATAGGCCTTGAGGTAAATAATAAATTATGGTTTCAGGCTTTCAAAATACACCATTCTAGTCTCAGTTTAAATAGCAGTCTTAGTCGAGCCAATCTAAACATACAGAGACTGATAGCAGCAAGTATGGCAGAGAACACATGTTTTCTTGAAAGTTTTAAATTACCTATTTGCCTAAAGTCTGAACCATTCTATTTAATAGGAGGCCTTCGAAAAAGCATTGAAAAAAAAAATCCCTTGAACAACTTAGATAGTATTTGTCCATGGGATTTGAATAGCTCTTAGCTAGTAACTGGTGTTTGTGACCTTTTATGGAGGTCTTTAAAAGCAAGCAAACACATAGAAACAGGGGACGGAAGCAGTACACTGAGCAAGTCCTGAATATTATATAGGACACAACAGGGCACTTACACACCTTCATTCTGTGTACTTAACGACAGCTGTGTGCTGCACAGGGCAACAGGTAAGTATGAAATATGGGTTAATTTTGGCATTATAGCTGCTATTAGCACAAAACTAAGATAGCACAAAGACAATAACACACCTTCCTGTTCTGTCAAGAATGGTGGGTATAAGTGCTCTCAAGACCAAGTAATATGAGAACAGATGAAAGTGAAACCAACGGGAAAGCCATTGTCAATGCAAAGAAAATGGGTGAAGCCACCATGCAATTACCTGATGCCTTTGGCCCTCATCAAGATGAATAGGATAATCTTACCCTGGACCAAGGTGTGTTCAGGCAGGAAATGCTATGCCTGGATTTCACCCAGATGACTCTGATGACAGTGGAGCTCACATAAGTGAAGGGCTGGGCCAGTGGGACTACCCCAGTTAGAGTCAGCAGAACTCTCATGGTCTCCATGGTTTATACCCACCTTTGTTGTCTCCTCAACAATAAAGTCATTATGGCTTTTATGGCAAAGGGATTTCTAGGTTGTATTTCATCTTATGCTAATATCCTAGTTGTTAGAGCACTTGGATATAAGGGAGACGGTGGTGACAGGCAAGGAAGTGGCCTATGAAAGGAGGAAACAGCTTCTGGGCTTCAACCAGCCATTGCCATGTTGGAACATGGGCAAGAGTTGCCAGGGTTTCTGACTGTTCAAGAAGGGCCCATAATCTGGATTTCTTTTGTGTGAAATCTCCCAATTTCTAAATGTTGCCAAATCATTCAAAGATTTGAAAGACATTAAGACAAATAGAACAATGAGGGACAAATGACAAATGTCTGCAAACCACAGTTCACAGACCACCAACTCATAGCCAATCTATAGGGTAACATCAGAGGGAATCAGTGAAGTCTGATAAAAGCCCTGTAATTAATAGTAAAAAAGGTAATATCATCTTTCCTTTGGAATTTTAACCAAATGACACTATTCAACAATGTGCACCCTATATTCAACTTAAAGGAAAAATTCCTTTCCTTAACCTAAAGGGAAAGTAAATAAATCTATGGCAGGGATTTTTTTTTTATAACAACAATGAATTATTTAAATGTGGTTTTAGTTTATGTCTTAGTTGCTCTGATGGGTTAAAAGAGATTCTAGAACATTGCTCAAAAAGAAAGGAGTAAAAAGTTTCTTCAATGGAGGAAAAAACAGTATTGGACAGATTTTTTTTTCTAATAATGGTCAAGAAAACATCTAAACCACTTAAATACTACCAGAGAGAGTTTGCCAATAAGTCCATAAAGCAAAGGGGTTATTAACTTCAAGACAGAGCTGCTGTTGGGACCACAGGAAAACCATCAGCCAGGCACCATTTTTTATTGACACTTGAGGGTAAACTAATAAAACTCCCCATTTCGATTAAATTTTGGAAACTCACATTCCCTGCTTTTTAAATGCTGCAAACTGGATTATAACCACAGCAGCCCTTCTTTTCTCAAATCTCCTCTTGGCTCAGGAACTGGAACCAATGGCACATTTCTAGCATTTTCCTCCTTATAATTTTCCTTGACACGGAAGGCTACAAGAAGTGACGCTAACAAAAGGGGAAAGGTTAAAATCCTTTTTGTTTTTTTTTTAGGTGAGTTTGTGGAGTCCTTTGAAATCATGTGTGGCTTTAGAGCGTGCTTTCCGATCCTCATCAGGGGTTCCTAGAGTCATGTTGGAGCTGAACGTTTTCCCAGACGGGAGAATTGGAGCTCAGAATGGCTGACCCCACCAGGGTCAAAGAGCAAACCAGGATCAACTTCAATTCTGTTTGTGGGCGGCAGTGTTCTGCATTGAGTCCCGGTGACTCCCACTCCCTGCTATTCATTCTCCTGTGTCCATGAACAGAATTTAGCAGAAGCGATGGGTGTCACTTCTGTCTATGTTACGAAAGACCGTGTCTGCCATCTTGGTTGTCTTCTCTCTGGCTGGCTCCTGCACTCTTCTGCTCTCATTCCTGCTCCTGCTCTCTTGCTCTTCTCACATGCTTGCTCTGGGGAAGCCAACTGAAGAGACTTGTGGAACAAGGAACTGAGGGAGGCTATGCACTTTACTCTGCGGGAGTAAAGGAAAATAAAGAACATGGAATACCACGTAAAAGCTTAGCACGATACTTGATACATATTAAATGCTCCATATGTGGTTGCTACTTTTATGGTTACTATTATTAAAGATACCCTTCCACGGTTGCATTGGCTGGCAACAGCAGGTCCTGTATGTAATAAAGATGTTATAAGGTTTTGATGAAAGCTGACCTAGAGCACTCAAACTCTTTAGGCTATCTGTCAAGTGAAAATGCTAGTGTTTTTAAAATGCTTGGACCCGAAGGTATTAAGATACTTTCTTTTGAATGTGATCTAAAGCAGACAAACAACCAGCCAAAAATTTCTCCTCTAACTTGCTCAGTCTGAGGAGGCAATTTATTGCCATGCATAACTGAATATTCAGAGACAGGATTGGCTTCAGGCAGGCTGGATTCAGGGCTCAAGCAGCGTCATCTGGATGTATTTTTTCTGCTGTCTGCTGTGCTAGTTTTATTCTAAGACTACATGCAACAGTGTCCAGCGTCTCCAATCCAAGCTCTTCTGTCATCCTGCGGAAATGACTTCAGTGACTCCATCTTTATATCTTTCCAGGTTCAATACCCATGAAAGCCTTCCTTGTAGAGCTTATAAAAATTAGAGATTCATTCTGATTGGGCTGGCTTAGGTCACATGCCCATATACGATTCATATCTGGAGATACAACAATTCGAGCTCTGGGTCATGAGTTCTGCTCCTGGAGCTGAAGGTAGAACCATACCCAGGCCCGTGAACTAGAGCAGGGAGGGGAAACTGCCGAGAAAGTGAATTGATGTCAGGGAGGCAAAGAGTCAATGCTCACTGCAAATTGATTAAGCCTTGAAGTATCTACATATTTGACAACCAGTTCATTAAAGAGAGTGAATATATGAGCCTTGCATCATTTTGACCCTTTTGTCTTGTGTACTCTTTTCATCATAATTTTGAATAATCTGCTTTCTTATATAAGTCTACATTTACAATAAGATATCCTAGCCAGCCCTTTTTTATATACCTGCAAAATAAGAATTGATTACTTTTCTGGGAATGTGCCTATTGCAGAAATATAGGCTTTATCATTCTCTCTTACTTTGCTTGTTTGACCTTTTAAAGCCTTTTATATCTTTCTCTCCTCCTATATTTTTATCTCATTTGAAACAGGTGAAAAATGAGATGAATTCTTGGCATCCAAAGGAAGTGAATACCTAGCGACACTGCATCACTTTGGAAACAAATTCAGTGAATAACCACACTTAAGCTTTCAACAACATGATTCATAGTTGAATCCTTTCTGCAGCTGACATATCTTGGATGTCACACAAGGGATTCCATTACATCTTGTATTAGTTATCTATGGCTGTGTAACAAATCGCCCCAATTCTTAGCAACTTGGCTGCTGGAAACAACAAACATTTATTGTCTTACAAGTTTTGGAGGTCAAGAAACTGGGAGCAGGTCAGCTGTATACGTTGGCTCAGAGCCTCTCATGAGACCGTAACCAAAGTGTCTGCTGGGATGTAGTCATTGCAGGGTCTGCTTCGAAGCTCGCTTAAGTGGTCATTGTGAGATCTTAGAAGATCTGTGTCCAAGTTTCCTCACATGGGAATCTTCACTGGTCTATTTCACAACAGGGCACGTGGCTTCCCCTAGAGCACCCAACAGAGAAGCCACAGGTTTTTGTAGCCTATATTGAAAATGACATCCCATCGCTCTTCTAACCATGTTCTGTTCATTAGATGCAAGCCAGTGTGTCTATCCCACAGTCAAGGGGAGGGGATTTCCCGAAGGAAGGAACACCAGGAAACCAGGAGGCAGGAGACTGGGGACCATCTTACAAGCCTGCCCACCACACTTGTATAGTAGGAGGACTGTGTAACAGGACAGTTTAATCTCCAAGGCAACCACAGAACCTATAAGACTATAAGGCAAGTACTTTTACAAAATCCCAATGTTGTCTGTATAGGTATTTATTTTCCAAAATTGGATTGATTTTTTTTTCCTTTCTAGCTAATAGCATTGACTCAGTTTGAGGGGAAAAAATGCCTGCTTAATTATTGATTACATTAAAAAGACTTTAACATTTGGTGACTTCTGGATATACTTCAGGAGTAGAAAAAAGAAAAAGAACTGTAGTTTACAATGTCTGCTTTACAGTTTTGTACATATAAAACATCTTGAAGAAAAATTGAAAGGAAACAACTCGGAAATATCTCAGTGGGTTAGAAAAGGCTGTGCGACTAAAGAAAAGACTGTTGTGTTTTAGTTTTCTAGAAAGTGGAGTCACAGAGATGAAAAATGCTGTATAAATAAATGGACTGATACATGGTAACTCTACCATTTTTCACTTTGACCTGTGAATATGGTTTTGATTCTATTCAAAGCCTGGCTTTTCTAAGAAAGGAAGAAGCAACAGCAGCTAGAAAGATATTCATTCTTCTTTATGCTTCAGAGTAAAAGAAAATGTGTTCTTCTTTCTTAAGGGGTGTGTGTGTGTGTGTGTGTGTGTGTGTGTGTGTGTGTTCATGTACTTTCCTTTCTACTGAGGTTGCTTATAAGGCACATGGAAATAATGGAATTAAATTTCCTCCTCTTCTTGTGCTACAAATCTTTATAAAGGTTGCTATAAATGTCATAACCACTTTGTTTCTCGAAAAGTAATTTTCCTGTCAGTCTGATCTGTTCCTTTGACATCATATTATTAGTCTATGATGGTTTCTTTAAAATGCATCAAAGTATATGCTCCAGTGTATTTTTATCATTTTACTACCTTACAGTGAGTTTTTCACTGACTTCAAGGCTTTTTTCTAACTCACTAATTATTCATAAAGGATGGTGAGATTGCTTTATTTTATCCTCCTAATGAAATGCATTAAAGTTTAAGGAAACCCTTAGCAGAGCTTAAAATGCCAAAAAGAGCTCAGGAAATGAAAAGTCATTGCAGCTAAAATGTGAAGAGGAGGAGGAGGAGGAAGAGAAATGCTTAGAAATGATACGATCTGGCATATAGAGAGGGAGACAGAAAGACAAAGGAAGAGCAATGGTTGAGCACTTCTGGCTTCCAAATCACCAAGGGCCACGCGGCACGTTAAAAAACAATCCCAGAAATTGACAGAAAGTTCAGGAAGGCAACAGCAATCACAATGCTCTGAAAACCAAACATCCAAACCTCTGTTTTCTCTGCAATGTCTCCAATGTCAGGAGGAACATTTCCTAAGAAGGAGAGATGATCATGAGGTTAAAAAGAAATTGAAAAGTTTTTCGTTGCAGGTTAAGAAATCATTGGCTCAAGCTCACAAAATGCAATCATATTTTATTATATTTTCTAGTTATTCAAGATTTACCTGTAACAGAATTTTTTAAATGACGTTTTTAAACAGGATGTGAATGCTTTGTATTACATAGCTTAATGTAATTGATTTAGAGTCCATGAGAAAAACCAATTATCCTCTTTTGTAAGACATATTGATTTAAGACAAAAAGCAGTAATTGATTGTATCATTGGAGGTCAAAGGTGAGTTGATGAGAGAGGAAACTGGAAAGGAATGGGGAGAAAACATATAAAAGAAGATAAAAAGAGGACTGCACATAAACATCTATATCTGAGATTTAATTTATTTTCTCTAAGGTTTTATGTTCCCCAAATAGTTATCTTCAAGGAAGAGAATTCATTCAGATTCAGATGTGTGTGCTGTTAGACCAAGCCCATTTGTAAAATAAATAAGAAATCTTATTTCTTATCAAGATATAAGGTGAGCCGAGATTCATAGACACGAATGTACCATCATCTTTTTGGATATTTATACTGAGTTTTCTTAAGCACTCAAAAGCTTGAGATGGTTTTAAGATGCTTCATGGAGTCATTTGTCTAATTGGAGATCTAGGAATGTGATGACGTGAAGAGTGCATTAATGCTGAGAAAACTGAAAGTTGTTTGTAATTGTAATAAGTGGATTTTTCTGCCTGGAATTGGTATTGATAATGAGCTTGCTGGCTCAGTTCTGCACCCTATTCCTCTTTCTCTCTCTCTTAAGCAACGGATTGTTATCTTCCTTATTATCTGCTATTTATTTTTCTAAAGGGAATCACTGCTCTATTAATCACTGTTTGGCTCACCACAGCGGGACTTGCAAAGAGCTTGTTTGGACTGAAAACCACAAACGCAGTGAGTGGCTCTTGCTTGGACCTGTCAAAGTTCTCCTCTTGCCCTTGACTTCTGGGGGAATCCCACGAATTGAAATGTCATGAGTGGCCAGAGGTCGTTCGGCGTTTCTGAAACTTAGGGAAAGAGACTTTAAAGACAGTTTGCACCTGGTGTGTCATATTAAACCACGAGAGTTCCTATTGCTCACACAAAGAAACTTGGTTTTCTTCAGGAGCAAAACAATGAAAATGGTTTTTGAAACAAAAGTAATTTAGGTATCTGGTTTGTTTTTCAGCACTAGTGACCTTAGTTCATTCCGAAACTGGCAATTATATTTTGTTTCCAAGGAGCATAGTTGTCAGCAAGGCTCATAACAAGTGTTTGGACTTCAAATAGCTGTTGAAAAATAACCTTCGAGTTTAGTTACATAATTGGAAATGTACAAATTTCAATTTGCCTTGAAATATTACTAGATCTTAAAAAGCAAGGGTTTCATAAATCTATATATGTGAAAAAAATTTTATAAAAATATACACCAAAAATAACCTCATGTGAAAACTGGTGAAATCTGAACAAAATCAATATTTGAATTCATGGTATAGTACCAGTGTCACTATATTGTACTTAGGTAATACATTATCACTGGGAGAAGCTGGGTGATGGGTACATGGGAACTCTGTACTAGCTTTTTGACGCCTTGAGAACTCGAATTTGAAATGGACAAAGATCAGGAACACAGCTCGGCCTCAGGAAGGCACTGACGTTACTTAGGGCTCAGTCCTGGCACTTATTCTCTTGTCTCTTTCTTACACACTTTTTCTAGGAGCTTGAAATACTGCAAGATGCTGATACATCCAATTTATATCTCCAGGATCTATGTCTCTTTTGAATTCCCAAATCAGACTTAAGTGTCTTGTTGACACCTTCTTTTAGTAGTATCGCAATCATCTCAAAGTTATTAAATCCAAGAGTGAATTTTTGAGCAAGCCCCTCCGCCCCCAAATTACATCTCCACATAACTCAGTGCTCAAGGTAAACCTGGGAGTGACCCCATCCCAGGGGCTGGCTGGCTTCTATAGCAGAGTTAAGTCATTGTGACCAATACCGCAGGGCCCATAAAGGCTAATGTACTGACAATTGAGCCCTTTACAGGAAAAGTTTATTAATCCCTACTTTAGGTGGTCTGGCCCCATCAATCTCTGTGACTTGGTCTCCTAGCTCTCTCTCTTTCGTGCCCTCTGTTCCACCCCAAAGTCTTCCTGCTGCTCCATGTTTGCTTCTGCCAAAGGGTTTCAACACACCCTATTTGCTTTGGCTAGAATGTTCTTCTCTCTAAAAGCCCCATGGCTCACTGTCTAGCTTCAGTCAGGTTCTGTTCAAATGTCAGATCAGAATAGCCTTCCCTGCCCAACCCACCTGAAATCACTCCCACCCACTCCATCACCGCCTGCTCCTTACCCTGCCGTATCTTCATGGCATCTAGCATGTCATACGCCTATTTGTTTGTTGCTTTATTGTCTATCTTTTTCCATGAAAACCTGGGTTCCATGAAATAAAGGATCTTAATGGCTGGGTCCTCTGTTGTGTCTCTAGCAGTGCTAGACCATCATAGGTGCTCAATAAATATTCGTTGAGTAAGTTAACTTAACAACTTTCATGTGTGGCAGGGGTCATGCTAACTAGATACTAGGCATACAGAGGCGAACTCTTGTTGACGGTTCTCCAGGGTCCCACCTGGGACCTGGATAGAGGTGGTGTTGGCAAGTGAGTGTCCTGAACTTCCAAGAGGGATATTCACAAAGGTCACCAGGAGCCAGCATGTCTGCGAGTTGAAATCAGGTGTTCCAAGGTAGGGCAGCTATATGTTTTGGATTTCAAAGAATAAGGCATTTTCCCCCCAATATGCCTTTTACTTTTGGAGAACAACATAAGACTGCCAACTTAATTATTTGTCAAACAGGATATTCAGAGTAATAAATCTGCTGGCTTCAAAGTGACAGCATCAAGACAGGTGGGGAAAATTTAAATATGAACTTGGATATCAGACGATACCATGAATTATTATTAACATTTTGTGTGATCATGATCATATAAGAAAATGTCTATTTTGCTTAGAGATACATGTTGATGTACGTAGAGATGGAATGACATGAGTGGGATTTGTTCTAACTGAGTGGCAACAATAGAATGGGAAAGGGAGGAGCGCTATCTCGTTTTACAAAAAAGGAAAGGAAGGCTTGCAAAGGACTTGCTACTCATCAAGATCACGTGGCTAGAAAGAAGGCGAGGTAAGATTTGAACCTGGGAAATATGACCCTAAAACCCAATGTTGCAGCATGAACCACTCCAATGCAGAACAGCACATGGAGCTTTGGGGTCGCGTGGGGAAGTCACAGCCATCCTCCCTGCTCCTCTGCACCGTGGGCAATTCAACCTCGTCCTTCCATCTGTGCTCCTGCCTGCACCCCACCCTCAGATAAGGAAATTCAGGACCTTTGGACGGTCAAGGGTGTGGCTGAGCCCAGAGACAGCTCTCTATACAGACACCAAAATTCTGCGTGTTGGTAGCTAGATTTTTTTTTTTTTTTTTATCGTTTTCCTTATCCTTCGTCTCCATGGTACTCAACGAACCCAGAACATAAACAGACAGATGGTGTGAGTGGGTGGGTGTTGCGGCTTAATGCCAATAGAGTTGCTATCAGTCTCACCTCCTTTTCCTTCCTCTCAACTTAGTGAATGACATCGCAGCGACCCAGCACCCTGGCAGGCCTTGGCAACACAAGGGAATCTTTCTGGCATGTTTTTGAGAGATGAAGTCTAATGATGAAGGTTTCAGAATCTGGCCACCTTTTCCAGTAAAACCTTTTCCTGTCAAGATCTCTCAGACTGACAATGTCTTGATGACTGAGATTGAAATCATATATTTAATAATAATAACAACAACTGAAACTCAAATGTTTCATGGACCCAGTGTCAGGCACTGCACTGAGCATCGGCACGTTTCAGAGATTGTCATTTCGCTCTCATCACCTCTCTGCTCGGCCGGCACTCACAGGCCTGTTTGGGAGATGAGAAAACTTACAGCCAGCTAACATTTCCTTTCCTCCTTTTTTCCACAAATACTTTTCCAGAATCTACTATACTTAAGGCACATGATGTACAGCTTTGCTACAGACTTTCAAGAAGCTTTTGTCCTTAAAATGGGAGAAATCAACAGCAGCAGCTAACACGTATTGGAGACATTTATTGAGTTATACCAAAGATGCCGTGCGTCTCAATCCTTGGTTAGTTCATGCTTTCAACAGTTCTCTCGCGGAGGTTCTCTTTCTGCCCCGTGTTCTACAAACAAGGACACTGGGGCATAGCTAGGGCAAGTGTCGTGCCTCAACTCACACATTTGCTAAGTGGTGTGAGCTCAGACTGAAACTCTGGAAACCTTCCTCTAGATCTGCATGTCTAGGCATCATGCCACACCAGTCTTTCTTATTGAAAATGCACCCCCCCACACACACACACAATACAGAATCACCAGTGACGTGGACCAGCTCCAAATAAGCCCTGTTTACTTTTTCCTCCCTGCGATGACAGTCTCAACTTCCTTAGGCAGGAGTCTCCTCCATCTTTTTGTCCTCGGCATCCCGGACCAGTGATTTGGGGGTGGGGTGGGGTTGACTTGCCCCCCCAGGGAACCTTTGGTGTGATCTGCAGACATTTCTCATTGTCACAACTTGGGGGACGTGCTGCTACTGGCATCTATTGATTTAGGTAGAGGATGCTGCCGAATGTCCTGCAGTGTGTGTCACAGCCCCCACCGCAGAGTCCCCAGCCCCAGTGTCAGTAGCGCAGAGGCTGAGAAATGCCATCCAAGTATGAAGGCCAGCAGAGTGGTGCTCTGTATATATCTTGTGGAATGAATTTCAAGTCACAGACCAGGAACCTCCGCCAAATAACGATTCCTAAAGGGTAAACCTCCACTTACCTTTCAAAACCCAGCCCTAGCATCTTTACTTCCTAGATGCCTTTCTGACATTCCTAGACAGCTATTTTCTTTTTTAATCCTAGTGAAATATTGCCTTATTTTACTCAATTTCTCTTCTACCACTTTCCTAGCCAGTACTCCTCAGGGAATGGGAATATCAGCCCAAGGATGACACAATTAAGTAAAAAATGTGTTTCTTAAAAAGTCATATGAAACATTTCAAGGTAAAAAAAAATATGTGCGAATTTTCCATGGCTTTGTGGATGGGATTTAAATCATCATGTTTCCAACCATAAATGGTTACCCAGCTTTTAATGAAATGCAAGCCTTCTATCCACTTGCTAAATCTCCTGGAGGTGGTTTCTGTTTTTTTTAGTTCTCAATAGAGCATTCTTTCTTTTTTTTATAGTCAGGTTTATTGACGTGTAATTTACATAGAGTAAAATTTGCTCTTTTTAAGTGGATAGCTCTATTTGTTTTGACAGATGTACACAGTGGTGTAACCTTCACAAAAACAAAGTAAACACACACAAACTGTTAACAGTGAACATTTTACTTTTTAACAAGAAGCAGGTATTGCTTTTGTAAGTATTAATACTTTATGTCTGGTGGAGTGAGGCATAATTTACATCTAGTAAAATTTACCCTTTGCAGTTCTAAGCATTTGGGCAAACGTGTACAATCATATAATCACACCCCCCATGAAAGAGAACATTTCTATCACCTCTAAAAATTCCCTCATACCCGTGTGCAGCCAACCCCCTTCCCCCACACTGCCAGTCCCTAAGAACACCTGATCGCGTATCTGTGATGGCATCTTTGCTTTTTTTCTAGAAATATATATAAATGGAATCACATAGCAACATGGTGTTTTGTGTCTGGCTTCTTTCACTTCACACAATGCATTTGAGGTTTATCTATGCTGTCGAACATATCAGTAGTTTGTTCCTTTTATTGCTTTTTATTCCATTGTGTGCATGCTCCACAGCTTCTTATCCATGCACTAGTTGGTGGATATCTGGGCTACTTCTAGTTTTTGGAGAGTATTAATAAATCTGCTATAAACATTTGCATACAGTGTTTCATATGGAGACATAGATTTTTATTTTTCCCAGGTAAATACTGGGAATGGGATTGCTGGATGATATGGTAAATACATGTTTAACTTTTTTTTTATTTCAGCATATTATGGGGGTACAGATTTTAAGGTTTCAATAAATGCCCATTTCCCCCTCTCCCCCCCACGTTTAACTTTATAAGAAGCTGCCAAACTATTTTCCAAAATGCTTGTGCTATTTTTCTACAGTGCATGACACTCCTAACTGCTTCATGTCTCTACCATCACTTAAAATTGTCAGTGGTTTTGGTTTTAGTCATTTTAATAGGTGTGTAGTGGTATCAAATGTTGTTTTTATTTGCATTTTCCCAATGACTAATGATGTTGAGCATTTTTAATGCGCTAATTTGCCATCCATATCTCTTTAGTGGTTAAGTGCTTATTCAAATCCCTTGCTCACTTCTTAATTTGGTTGTTTTCTTATTAAGTTTTGAGAGTTCACTATATATTTTGGATATAAGTCCCTTGTTAGAGATGTCGTTTGCAAAAAACTTCCTCCTAGCTCTGGTTTGACTTTTCACTCTCTTAATAGTCTTTCAAGAGCAGAACTTTTTCATTCTGATGAAGTCCACGTTATCAATTTTTTCTTTTGTGATTTGTACTTTTTTGCATCCTATATAAGAAATAGTTGTCTAGTACCAGGTCATGAATATTTTTCTCCAAATTTCTCTTCTGGGAATTTTTAAATTTTAGATTTGACATTTAGCTCTATAATCCATTTTGAGTTAAGTTTTATATATAATGTGAGGTATAAATCAAGGTGTCCTATTTTTGTATATGAATGACCAACAGCATTTGTTGAACCAATACCATGCTGCTTTGATTACTATAGCCTCATAGTATAGTTTGAAGTCTGGTAATGTGATGCCTCCAGATTTGTTGTTTTTGCTTAAGATGGCTTTGGCTATTTGGGCTCCTTTTCAGTTCCAAATGAATCATAGATATTTTTTCTAAATCTCTGAAATATGATGTTGGTATTTTGATGGGGATTGCATTGAATCTGTAAATTGCTTTGAGCAGTACGGACCTTTTAACAATGTTGACTCTATGGATCCACGAACATGTGATTTTTGATTTGTTTGTGTCTGGATGGAGTTCAGCTAGCACTCTTGTTATCTCTGTCCCTCTCCTCAGAAGGCAGCCCGCCTGGAATGTCCATGTTCTGGGATCATGCAGATCCTGCAGGACCCACCAGCCCCTGTGGCTACCGCAGTCTGGGCTGGAATTGGGAAACGTTTGTGTGGGAATGAGCAAGACAAAAACTGAGGGACTGGAGCTCTCTGGGGGAGGACAATGGCACACAATGGGTGGACAAGCAGTTTTGCACCTGCCGTCTGGGCTCAGGTCTGTGTGATGGGAAGGAGCTGGCAGCCTGGTGCTTCGTCCTCAAGAAGCTCTCAGGTCACTGGCACCAGCAGCTTTTGGGCTCCTGGGGGTAGAAAAGCTCTCCAGCAGCTCGGGAGCCTGCTGACTTCCATAGGTGTGGGGAAGGAGAAACACACCCCTCTGTCCCCACCTACGCTTTCCACCTGGCTTCAAGCCTCTCGGGGGTTGATCTCTGCCTATATCTTGCTCCTTCTTGTTCTGCTCTTCAACTTCTTCCCCTGGAGTCTCTGGTAGGTTCTGGCACTTTTCCTTCAGAATTACACCCGATCTACTTTTTTTCCCATCTAAAACTTTTCCTTCTTTTTGGGATGATCTGGCAGCCAATGTCTCTAATCAGCAACGTTCCTCCCTCCTAACAGCATTTGCTGAAGACAATCCTTTCTTCATTGAATTAATTTTGCATCATTGTCAAAATTAACTGACAGTATGTGTTTGTGCATTTATTTCTGTATTCTTTGCTCATAGCAGCTTTTTATTTATTTTCTTGAGCAAACACTTTATATATACCAAAACACAGTTCACAGCATTTTACAAATAATAACTCTTTCAGTACTCATCACAACCATAATGGCAGGTGCTTTCAATGGTTCTATAATTTTGACAAGGAACTCGAGGCACAGAGAGGTTAAGTAGAATCCCCAGGGTCACATAGCCTGTAATTGATGGAAGGTAGCTCTATTTTCTTCTCTCATTAGGAATCATCTTTTAGTATAGTGGTTGATTTGGTTGTCTGAATTCCTCAGTAGTTGGTAAACCCTTTGAAGATAGAGATTGTGTCTTTAAGCTTTGTGGCCTGAACACTTAGCTAATGCCAGCCCCAGAGAACATGCTTCGTGAAGGTGTATAATTGAACGAATGAATGAATGAGCAAATGCACAAAGTGTGTACCAAATGAGTGCTTTGACAGTTATGCTGTTTGGAATCTCTGCCCAACTAAAAGACTGCCAACGACCCAGACAGAAAGCTAAGTTCAAACCGAACACGTGGACTGTCTCAATTAAAAACAATTTAATTGAGACAGCATTTTTCTCAATTAATGAGAAAAATTTTTCTCATTTAAATGAGAAAGCATTTGGCTTAGGAATATTCTTCCCTAGAGCACGATGGTTCAGATTCCAATAGATCAACTTTGATATGCCGGTAAAATACTGCAGAAAGACCTAGTCTTGGCATCTATGCTGGAGGACTCAACCAGAGATATGACAATTCTCAGCATCTGTTTGGGAATTAAGGGTTGGAGGCGCGAGGTTAATTGCTGAGAGTTTAAGAGGCAGGAGGTGAGGCGGTGGCAGAGTTGTTAGAATCGTGTGGTTGGGGAGAGCCCAGGCTCAGGAGTTGGCAGAGAAGATTAAGCTGCAGGTGACTAGAGCGCACAGAGGGAAACCCAGAGCACCCCACTGGCTCAAGGTGACCTTTTTTTCTTTTCTTTTTATGATTAAAGAACAATCATGCTTGTGGTGAAAACTATCAACAGAAAAAGAGGATAGAAATTAAAAAGAAAAAGTCCTCCAAACTTCCCTGGTTCACCAAGGAGAGCGAATAGGATCTTTGTATGATTCCAGAGATTTCTGTGGGTACACACAACTATCTATCATAAATGTCCAAATATTAGGCAATTTATTTACTGCTCAGCTTACTCAGGGAATCATCTTACTTTGGAGTCTTTCCCAAGTCTCTCCTGTTTCAGAAAGCCCATTTCCTTATTTTATTTTGCATAAGATAAGCTCTTTGCTGCTTACCTTAGTTGCAGATTAGAATCATCTGGAGAGTTTTGTTTTGGTTTTAAATGATGAAAACTCATGCCTCAGCCCTGTAGAATCTGATGGCTTTGATCTGGGGTGTGGCATGGACCTCAGGGTGTCCCCACATGGCCCTACCAGGCAGCCCAAGGGAAGCACAGGTGATTCTCAAGTCAGGTTGTGCCAGGATCGGTTTATTTCTTTGGATTGTGGTTATCCAGGCCCCTGTTCGTAGAGGCTGATTCAGGCATTTTGGATGAGGCTCGGGGAAGTGCTATTTTTTCCGTGATCCCTGGGTACAGCTAAGGTTAAGATCACAGCCACTGCAGCTTGCAGGCACGATGGGTGTAAAAGGAGTCAAAGACATTGAACCCAGACCTAGGCATTCTTCTCGGTGGGAGCTCACAATTGTAATTAGTGATGCTGTACACAAGCCATTTAAAGATCATTTAAAAACACACAACAGTGAATGGTGACTCTGTGACTGTTGTGAATATCTACCTGCAGGAGAAAGGAAAATAATAATTTCACTAATGTCATGTGATTGGTGACTGGCTGCGGGATCTTATCTTGAGGAGTCAGCACTCTTTTAAATACAAGTGAAAACAATCTGCGCCAGATCCTTATGTTAGATCAGTGCTTCCCAAACTGGAATGTGCACAGAAATAAGGGAATCTTGTCGCCATGCAGATTCTGATTCAGTAGGTCTGGGTGGAGCCTGGGATCCTGCATTTCTTACAAGCTCTTGGGGAATGTCAATGTTGGTCTTGGGATGATGACACTTGGAGTAGCAGAGTGTCCATTTGCTCAAAATGTGGCTCTGATGTGAGAAGAGTTTGCATATGGTTGTTTTATGCAAGTAGAGAGTGGAATATATTGAAAATTGACTATGATTTTATATACATGATTTAAAACAGATATGTAGCTAACATAATAAGTGAATAGACATTGGGCCATTCGATTGTATATTTTAGTTTATAGATAACATTTGGCCCCAAATGCTTTTTTTACTTACTTTTGAAATCTTTGCATTAAAAATAGAGTTTTGTTTTATTTGGGGAGTGGTCGGTCCTTGTATAATCTGGTACATAGTGTGTCTCTCTCAGGGATCGGCATCCACAAACATGAATAGTTCTTGGTAAGTGTTGAACAGGTGGTAGAATGAAGTAGGAAGACAGAAAACTCTGGGCTGGTGATCACCTGTAAAATGCCCTCACCTGTAAAATGGGGAAAAATATCTCATAAAGTTGCTGTAAAATAAAATGAGAAGATATAAATGCAAAGAATATAGCACAATATCTGCTCCATTAAAGGCACTCCACAAGATCTGCTAGTTTCATTATTATATTGTCAGTCTTTCAAGAGATGCTTGGGCACATAGGTGGACCCATTTGGACCAAAATGGATTAAAAATGTTTTTCTTCATTAATAGCTATGCATTCATAATTTTATATAAATTCATACATGTGAACATTTCATGCGTACTTTTTTTTATTAGTTTAGTCTTTTTCTTTCTCTTTGTTGCTTGGGTTCTTTATCCTCACATATCAACACCATTTTAACCAGGTTAATATCTACTATGTATTTTTTAAAACAGCTTTATTGAGGTATAATTAATATATAATATATGGTGCATACTTAAATTATAAAATTTGATAAATTTTGATACATGTATATGTGTATATACCTTTGAACCTATCACCAAAATAAAAAAATGAAATTATCCATCACTCCTAAAAGTTTCCTCATGCTCATTTATGATTCTTCCCTTTTGTCCCTCCTCATACTCTTTCAGGTCCCAAGAAACATTGATCTGCTTTCTGTCACTGTAAAGCATTTTACATTTTCTAGAATTATATAAATTTGGGATCATATACTATGTAATCTTTTTTGTCTGGTTTCTTTCATTTAGCATAAATCATTTGGAAGCCATGCATGCTCATCGATTCAGACCTTTCTTTTTTTTCAAATATAGGCATGTATTACTATAAATTTTCCTTGAAAATATATTGCATTAGAAGCATCCACAAATATTTTTTTGTTGTTTTCATTTTCATTCAGTTCAAAATACTTTCTAATTACCCTTTTGATTTTTTTCCCTTTGGCCTTATTAAATATCTAAATATTTATGAATTTTCCAGAAATCTTTGTTATTGATTTCTAATTTAATTCCATTGTGATCAGAAAAATGTTTTGTATGGCTGAAATCCTTTTAAGTTTGCTAAGACTTGTTTTGTAGCTCAGAATATGGTCTACTTTGGTTAATGTTCTATGTTTACTCTGTTGTTGGATACAATATTTTTAAAAACATCAATTAGATCAAATTGGTTGATGGTGTTCAAATCTTCTATAGCCTTAGTGATTTTCTATCTCCTTGTTCTGCCAATCATTGAGAGGGATATTTATATCTTTGACTTTAATTATAGATTGTTACTTCTTGTAATTTTATGTTATTCATGTATTTTGAAGCTCTGATATTAGGTATATAAATGTTTAGAATTGTTATATCCTATTGATGAATTGGTCCTTTTATCACTATGAAATGATCTCCTTTATCCTTAGCAGTATTCTTTACCCTGATCAACTTTTTCTCGTCTTGACATAGTAGTTATTTCACCTTTCTTTTGACAGGTGTTAGCATAGTATATTTTTTCCATCCTTTTATATTTAACAGATTTGTGTCATTATGTTTAAAGTACATTTCTTACAGGCAGCATACACAAGGATATTGCTTTTTTTAATCCAATCTGACAATCTCTGTTTTCTAACTGGAGTATTTAGACTGATTACATTTAATGTGATTATTGACATGGTTAGGTTAAGTCTATTATCTTGCAATTTGTTTTCTATTGTACCATTTGTTCTTTCTTTCTTTTTCCCTTATTTACTACCTTTTTTTGGGACTGATTGTATATTTTTGTAGTTCCATTTTATCCTTTTTGTTGTTTTATTGACCATGATTCTTTTTGTTATTTTAGCGGTTGTTTTAAAATTTATAGTATACATTTTTAACTTATTACAGCCTACTTTTAGGTGGTAAAATACCACTTTACATATAGTATGGGATCTTTACAATAGTCTACTTCCACTTCTTCACTCTTGACCTTTGTGATATTATCATACCTTAAGTTACATATATGTTATAAACACTATATATACATACAAACATATATAGTGTTTATAATTAGGTATATAATGTTTATATAATTTATATATAAAAATATAACAAATATATAAAATAAATTTATGTATTATATATAAAATAAATATTATATATTTTTTGTTTAAACAGTAAATTCTTTTAAAATATTTAAGGAATAAGAAAAACACCTTATATTTTCACCATGCAGTTAACATTTCCAGCACTTTTGATTCTTTTGCTTAGGTTGAAATTTCCATCTGGTGTCATCTTCCTGCTGCATGAAAGATTTCCTTTAACAATGTCCCTCCAGTGTCTTCTCACTTTCATTGCTTCCAGAAGAAATCTGTTGGCATCCTTATCTTTGTTCCTTTGTGCATAATGTAGTTTTTATTTCTGACAGCTTTTACAATTTTTTTTATCATTAGTATTGAGCAGTTTGATTAAATGTGACTTGATATATTTTTTGTCTTTATATTTCTTGGAGTTTGCTGAGATTCTTGTATGTGTGGGTTTATAGTTTCTATCAAATTTCAAAATTTTTCATCTATTGTTTTTTTTTCTTTTTGCTTTCTTCTAGAGCTCCAGTTACACATACATTGGACAATTTGAAATTAGCACACAGCTAATACTCTATTTTTAAAAAATTGTCTTCTCTCTGTATTTCATTTGTCAATTGTCTTCTCTCTGTATTTCATAGTATCTACTGTTATAGCTTCAAGGTAACTAATGGTTCTTGTGTAATGTTCAATCTGCCATAAATGCTATCCAATGTATTTATTAATCTAACATTTTATAGTTTTCGGTTTTACTTAGCTCCCTCAATGTTTTTTGTATCTCTTTCAAGTTTTGACACCTGGAATTGAGTCATGATAACTGTCTTCATGTCCTCTGCTAATTCTAACATCTGTGTCTATTCTAACACCTGTTACGTAAATTTTTTATTTACTTTTTCCTCTTTTATGAGTCCTGTTTCTGCTTCTTTTTATGCTTAGTAGTTTTTTTTTTAATTGGATGCCAGATAATTGTGAAAATTATCTGGTTGGGTATTTTTGTTTCCCACAAAGATTCTCAAGCTTGGTCCTAGGACACAGTTATTTATAGTAGTTGCCTTTTATCTCAGTTTTGCTTTTCGTGGTTTCAGTTATCTGAAGTACAGTACAATCATCTCTTTGTATCTGTGGGGGTTGATTTCAGGACCCCCTGAAGATACCAAAACCCATTGATGCACAAGTTCCCTATGTAAAATGGCATCGTATTTGCATATAACCTACGCACACCCTCCTACATACTTTAACTCGTCTCTAGTTATTTATCTTTTCTAATACAATGTAAATGCTAGGTATTTAGTTGTTATACTGTATTATTTTTTTATTGTATTGTTACTTTTTACTATTATTTTTGAATATTTTTTATTATAGTTGATTGAATCTGTGGATGTGTATGGAGCCCAGGATACGGAGGGCTGACTGTGCAGTAAGATATTTTGAGACAGTGAGCGAGCACATTCACATAACTTTTATTACAGTATGTTATTATAATTCTATTTTATTAATAGTTATTAATCTCTTATTGTGCCTAATTTGTACATTAAATTTTATCATAGATATGTGTATAGGAAAAAGCATAGTATATACAGGGTTCGATGTTATCCATGGTTTCAGACATCCACTGGGGGACTTGGAACCCTCTGCAAATGCAGGAAGCACTGGCTTTGAAAACAGTGTGGTCCTTGCAGATCTGGCTTTTAAGATTTGTTAGTCTGAAGAGGTGCTCAGTCTTGGGCTAATTATTTCCCATTACTGAGGCGAGACCGTCTGTGTACTCTTATCAAAAGCCCCATGAATTAGGATGTTTCTGCTGCTTCTCTGATGGGGATAGGGGTTAGTCCCCAGCCCCGTGTGAGTGCTGGAACCGTTACCTCTAATGTGCTTGGATGGTTCTTTCCTTAGTCTCGGGTAGTTTCCTCACACTTACCAACTGATTTGTTTATAACAGAATACTTAGGAGAAATCCTCTGCAGGTCTTCTAGATTCTTCCTCTGTGCAGCTTTCTCCTCTATACTAATGTCCTCTTAACTCTAGCCCCCCTGACCTCCCCAAACTGTCAGCTCTGCATCGTTAACTCAGGGCATCTGCGGCTCCCTTAGGCTCGTTAGGTTCCAGGACCTGGACGTTCTCTCAAGGCAGTGAGCTGGACTATTGTATTGCAGGTCTCACCTTTTTGTTTCCCGTCTCTCAGGATCATTGTCTGTTGTCTTATTCCATTATCTTGAAAAGCATTGTTTCATATATTATGTCCTATATATTTTTTTTTTGGTTGTTTTGGGCAAGAGTATAAGTTTAGTCCCTGATACTCTATCTTTGTTGGAAGAAGAATTACTAGTATGCATATTTATCCACGTTCTTCATGCTCATCGTCTACATCCTCATATAAATACATATACTCATGTGCACATGCAGACACACACATGCACGCCTACACAGAAATGCACATACAGTTATCTAATTATTCCACAAAAACTGAATTATATATATGTTATATTCCACTAAAACTGAATATATATATTCCACTAAAACTGAATTATATACTATACATATAGTACATTTTAATTTTCTTACCCAATGATGCCTTCAAAAAAGTACACCCTGATCAAAGGTGTAATTATAATTTGATTTTTTTAATGTCCATATCATATTTTATTATGTGAACATAACATAATTTTTTAGCCATCAACTAATGGACACTGTCTTTATTTCTAATTTTTGACATTTTAAACAATGTAGTAATAAATCAATTTCTCTGCCTCTCTCCCCCTCTCTCTATATACACACACATATGTATATATGTGGATTAAATATACACATGTATTTAACCCAAAATATCTTAAATGGACCTAAACTGGCAGGTAGTAACTTGAAATAAGACTGATGGCAAGCAACCGTTTTGACATGAAGATACTATTCTTTTTATTTCCTTTTAAACAAAAGCTAGTCATAATAATACTGATGATGATAACATTTATTGAACCCATGTTCAAGTGCTTTGCAAATATTAACTCATATAATCCTAATCAACACCTTTTGAAGTATATAATGTATAATCCCTATTTTACAGAAAGGAAACTGGGTCAGAAGGAGGTGAAAGCACCTGCTCAAAGTCACATGGCCAGTAAGTAGGGGAGCTGGGTTTTGAAGCCAGTCCAGCTGCAGACCTTGAAGCTTAGTAGCATTTATATTTTATACTGTGAACTGTAATTTGGCTGATTTTACTTAATAATATATCTTGAACATCTTTTCACACTAGCACTTACATATGATCTCATTCTATTTTTCAGCTATATTGTTTGAACATAAAAATGTATTTATCTAGTTTTCTACGGATGGGCATTAAGTTGTTTATAGTGCTTTGCTGTTATAAACAATCTTGCAATGAACATCTTTGAATATATGCACATTAGGTTATCTTTGGGAGTTTGTATAAGTGTACCTGATGAATGGATTCCTAGCAGTAGAATTTATTCATCCAAGGCTGTGTGCCTCTGCATTTTTGACAGGTGCTCACCCCCATTTCACCCATAGAGATGAAATCAACTTATAAATTTAAACTTTCAACAACAGTATGAGTGTGGGAGAATGATATTTAAAGGTTATTTTAAAGGATGCTCTGGACATGATTCACATGTTATTTCAAAATGACAGGTCATTGTTTTCCTTCTTCTCCAACTTCTTCCCTTTCATATTTCAGTCTAAAATAGAAAAAAAATCTAACAAACCTCCTCCAATTGAAAAATGCCAAATAAATCATTAGGTTTTTCTTTTTAGAGGCATTGCCTTAATATCTGGATGTAGCAGTTATATCAACTGGAAGCCCAATTCAGGCTGTTGGCATCTCCAGATATGTTCAATCATAATGGGGAACTAAAAACATTTTCTGTTTTCTTCTGGGGAACAGAGGTATTCAGAATCCTCGGGAAGTGACAGCTTTCCATTACTATAGCCTCTGAATGCAACCCAAAAGAAACTGAGATCAGAGCTCTGACCTCAAGGGTGGACGTTTGCAAATGGCAGCATGTAAGTCTTGGCTCAAAGCCCTTAGCATCCCAGATTTGTATTCTTCTCCTTACATTTTCCCCTTGGACAACTCATGTGCTTGGTAGATGAGGAATAGACAGCATGCCTCTCTCCAGCTCACAGTTAGTGAATAAAAATATTTCTCTTCTTTTTGTCGTCTTTTCTGATGATTTCATTAATCATACTGTTTAAGTCTTATTGAAAAAATTATTTCCCCCTCGTTAAAGTTGTTGAGCATTGGACACTTCATGTAAATAATAAATCTACCTCACTTTACAAATGTCTGAATAGAAATAATAAACCCAGCCAATAATAATAACTGCAGAATTGAACAGATTTGCCCAGAGGGGCACTCGGTAGGGAAATTTGGTAATTACAGTCAGCAAACAGCCCTTTGCCAACAGAATGTCTTCCTTAAAAGCTCAACAGAAATAATTCTGGGGAAAATAAAAAGACATAATCTGTGAAATGCTGAATATAAACTATGCCACATGACCTAATTAAGTGGACCGCTGTGGAGGCTTTTTCCAACATATTCGATAAAATGAGCCTCATTATGGCAGTTTGGGGGAAAATGAGCCTGTTTGTTTTGGAATTGCAAATGCCAACTAATACAATATTAAAAGAAGATGTATTCCAAAGCAAAAGAGGTTGCCATGAAGAGCAGATAAATAGAGTGTAAGCACATTTAGTGTTAAAGATAAATTTTTTCTGCAGCTACAATATCTGGTACTGCAGACACATGTACATCTGAAGCTTTTATCCACAGTGAAGCTCATCTCATATGCTTGGTGTGAGTCTTAATAACATTGGGAGACTTGTTATTCGCAGCCTAAAGGTTTCAAAGTTGATATCTGGCCTAGCCACCAAATATTAAAAGAATGTGAAGGTTCTTACTTAGGCGTGTTGATGAACATGGTAGATGATCAGTCTGTTATTTCCAGTGAGTTCATCCATCCAGCCAGCCACCTGTCCATGTTTTCATTAAAATGTTTATTGAATATTTTCTATGTCTCTGGTACCATTCTAAGTGCTGGAGATACAGCAGGGAACATAAATAAATAAGGTCCTGTTCATATGGAGCTTGCATTTTAGTGGATGTTGGGTTGCAGAAAGATAATGCATAAAAAGATAAGTGTGTGTGTGTGTGTGTGTGTGTGTTACTAACATATCAGCTAACAGTAGACGGTAAGAAAGGTAAAAGCTGCTTTCAAAAAAAGCGTGATGGAGGGGTGTGTGTGCCTGTGTGCTATTTCAACTGAAACAAGAATAAAGTTAAGGAGAAAACCTTGAGGCTATCTGGCAGTAAGAGCATTGGAAGTGGAGCAAAGGAATGGGCTTGGTACATCTAGGAATAACAAGAAGGCCAGCTGGGCTGATGCAGAGTTTCCCAAGAGGAGAGGAGCAAGGGTTGGAAGCAGAGAGATAGTCAGGGGCAAGACCATGCACTCAGGGACTTATGGGCCATGGATTTTATTTCCAGGGGAGCCAATAGAGGATTTTGAACATTTTGGTGGCTTGATCTCATTTATGTTTTAAAATACGGTTAGCTCTCCACATCCATAAGTTCCACATCCATGGAACAAAACGAGAATTGAAAATACTTTGGAAAAATAAAAACACTCTACAAAGTTCCAAAAAGCAAAACTTGAAGCTTGAATTGGCCACAAGAACAAAGTATTGTCTAGGCTTCCTGTTAGGTATTGTAAGCAATCTAGAGATGATTCGAAGTACAGAGATGAAATGATGACGTATACAGTTATATGCAAATACTACACCATTTCATACAGGGGTCTTGAACATCCTCGGATTTTGGGATGGGGGTGAGGGGCCCTGTAACCAATCCCCTACAAATGCTGAGGATCAACTGTGCCCCCTCTGGCACCTTCCACAGGGATGGTGATATTATACACCTGATCGCCATGGTAATTACACAGGTATATTTGTCTGTCAAAACTTGTGGCAATGTGCACCCGAAAAGGGTAAATTTTACTGTGCATAAATTATAGCTTCATAAGTCTGAATTTAAAAATATTCCTTATAACTTCTGTGTCGATTATAGAAGGGCTAGAGTGAAAGAAGAGAGACTAATTAGGAAGCTACAGCAAAAATCTGGTGCAATACAATGATGGTTTAAATTAGGCTGATAGCAGAGATTTTGGTGAGAAATATCTGGGTTTGGAGTAAATTTTTAAAAGAGAGCCATTGGGACTTTGTGATCTATAAAAATTCTCCTTTCATTCCCTACTCTTCTAAACCTCAGCAAATACTGCCACAGTAAACCACTTACTCAAATCGGGTCCCTTCGTCCTTCTTTGACGTCACCTTCTTTTCTTAGTCCCCATTGGTTAATCCATCAGTAAATTCTGCAGGCTCTTCATCCAAAACATGGCTTGAATTCTTGCATTTTTATTCACCCTACCTGTACCTCACCCAAATCCCATCATTTCTTGCTAGAATAGCTGAGGTAGCCTACTATCTTCTCTCTGCATTTATAGTCTTAATCCATTGAAAGCCATTCTCTGTATGGAAGTCAAAGTAATCATTTTGAAACTTTTAGGTAAGATATATTTCCTGGGTGCTTATTCTTTGCTTGGCTGATTTAGAACCTGGAAGAAACCAAACAGACCAAAGTCTGTTAAACACGAGTCTGTTCAAGTTGGGTTTATGAGTTAAAATACCAGGTTAACTCTTAGAGAATGAGCAAGTAGCTTAAAAATATTCCTGCCAAGAAGTCATGGATTGAAGAAAATCCCAATGCAAGCACCAGAGTATTTCAACAAAAAAGTTATGCATAAGTGGTCCAGGGGACCAAAAATTTTCATTTTTTATTATGTAGAGTCAGTAATGCCTTTCTTTTGTTGGAAACTATTTCACACATTATAGATGTTAAAACAAGAAGTGAAATAAGTCAAATTTAGAATGAGACCTTGATTTCACACTTTCATGACAGAACAATTCCAAGAGTTTTGAAAAGATGAAAGCATGTTCATTTAAACTTGGTTTTTACCCAAAATTATTTATCCTTCACTTCACTTTTTTATAATTTATTTGTGTGTGTTTTATAAAGTATAGAATATTAGTATAGTAAAACATGTCTATAATTTATAAACAGAAAATGGCCTTGTATTGGGGATGTATGTTTAAAATTTTCTTATTGGCTACTAATTTAAATACCTGGTGTTACATAAGTGTAATGTCACTTTTCCAAATATTTATTTTAAAAAATATATATTTTCTATCCCTTTGAATTTTTACATTTATAAACCCAGAGAGCTGGGACAATATGGTTTGCATGTTGAGACCAGGAATCTAGGAGAACCAGCTGAGCTACCTGTCAGAATCTACCAGCTCTAAATTGTTCCAAATGCCAACGGTGTTGAAATTCTCTTAGGGAAATGCAGCGACTTTCATCTGAGACATATGCTGTAATTAGTGCATTTCTTAATGGTGAAAATGCTGCTACAGTTACAGACATAAGGTGAGCACATTCTTTCAACAAGCTTGGGACTCTGGGTCACCCTGAATGTAGTGCATATGCTTTTTGGCAGAGAGAAGGCCATTTGAAAGTACCCCATTACTTCCTACTTAGAAAAATAAAAGGAGAAAGGACTTCATATACTCCTGCCTGTGATGGCTCAGTTTGGTATTAAAATCAGGTGTGGTGGCAAAGTAGGGTTTGCCCCATTATCTGCTTGAGCCAGGCACGACATCACTTATCATGTGCCTTCTAGGAGCCAGAGCCCATGCTGAACAATTTCCATGCAGGGATACCTTTCATCCTATGTTGTAGGCACTACTTTAGTCTGCGTTTCCTAGGTGAGGAAGCTGAAATTCAGAGACGTTTTGTTACTTGTTAGTGGCAACATCAGGGCAAAGCTGGACAGTGGCTCTAGAGCCTTCCTGCTCAACAACAACCATACATCTCTGCACTGCTTTATACCAGACTGTAATTGTGCTGGTGGTGCCTATATACAAGGACACTGAGGGACAGAGCTAATTTCCAGGACAAAGGTGGGCCACTTTGAGAAATTATGGCATGGAGGAAATGGCTGGGAAGGAAAGGACTATAGGGCAAAGGAAAACAGAGAAATTCTATTAAATTTCCAATTAAGTGCTGGTCAAAGTAGCTCCTTTTCCTCCCCTGCCCAAGGCATCATGAACAACATACGCCTTTCTTGTTAAACCATTGCGAGTTGGATCCCCTTGCAGAGACGTGTTTGAATGTTGCGCCGCACTTCCAACTGGGCTTGGGGCAGAAAAGGAAAGTCCTCAGGTGCCACCCTGTCACACCTGCTTATATTGTTTGGAAGAAGAGCCTCCAAAGTCCTGGGATGAGTTTGCTGCCTTTTGGATACCACAGAGCTACAGCTCAGACTGCCTCATTTTTGTAGGACCAAAAAGAGGAATCCTTGAGATGCTTTGTTTCTTCTAAAATAAGGCCCAGTGCCAAAGGTGAAACTGGTCAAGGTTTGCAAAGAGAAACGCCCTTTCTCTCCTTGCACGAATTTCCATTGACCATCTGTGGAATTTATGGCCTCTGGAGAAAGGGGTGAAGTCTGGCAGGAGGAGGAAACTCATTAGTAGTATCTGTCTCATGATTAGGGTCCATGACATTGAGGCACATAAATCTGGAAAATGGCCTCAGTGAGCGTCCAGTGCCCTGATAAATAGACACAATACCGTGAGCCAAGATTTGTAACCAATGGAGTCTCCTTGCCTGTGTGGGAGACTGAGCCGTGCATCTTCCCTGCATCCCAGACTCTTATATTATCCAGAGCTACAGGAACAAGGTTACTGGTTCATTGGTTCACTTACATCTCGTTCCTCCTCCTCCTTCCCAGCTCTCTCGCCCGGTCTTGCAATCTCAGCTTCTAATGTCATCCAAGCTAATTTTCAGAGCCGGGCTGGAAGAATTGGTATATAATGGATGTGCATTTCTATCTTGGCCAGGGCGTTTCTAAATAGGAAGTAGTGTCCATCCATTTGGGGTGTCACAAGCTTCATCTCGCAAGAGCAGCCCCTTTTGCCATAATGGATAGGTCCTCTGACAGCTTGAGAGGACTGAATTAGGATGTGTGTTTTGCAGATATCAGGGAAAGGAACGGAAATGAAACACAATTATACTTGAACCTGTAACTTTCGCCTGCCTTGGAGAAATTTAGCGGCTCGTTCCCAAGGTTGGATGTTTGATAGAGTAATGTTTTCAGTTTAACCGTCCATGTCTTGCTTTTTTTTCCTTTCTTTTCTCTCCTGCCAAAGTCTTTCGTTTCTGTCAATTACTCTGAAAAGTTTGGGATTTGTATTCTGCTTGCAAGCTAACAATTTAGCCTGCTGTGGTTTCTTAGATGCCGGTAGAGAACGCGTGACTCCGGGTCAGCGACAAAAGCCTCTTAGGACTCGAGGCATGGCAGGCAGCACCAGCTTCGGGCTCGCTTCACACGCTGTTTCCCTGAGCAGTCCAGGTAGCTGCTGCACTCTGAGAAGGTTTGGGTCCCAGCTGAGGAACCCTGGGCTTAAGAAATCCCGATATTTTAAAGGGGGCTATAGCAACCTTGTCTAGCCTTTGCCCAGAGGGAGATATTATCTTTATTACACTGGTCAGTAAACAAATCTGCCCTCTAGCCCAAGGGAGCTGCTGTCTCTGTCTTTCAAGGCCTTTTGCTATACAGACATCCTTGGAAATATAGTCTGGAACAAAGCCTGCCACGAAATGTGCAAAAATGGGAGAAACCTCTGGAGAAGTGTCACCTGACAATTGCAGGAAGCAATTTGGCAAGACTGGTTTCCTAATATTCTAAGACATACATTTCAAATGTGAGCTACAGGCAGTTGTTTTTAAATAAAGACAAATATAAAAACATCTTCATCAGCTCAAATATTATAACGAACAAACAGGAGCATAGAATTGTGCCTAAGGAGTGCAATCTGGAATAATATATTGTCATTACATTTAACATCCCTTCAATTAAAATGCCAATTAAAATATGATTTATTTCAAGTAAATGTCCTATTTATTTTTAATTACCGTCTGCTCTGTCAGTCACTGTATTTATGTTGGAAACAAGATCATTAAAGGATTATTTGTCTTAGACATTGTTAAACAAAGGCAAAGCTCCAACTCACAGTTTCCTATAATTTGAGAGGAATGGGGAGAAAAGAAAGTAATGGGATATTTTATCTTCTAGAAACTGGAGGTTCATCTAAGATATGGCTATTTGAATTGCTCTCATTTTTGTGAACTGCTTCATTTTTACAAAAGAGAAGGAAACATTTCATGAAGAGATTAATAAAAAGACCCACTTCACTATCTTCCCATTTGAGATTTATCTCCACGCCTTTTTCTGCTTTGGATATTGTAATTATATGATTCTTTCAGGCTGAGCAGCGTAGCATGCAAGGAATGCCAACTTCCTCAAGTAGCCCCATGTTCATAACTATGATTTTTTTTTTCTGAATTTTTTTTTTTACTTCTTTTTTTTCGTGGCTATAAATTGATCTCAGTAATAGTTCTTATTTGCAGGTTCCATCACATGTTTGACATAGTCACATTTCCAAACACTTGCGTTAATTTTAGAAATTGAGATAAAATTTAACGTAATCAATCCTGAGCTTATTTTATCATCCCTTTGTATCCTTTTTGAAGGATAAATAGGTGACTCCACGTGTTCCTTTGAAACACTGACCAAAGAGTTTTTTCCTTTCTGTCCTGAAAATCATCAACAACTATTCTTCCAGCAGTTTTTCTCCCCTCGATTTTATTTCACTCTCTGGAGAATTTGGAGAAAAGAGAGAGAGAAAAAAATCTTTGGGAGGATGCATTGTGATTTTTCTCTTCAATATGTATTTAAGTTGGAATATTTGATGCTAATTCAACAGCTAAGAAGGCACCTAACAATAATATTTGTTAGGGCTAAATCTAGTCTAAATCATAATACGTAACTGCAAGACCCCGAGAGGAACGAACCCACCAAGATGTCGGGCAGGATCCCTAACACTGGGCTTCTGGTCTCTCCAACACGTATCATTCGAGTAGTTAAGAACTTTCCCCTTCCCATGCCCTCAGTTTTGCTTTCCATATATTTTTTATTCCTTGAGCAATGTAATTGGGAATTCTGAGTTACACTAACCATGTAAGCTTGAGATTGAATTATTAAAATGATTATCACCATCATTAGGCTCCCATTGCATAGGAAAATGATAGGCACAATTTTTGGCTATTTTCTACAGTTCTTGTTAGTTTCTTGAGATGATTCTATCTTTATCTATCTATCTATCTATCTATCTATCTTATATTTTTTTCTGAGACAAGGTCTCACTCTGTCACTGAGGCTAAAATGCAGTGGCAAAAATCATAGCCCACTGCAGCCTTGAACTCCTGGGCTCAAGAGATCCTCCTGCCTCAGCCTCCCAAGTAGCTAGGACTACAGATGCACACCACTATGCTGGGCTTCTCTCTCTCTCTTTCTCTTTTAAGGAAAGGTGAAGATTATGGATTCACTTGCTCCATGACTTCTAAAGAGCAATTATTTTGTTTTGTAAAAAGGATGTCACTTTTTGCTTTTTTCCATCTAGCAGTTATTGGGCAGAGAACTCTAAAATGCCACTGCAAAAGTAGTAGGGATCAGATGAGCTGTGCCCCCGGGGCAGCAGTCAAATCATCTTGCCTGTACTGAAGCAATGATGTTATGTTCATATCTGCTCACCCAGCCTCCTTGCCTAGGTGGGCAACCTGCAAGGAAGAAACGGCCCCCAAACATAATCCTCTTCCCATAACTTGGAGCCTTGGTGAGTGAAAGCAGCTGATACAGCCATGCCTCAGCCTGGCACATCACACCACGTAAGCTGGATGCGAAAACAATAACATCAGAAAAGACAGTCCAGCTCTTATGAGTCATTTTCCTGATTGATCTAATTTACCTTGAAGGTTAATGTATTCTAAACTAATTCAGAGATTAATAACCACTTAAAGATATATGAAAGACATTTAGCTCTCTGCGAGCAGTGTGTCATAACCTCATTTATTGCCTCGTCAATGACTTTGGGAGTTATTTGATGAGATTTAAAGGGAAATTTGATTGTAGGATATGGAGAGTGACAGGTGCAATACATACAGGGTTTGGGAACTTATTCTTGTTAATAATAAAAACAAGCATGTAATTTGATTTTCCATAATGTGATCTTCAGAAGCAAATATTTATTTTCAAGCTGGAAATCATTTTTTATCTATTGAATGAGATAATTGAATATGCTGTTTTGCTAAAAGGGAAAGATTGCTTTTAGGATACAAAGTGACACATGTGCTTTTATTTCACTTCATTTCCTTTATTTAATCACAACAAACAGCCAGTTGCTGGAAGAGCCCTACACACAGATATCTTAGATAGAGGTCCATAAAGAGTGTTTCCACTACTTGTTTTTTTTTTTTTTTCCACTACTTGTTTTCAATTAATTGAAACACATTTAATAGTGTCATGTGGTTAAGATCGTTTGGGCAGGCTCAAAGATGAGGCATCTAACTCAACGATTGGCAAGAGCATCCCAACAAACCTTTCTAGTATTCCTTCCCAACTTTTATTTACCTGCTTTTTGTGTTCTGCTTTTCTATTCATCTAACTCTACTTTTATTAATAATTCCCAAGTTCAGGATGAAAAAACTGATATGCGGTCCATGTGACTGTACCAGTGGGGAAAGAAGTGTTAGGATTTATAGGTATTAGAGTGGTATGGAATGAAAAATATAGCGTTCCCCTCACCTCCGCTTTGAGCTGTGATCTGCAGTTATTTGAAGAGAACATAGTTGAATTTAGGCTTTTGGACAAATCATCATGGTTATGATTATTATCAACATTCCTCGTTCACTAAATATGACGAATTTACTAAGGATTTTCTCTACATCATCCCTTTTGTTATATGTATCACTTCTATAAGGAAGATTAACTTATCATCCCCCATTTTCCTCTTTACCTAAGATTCAAAGTGAAAACAAGAGATACTATGTTTTCCTCAACCGAAACAAGCGAGTTGTGCAAGAGAATCACCCATCGTATGTGAACATCTATGAAAAGTCTACTGTGATATTTCCTGGTAGCATATTGCTTAAGCAGTAAACTTTCGATGTTGTGCCTCTGCTTATCTGAAGAGGGTATGGAAGGGGTTGGGAAAAACTCATGGGCTAGGACTAGGGGTGGCTCTGCACTTCCAGCGTGTGATGCAGCAAAGACATGGGAGTCTCTCTGTCAACCCTTACACTATGGTAAGGAAGCTGGGCTTGGCGTTTTTCTACTGGTATCTTTCCGTGAGGGCTGTCGAGTGAACAAAGAAGCTGTGGGAAGTGGTAGGTAGAGTAGGTGTCATGGGAAGACCGCACAGACCCTTGCAAAGCACCCACTCTTGTGACCCATGAGAGCCAGCCTTTGGATGCTGCCACACGGGAGGTACTGACAGCCAGTGAGGGGCAGTCACAGTCAGAGAAGTGGCAGCAACCACAGCGTGGAGCATGGAGCCTTGGCCGGTCTGGCAGGGAGACAGTTCCCTTCGTCTCAGTCCTCGTCCCTGCCCCCAACAACAGAAATGTGACCGCCAAGGAGGCATTTAAGGAGTTATCCCTGCCCTTCTCACCACGCAAGCACCTCTATCCACAAGTCTGGCATGCGCTAGGGTAGGTGCACTTTGAATTGAGAGTGAAGTTTTAAATTGTATTGAAGTAAATTTTAGTAGCCTAAAGTGATCAAGAATTTTTGAATCTATGGAAAACTGTTAAGGAATTTGAAAACAGGTTTTCAACTACTCAGAGGAAAGGAGTGATTGTGGGGAAAAAATAGTTTCTTGTTTATACAAGAAGACTCATGGTCAACCCAAAGAGTTGATTTCACCATAAATTATAAAATGCTATATAATGATTATTTACCTCTTGACTACGGCGGTATCATTTATTGGATGTCAATATGTGTCAGGCTGCATGCTAAGTGTATCTGTGATACAATACAAAAAATAACATGTATGCAATATATATATGAATTATGAAGTATAACAACAAACAGTCTTACACCCATCTTGAGAAGTATGGTAACACCTATATCGTTATATTTCTGTGTGCTTCTCTTCAATCTCATTCCCCTTGCCTAATTTATTTATCTGCATCTACCTTATTCATTCTCCTCCCTGTCTAGCTTGTTGCCTGGCATAGTGTAGGTGCCCCCAAAATATTTGAATATCCTAATGCAGGATGCAGATGATGATGATGTAGATGATAGTGATGAAGTCCACAGCACCGACGGCCTTTTATGGAGCATATTCTATGGGCCAGGCTCTGTCTTTTTCTCTGCTTATAATCATCACAAATATTTTGCAGGGTTTTTTTTTTTGCAAAATTTTGCAATATTTTCTCTGTTTATAATCACAAATATTTTGCGGTAGTTTATGTTATTACTATTTTATGGACGAAGACACCAGATCAAAGAGAAGCGTAGTCATTTACCAAAGCCGTACACAGTCAATGGCTGGACCAGAATTAAAGCCTACAGTTTCAGGGGACAGTGCTTTTTTATTGTCCATTGTGTTGGCTTCGCCTCTGACTTTTCCGTGTCCCTCATAGGATCAGGCCTGGGCTTGCCATATAATCGACATCTGGAGCTGCGGTGAGACAGCGTGGCTCGTGGTTCCTGGCATTGCCTTCCTGTGAATTCAAGGCTTTCTCTTGCTATCTTTGCACTGATACAGTCTGTGTTTTTAACTGGTAACTACTAAAAAATGATCTAAAGGAGAAGTTGCTTTAGGAAGTTGCAACTGGTTATTTATCTGCCGCCTTTGTTGCATAAACAGCAAACATACAACGGGAGATATGCTAAGCAAGTGATTTATCTCCACAAGTTACTGGTTCTCTGGGAGTCAGGAATGGTAGAACTGAGTGATTTATGGAGAGGTATCAATAAAGAATGGAAATAAGATGTCTCTACAGTCGGGCCTATTTTATGTTCCCTTTTTTTTTGCCACACAGAACCCAGATAAAAGTCACAATTAAATCAATTCCCTGATGTGGGCACCCTGCCCCAGCCAACTGTTTAGAAAGGCAGGTTTAATCGTCAACAAGAATTATTTATCATTGATAAGATCCTTTAAATTGTACTTGTCACCAGAAAAGTGTTCTTTAAAAATGCTACAAGGTTTCATATCTCTTCTTTCATGATGAATTATGAGCTCAATTTCTTTTAAGCTTGAGCTCTTTTAATTGGAAATTCTTGTTGCAGGATTTTTAACATCACCAGCATATTCTAATATCTTGCTTCATTTCCTTGAATCTTTGTTGATTATGTGTGTGTGCATATGTAGTTATGTTGATTGTGTATATATACATGTGTGTTTTCTGTCTGTAACTAGAAAAATGAGATTATTAATTGTGGGAATTTTATTGTGTTTGTTTTTGTGGTTATTATTAGTTTGCTACTGGCTTAGTTGGGGTGAATGACTTAAGGCAAAAGAAGTCCCATCCCGTGGAAACTAGATGCAGCCCATTTCTTTTAAGGATATTTCAGTATGGTTTTGGAGTCCTACTGCCAACATTAGCAATATGACCTTGGGCAAAACTTTACATCTCTAACTTTCAGGTTCCTCAATTATAAAACGAAATAATTCCTCACAGAGGGCTTCTATGACCAAATTGACTAGCACTAATATAAGGCTTAGCAGCGTTTAGCCAAATGATAACGGCGCTGCTCTTGGTTCCCACTGTGATTGCGGGCTACACTCCCATGGAGCCATCAACCGCCTTGAAAACGAGTGCTTTGCTTCACCAGGAAAATCCAGCTTCACTGGATTATGACTTATGAATCAGTTGCTAAAAGAGGCTAAAAAAGTAGTCCTATGAAACACGTATCTCTGGCCAAGAGCCAGCAAATAACAGGCCTGTCAACAACAACATGAGAGAGCTGGGAGCAGTTCTTCCTGTCCCCTTTGAGCCTTGGGATGACTGTAGTCCCCACTGACAGCTTGACCATAACCTCGGGAAAGACCCTGAGCCAAAAACACCCAGCTAAGCTGTTCTTGGGTTCCTGCTGCTCAGAAACTGCGAAGAGTAATATTCACTTGTTGTTTTAAGATGATCAGTTTTGGGGGTAATTTGTTATGCAGCAATAGATACCTCCTTGCCCATTACAGACTGCACCCCTGCCTTTGCCCTTGACATTCCCAGCCTTCTTCCACTGTTTTCTTTCTTAATATCTTCCTTCCTCCCTCCCTTCTTTCTTTCCCTCCCTCCTTTCCTCCTCTTTTCCTCCCTTCCCCCTTCACTCTTTCTTATTCTATAGCACTCAGCACTTTCTAAGTTCATTTATTGTGTTTATTATCCATCTTTCTTCTTCTAAAATATAAATTTTACAAAAGGAGAGGTTTGGGTCTGTGCTGTTGACGTCTGTATCTTCCATATCTGGCAAATAGAAGCTCGGTAAATATCTGTGGAATGAACAAATGAATAAACCTAAGCTCAGAGACATGGAATTGTCTTGTTTTAATTGTGAATTAGGGGAAAATTTCATATTCAGTATGTTTGTTTGTTTTTTTTTGTCCCAACTCAGGTCCGCTCTAGACTTGGGGCATTTTAAAAGATTAGGTTCAGAGAGCTGAGAGGTAAGATTCCTGCAGTTTGAGGGATTTTTTTTTTAACATCATTAAAAACCTGATTCTTTTTTCTAGGTGGTTATAAACTTTAGTAAATTTGCCTGCTGGGAAAAGGCAGATGAAACAAATGGCCTTCTGCTTAAATGGCTTTTACCTGAATTTAATTTCATCTGTGCATAGCCTCAGTATAAAGTTGTTTTAGAATTCTCCTGATAAGAAGCAAAGCAGAAGAAATGGTAGCAATCGCAACAGGGGTTGGGGGGGTGGGGTGGGCAGAGAACTCAAATAGCTTTGGCCTTCCTTTTTTTTTTTTGTCTTGTTTGGTTCCAAGTTTTCATTTTCTCTGCATTTCCTAACAGATGCTGATATATTTTTTTTGTCTCCGGTAGACACACCAAGTGTACTACAGTTGTTCTGTCTGCCTTGCCATGAGTAGTTTGCAATTCCTATGATTAAATTTGCAATTAAGACTTAAATAAAATAAAGCACATGCAATTTTGCAATTAGGATGAGGCTGCAACACTCACGACAGATTTAAACATCAACACTTCCAATCGGAATCGAAAGTGAGGTTTTCCTCTCTCTGAGTCTGGGAAACTCACCATTACATGATACTAACCAGAATCAGATGAGACCAGAACTCATCGTACTGATAGAACTTCCTTTCAGACTTATAACGGATTTATCCCCAACAATTTTTAGAATGATCTGTAGGCTGCCAGTGTACAAATGATGCAGTGCAAATGATATTATTTTAGCTTGATAATCAATGTGCCATAGCGCATTGCGTTGTAAATCTGACATTCACAGGCAAAGTCTCTGTGATCCACTACAGTGCCTTGAGTTGCAGCAGCGTTATTATGAAAAATACATTCATTTGTCTATACGGAAAGGATTTAAAGGTTGTAGCATTCATTTTTTATCACAGCCTAAGTACTTAATCTTATGGACATTGTTCAGCAAGAAAATGATCTCTTCCTCTCTGCCCCATTAGCAGCATTCTTTCGGTCTTAAGAAATATAAATATTGGAGCATATTAATGAAAATGATACCCAATGCTGATGTATTAAAGCTCAAAAGTATGATTAAATACACTGTTAATTAACTCTTTTTGCCAGAATAATTGTAAATGCGTTCTCATATTTTAGAGCTATGTGAACTGCCGGGAAGAGGTTAGTAGGCTGGCCTGAGAGAGTTGGGAGTCAGACATCATTAGTTTAATTAAATTCCATTAACATAACAAAAGCAGAGTGAGTGTCTTCAATTTTTTTTAAGGGGTTCTAATAGGGAGAATCATCATAGTGACAGTAGCAGACAGGACATATTCAAGTTCCAATGTGGTTAGCCCCCAACCCCTACCGCTTCCCTGGTGCATTTGCCAGCACTGTTCCCACTTGTTCACACAATAAGTATTTATTAAGCATTTGCTTGGTTGTAGACGGTGTTCTGGGTTCTGAGCAGTGTATTAGTCCATTCAGGCTGTTATAAAAAATACCATACATTGGGTGGCTTATGAAAAACGGAAATTTATTTCTCACTGTTCTGGAGGCTGGAAGTCCGAGATCAAGGAACTGGTAGATTTGGCATCTGATCAGAGCTGTTTCTTGGTTTCTCAAGGGTGGTTTCTATATGTTCTCACATGGTGGAAGGGGAGAGGGATCTCTCTCAGACCTTTTTCATAGGAGCACTAATCTCATTCCTGAGGATGCCACCCCCATGGCCTAATCACCTCCCAATGGCCCCACCTCCTCATATTGTCACCTTGGGAGTTAAGATTTCAACACATGAATTTTGGGGCGAGGCACACAAACATTTCGACCATAGCAAGCAGTGACGAAAATAATGCGAGGTCTTTCTCTAGGTGGTGCTATGTCCTGTTGGTCATTGGGAGTGGACTATAAACTGGATAAACAGACATATCTGGCTGGGTGATCAGTGTTATGAGGGGAAAATGCAGGCAATGTGATAAAGAAGATACAGGAGGTAATTGACTAAACCTAAGACTGAGTGATAAATACCGATGCTGAGAGGTGACATTTGTGCCGAGGTCCCATTGAGGACCTGTGTAGAGAGCTTGACAGGGTGAAGGATTGGCTGGGAAAATACCCTGACTTGGGGACAGGATTGGGCTTTGAGGAAGAGAACGATCAAGCCAAGAGCCTGTTGAACAGGGGCAGGGGCTGGAAGATGGTGGTGACCAGGTAGCAGGAGTCAGGCCGTGTACACTATGGTGAAGAGTTTGGGCTTTGTTTTTAGGGCAATAGGAAGCCATTACCTAGAGGAGGGATATGACTTAATCTGCATTATTTAAATTGACCTTGCTGCACCTGTTTGGGGAATGGACACTGAAGATTAAAAGGCCAAGTGGGAAGACCATTTAGGAAGCTAATGCATTATGACGATAGTAAACGATGCAGGCACTAAACATGGAAATGGCTGCTAGAAGCTAAGCAGATTATCATACTAGATGCACCTTGTTATGGCTTGAGACCTTGCCACAGTTCAGCCCCCACCCCCCGTGTAGCCTTATTCCCACTACCTCTTACTAGTACAGTCGGTGCAGCCCATGGGTCCACTATATGCACTTCTTTCCCCTTTGCCCAGGCTATTGGGGCTGCCCGAAATAGCCTGCCTGTCCATTCCCACATCTGGGTCCTTCCTACCCTTCAGGTTAGAGTTTGGCACTGCAGCTTCCAGAAAGCCTCGAGGGACCAGGCCAACTTCTGAACCTCAGGTCTGAATCAAATTGCAAACCCCCTTCAACAAAAGCCCTGAGATTTTTTGTTAAAATAGTAGATTTCTGCAGTCCACCCAATATCTACCAATTTAGGTATTTGAATGGGGGTTAGGAATCTGTGAATTAAGTATCCTAGGTGATTCAGAGACCCACTTAGGTTCTGAAACAACTGATGTCATGCTTCTTGCCTGTTGTTTTGCAGTAATAATTGCTTCTCTGATTCATGTGTTTGCATGGGAGAAGTGTGTTTTTGGGTTTAGATGGACCTGAGTTTGTATCTCTCTCTTGCAGTTAGCAGTTGTATGATGTCAGATAGGCCAGTGTCTCTGATTAGGGATGAGGATACCCTCCCTGCCCAGGACTGTTAAGATCAAATGAGATGGTCCGTGCGAAGTAACTGGCACAGTGCCTGGCACTGAGTATTTGTCATGGTAACAATAACAATAATAAACAGTCAGCAGATACTATGCAAGTGCTGACAATATTCTGGGCAATTGCTTTTTAGGGGAGGAACTCATTTAGTTTTCACCGTGACCCTATGAGGTCGACTCTATTGCTATCTCCATTTTATAGACAAGGAAACTGAGGCACAGGGAAGTCAAGTATTAAATAAGTAGCCCAAGGGCACAAAGCCAATAAATAACTGTAAGTAACAGTGAATGACAGCTCCTGTTCTTAGCTCCTCATGCTACCCTGCCTCCCACTAGAGTAGCAGAGTGACTTGGGTGGGCACTTCCTACACAGGAGCTTTTGTTTACTTGCTACCACTTTCCACCACGATGAGAGAGCTATTAAGATATGTACTCCATGTACGGTAACTCCAGTTATAACTTTCATGAATCCTTGTAGTCCTCTTCCTCCTCATCACACCCTTGAGGTTCTACCTTCCAAAGCTTTTGTCTTCCAATGCAACTTGCAACTTGCATCTTCACACTAAAAGGGGCCAACCAACAGATGTTTGTTGAGAAGGAAGATATCAATGTTCCTGAGATATAGTATGGTACCTAAGATTGGGAGGACCCTCAATAAATATTTTCTGAGTGAGTGAATGGGGTTAGTCTTCCTCCCCTCTGTGTACTCTGGACCTTTCTTGGGTTTATTTCATCTCTGACCTTGGTACCCTTAGCTATGCAATCAATGAGCTGGACCTTGCATGGAACTTACCATCTCCTCCTCCACCCCCAACTCTCTCTCTCTCTCAAAGTAACATTATCTGGTCTGTCCCCAAATTTCCCATTTGCTAAACCCCAGCATGTTAATCCCAGCATCCAGCATGTGCTTTGGAGAGTAGCAGGTTGTATGGCAGTTGATTTTTATGAAGGCACCAAGATAGCTTTAACTCTCCCTCTAGCACTGAATATATCTTCCAAGAAGAATTAATTTGTGTTGCTATGAAGTTCTGAAGTCCTGCCTAAAATATATCGCCTCTAGCAGATGGTGGCTGCTGCTTCTCTATAAAGAGAGATGGAATGCCACTGACGTACAGATGTATTTAATGGGAAATAATAGGACTGAGATTTCCAACAGCTTGGATGTCTCTTTTGGTTGTAAATGACAGAAAGCTATCACAAATAGGCTTGGGCAAAATGAGGCGTTGCAAGGATTCTTAGGTAGCCTATACAATCTCAGGAAAGGGATATGTCTAGGCTTCAGGAATAACTGAATTCAGAGACTCATCATTATCTTCTTTTGCCCTCTTCTCCTTGTAAATCTGGTCTATTTATTTGAATCTGCTTTTGGTCTCCCCTTTTCTGGCCCCCCCCTGGACTTTTCTATGTGGTCTCTGGGAACTCCCCCAAGCTTTACAGTTTCTTTTCTGGAATGTGTGAGCAGCTTCTCTTTCTCAGTCTAATTCTCAGTTTTCCAAGGAAAGTCTCTCATTGGTTCAGCCTGGATCAGGAGCCCACCCTGGACCAATGGACCAGAGGATGGTTATGGTGACACTGCTGTCCCTAGTACAATCATACAGATGGCTTGAAGAAGAAATTGCTTCAGAGACAGGCAAGGGGCAGCTTGCAGAGGAAAACCAAGGCTGAAGTATGACACTGGGCAGATACAGTGGTTATGCATTTACTGAAATCTGCCAAGAAGATCTAATTTGTATTGCCATAAGGGTCTGCAGTCATCTCTAAAATGATTGCTTCTGACAGATGAATGCTGTTGTCTTCTTTATAAAGAAAAATTAAAATGTCACTGTGCTATAGCTGCATTTAATGGGAAAGATTAGGACTGAGGTTTCAGTTGGCAAGAATGCCAAGAATAATTCATTAGCCTTCAGGGAGTCCTTATTTCATGCAAGATAGAGCCATCTTGATCATACGTTTCCAGGACATGACAAAAAAAGTGAACAGAGTACTGATTATTATCTAACACATTTTAGTTGTCTTATGATTTAATCTTTTCAAAAGCCCAGTGGAGTGAGTTTCTTTATGGTTCCCATTATACAGATGGGGAAACTGAGGCGCAGAGAGGTGAAGCTCCTCAGAGCAGGGAGAAGAGGAGCCAGTATTCAAAATTTAAATTTCTATCAGACCTTTCTGGTTGGTGTCTTGTGGAAAAAGGACACCTTTTGCAGTGGCTGGAAAGGGTTTGGTGTGGCCGGAGCCCTTGAACTGGTCGCCTGCAGCCACAACAGCCTTGGGCAAGGACCCTAGCTCCCCTCTCGTTTACGACCACAGACCACACAAAGATTATCATCTTCTGCGTCTGCTATAATGTCAAGATGTTTTGTAAGCACTGCTCTGCCTCTGATAAGACTTTGCATAGTTGTTTTTAATGTCAAAGACATTTCGTTTAAAAGAAACCCCAGACTTTTCATGTGCTAGAATTTAAATATTTAAGTATGTAAATATTTTTATTTTTATTGTTGTTATAGTCGTACACATTTGGGGCGATATGTGATATTTTGACACATGTACACACAGTGTGTGATGATCAAATCAGGGTAATGGGGATATCTCCATCATCTCAAACATTTATCTTTTGTGTTGGGGACATTCCAATTCATCTCCTTTAGCTTATTAATATTTAGAAATACACAATAAATTATTCATTAAAATTTCCCTTCTATACTGTGGAATGCTGGAACTTATCCTTTCTATCTAACTGTATTTTTGCACCCAGTAGCAAGTATGTAACTATTCAAACATGGGTCTGGTTTGTGCCAGCCCGGATGGGGGTAGACAGAACCACATTTACACACCCCATCATATTATCAATGTGGAAGCTACCTTTTCAAAGGCCTTTCTGTGCGCCAATGACTGAGCAAAGTGCTGACAAGCAGAGTCACTTTTCCTCATTCTTGCTTTCTGCTCATTGCTAAACCACCGCAATCTAACCTTCACCTTCACCCCATTCCTGAATGAAACTGCTCTTACAGGAACAGCCTCATGCATGAGAAAGCACCTGGGCTGTGGAATCAGAGCCCGGTACGGTGACACACAGGCCCCTCTGTGTTCTGGGCAGTGACAGAGGAACAACAGAGACTCCAGAGACAGGGATGAGGCCTGCAAACAGGCTGAGCAAAAGAATTAAAGAGCTGTCAGGCCCTTGGAGGTAAGTTCCAAATAAAAATTTACAATGAGCATGAAAATACACCACCAGGCCGGGCGCAGTGGCTCACACCTGTAATCCTAGCACTCTGGGATGCCGAGGCGGGCGGATCGCTCAAGGTCAGGAGTTCGAAACCAGCCTGAACAAGAGTTAGACCCTGTCTCTACTAAAAATAGAAAGAAATTAATTGAACAACTAAACATATATAGAAAAAATTAGCCGGGCATGGTGGTTACATGCCTGTAGTCCCAGCTACTTGGGAGGCTGAGGCAGGAGGATCGCTTGAGCCCAGGAGTTTGAGGTTGCTGTGAGCTAGGCTGATGCCACAGCACTCTAACTCGGGCAACAGGGCGAGACTCTGCCTCAAAAAAAAAAAAAAAGAAAATACACCACCAAAAATGATAGCAGTTCCATAAAGCGGTAGAACTCACAAATGAGGAAGTGGAAATAATGGCTCTATCCTAAAGGGCTTATTGATATAAATATGTTTGTAATCATCAAAAAATAAAGGAGGGTATCGCTTTGAAACGAGAAGAGGAGTGGCAGGCATTAGTTTGCTAATTGCTAATGCAACCCCGTTTCTTTTCAGTGCCTGGCATTGAGCAATGAATTAAACGATGGCAATTCTGTTCCTTTTTGTCTGTGGTGGTTGAAATGTCCCATTTGACAAGGCTGGGCATGGAAGGTAACATATGGGCTTCTGAAAAATATGTTCCTTCCTGAAATAAGGGAAAAGAAATGAGAGGAGAGTTTAACCATCGTCATCTTTTACACTCCACTTTGAACTTGGTCATATGGGTTTGGGAAGCTTAGAGCTGTGGCAGCTATCTTGCGTATATAAAGATACAAGCCTAATGCTGAAAACCCAGCATGCTGAAGACAGGAGAGAAGGAGGAGACACTGGGAGCTTGAAGACATTTTTGGTTCGCCTTATACCCCAAACAAGCTCTAGAACCACCTAACTACAAACTTCTTGTATTTAAGAAGATGACAGACAGAAAGGAGGAATAGAAAGTTAGTTGGATGGCTTATTTAAGAAACAGTTGGTATTTGCTGTTTGGCGACAGCATCATAAACCGAAACAAGTGGATTATTAAATAAAAAACAGTCAGATATTTTAAAGATGAAAAATATCTAGTAAGAGGTGTACCAATTTTGTTTACAAAGAGCCAACTTTTTGTTTTATTAATCTTCCATATAGTTTTTTGTTATCGAACTTGTTGAGTTCTGCTCTGATCTTTGTTATTTCTTTTCTTCTGCTGGGCTTGGGGTTGGCTTGCTCATCCTTTTCAAGTTCTTTGAAGACTATTCATTAGATTGTTGATTAGTGATCTTTCTGTCTTTTGGATGTAGGCATTTATGGATATAAATTTTCCTCTCAGGACTGCTTTAGCTCTGTTCCACAGATTTTGATAACCTGTGTCTACTTTATCATTTAGTTCAAAGAATCTTTAAAAAGAGAAAATAAGTTTAGCCATTGAAACAAAACTAAATACGTATAATGTGAAATTCAAATACTACTAAGAATCATAATGCAGAATGTGTTAGTCCTTTGTAAATAACTTCTAAAGAAAATCATCAATAGTTTGGTAAATGTGTCTTCTTTTTTATTTTTCTTCCTTTCTATATATTTATATATATGATTAACTTTTAATTTCTTACAAGTATTGTAACACACTATTCATAATGTTTTACAGCTTCCTTTTTCACTTGATAGTGTATCTTTGTACAACTGTCAATCTTTCTAGTGACTATGTGATATTCCATACCATAGTGCAAGTTAATACATCCTTCGGGGATGGCAACTGGCATTAGCTATTAAAACTAAAAATATCTAAAATTTTTATCCCTAGGGATTGTCCTATAAAATATTCCCCCAAACAATGCAAAAAATGTTTGTAGCCTAGAATATTTATTGTAGCTTAGCGTTTACTATAACAACAACAATGGCAACAAACTAAGAAACCCAAATGTGACTCTATTTCAGATCTTGGTCACATCTTTTGACTATGTGTTAATATTTTCTGGAATGCAATAATGTACAGATAATAAATTACTAATGTTAAGCCAGCATTTTAACTTTCTTTTTTGACAATCATTCTGCCGTGGCAATTGCTGAATATTTTTGTCACTTCGATGATTAAATACTTTCACCAATAAAGTGACATAGGAAATACTGAATCACCTACACATCACTATTTTTATATTCTCTGATTGTTCATGGACGAATGGACAATAAGGTTTTAGTGAATGGAACATAAATGCGGAGACAGAATGAGATATTAGCTTTTCCCTCCAGAGTGTGTGCCTTAATTACACTTAACTCCTCAGCTTATTAGCTGCATAACTACCTGCGAAAGAACTTATAATCACTCTCTTGTGAAACTAATGAATTTGCTTATACAGATGGAATATCATTTTATCATTTACTTTAGACATAAAAAAATTGACTGGATTTTCTGTGAAGATGATGACAATGTCCATGCCATTTATTCAAATATTAGAACACTTGTCACATGTATTCCATAAATACTTACTATGTGCTTACTATGTGCCAGGTACTATTGTAGGTGCTAGGGTTATAGCAGTAAAGAGAATAGAAAAATCCCTGACCTAAAGGAAATTGCATTCTAGTGACATAGGAATTAAACAAAAGTTCTAAGTGGATTGTCCTAGCTGAAACTTAGGGGAAAAAAATTGATGTTTAGCACCAAGCTGAACATGACTGAATGGCTTATTTTGATTGAAATAAGCATTCTTCTATAAATAATTGATAAGAACCAGTAGCAAAATCAAAATTCACAACTATTATTTGAGTGATCAGTTTGAAATTTAGAAACATTTCTGTAGTAATAAATTAGTATTTAAACCTTCAGCCGAGAGACTTATAGCTGGTTTATATTGAAATTTGCTTAAAATCTACTTTTTAATTTATTTCTAATTTTTTTTTTTTTAGAGAGAGGGTCTTACTCTGTTGCCTAGGCTGGAGTGCAGTGATTACACGATCACAGCTCACTGCAGCCTCGAACTCCTGGACTCAAGCTATTCTCCTGCCTCAGCTTCCCTAGTAGCTGGGACTATAGGCACATGCCACCACACTTGGCTAATTTTTAATTTTTTTTTGTAGAGACAGGGTCTCACTATGTTGTCCAGGCTGGTCTCAAATGATCCTCCTGCTTTGGCTTCCCAAAGTATTGAAATTACAGGTGTGAGCTTACTTTCTGAAAGTAAGATATCTTCCTTTCAGAGTAAATCTTGAAGTGAATTCGTTACAGTTGGACTGTGCAAATATGGCACATGGCCCAAATCTACTTTTTATCCCTTATCTTTTGCTGCATAACAAACCACCCCAAAACCTCGTGGTTTAAAACAGTATTTTTCCCCTTAACTATTCAGTGAGCTAGCAATTAGGACCGGGCTCAGCCGGAATGGTTCTCTCTTCCACATGGTGTTGGCTTGGCTCACTCAGGCATTTGCATTCGATTGGCCAGTCACCTGAGGGCTCTCTGCTTCTTGGTGGCCTCATCCACATCGTGATAATTGGCTGGGGCTTCTCCATTCTCGTCTATGTTGCCTCTCTAACAGGTTGTCTTGGATGTGTTCATGTAGCAATAGTATTAGAAAAAAATGAGGTCAGCACCTGTAAGGTTTGCTAGGTTCAGATGTCAGACAATGCCACACCCACTACATTCTTGTGGTTAAAGCAGGTCACAAGGCCGGATATGTTCAAGAGGGTGGAGAGATAGACTCCATGTCTTGATGAGAAGAGCTGCAAAGAAGTGTGTGCCCATTAGTAATGCGCCATGTTGTATGATGTTCTATTGTCTGATACGAATTGGTAGGAAGTACATATATAGTAGCACCTACAGTTTGCGATACTTTGATCATAATTTGGTGTGGCTGGATTTGTCTGGAAGCCAAATTAGAGTTCTGCTTAGACAATCCCCATCATGGAACAGGGAATGAATTCTCCGTTCTCTTCATAGCCAGTTAAGCACAACTTATCATTTCTAATAAACTACACTCCTCCTTCCCAGATGAGTTCCGCTAGTCTGTTCTCGTCAGAAAGACGCACGAGCGGCAGCTCACCAGGTGGCGAGGTTAATTTTTAATTGTCATGTTTATTCCAGTGAAAAATAGATTTGCCTCATGAGCTGAGAAAAAATGAAGGAGATGTGAAAATGGTGGGTTGAGTTCTTACGGCATCCAATTTATTACTCTCTTGGAAGATTCACAATTGCCATGTTGATGAGGGTTTGGGAAACATATTCTTTCTTATACCATGGTGGTTGGAATATAAATTAACAGCTTTATTTTGGAGGGCACTTTGGAGATTCCTATAGCATCTAATCATATATCGCATTTCACTAATCCCTACCCGTTTTCTCTTACTGAACACACTTAGGGATCATTTTCCAAAATGTGTTCCAAGCAACCCCAATTCCAGTAGAAGTTAAGGGGTGGCTACAAAAACTTTCCATGGCCAAACTAGTCTGAAAAATACTTCATACTTCGGTCTTTCTTTGAGAGACACGTAATCAATTAACATTTCAAAGGCTCTGGGAAGCCTTGTAGTAGAGTAGCCTGTATATTAATAACTGTGCATTGCAAAGCACATTAGACTTTGCCAAGCTTAAGTACAGAGTATTCTTCCTTCATGCTTCCCAATATACTCACCCATATACACAGTGCAACTACTCACTTACTACGCCCAACCCCCTAAGCACCAGCCTGGGAAACTGAAAGAATTTATGCATCAAAGTAACAACTAGACTAGAAGACCTCTGTTAGCCTGTGATTCTGTTTCCTGAGCCTGAGCTAGAGTTCTGAAATATTTTTCCCTTTAGCTTCTACCTTTTGAAGGCACTAATTTTTGTCATATGCTTTGGTGACTAAATTGTTATAGTCTGTAAGTTCCAAGACAGTATAAACTAGCATTTGTGTTGGTAAAGATATCTTACTTTCAGAGTAAATCTTGAAATGAATTCATTACAGTTGGACCGTGCAAAGATGGGGACAGTATTTAGCTGCTGCATCTGCTTGTAGTTAAGTAGTTAATATGGGTTGTAAATAAAGAGTGTTTGAGCTGGGTAATTTGTCACTTAGTTAGGCATTTTAAAATGCTAATTACGAAATCTAGTGACTGTGTCCAACGAATGGATACTTAATGGGAAACACTGCTACGCAGTGTCTGGGAAGGTTCAGATCCTCCTGAATTTCTTGTTGCAGTCTTGGGAGATCCATGGCCTAAAAACACCTGACTGCTATGAGCCCTGTATGGGTATGTGTGCAGAGAGAGCTGTCTTCTGAGGGGCTCTAGGGGAAGGGGAAAGGTGAGGATGATGCTGCCTCTAATCGCTCAGATTGCTCAGACCGTGGGAGTGGGCCAAGAAAACAAAGACATTCCAAGGGATTTTGTTGTATTAGTAGCCCCTTAATTCTGAAGATCTCTTGCCGAAACCATAATGCAGGTAAATGTGCACTGAAGCAACACCAAACTTTGATCTTAAATGGTATACTCTACAAGATGTTTGTATTCCAACAAGATGTAAAAAGTAAATAGAACTAAAAGGCATAAGGTAACTTTGAAGTTTTGTTCTGAGCAAAATGTGGCACCAAGAATCATGAACTAGAAATTTGCTGCTACTAATACTAGAGCCAAAAATATTTGTGAATTGCCAATAACATAGAGTTTCTTTATACTCCAGCCCAGGGCAGAGGGCTTCTAGCCCAGACTGTTGGTCGGTCTCTGAGTTAACACAGCTACAGCTACGTTAGCTAGTACAGACTGAGAGCTCAGGTTGCATTTATCATGTGCTAGAAAGATATGGAAATCAAGTATTAAAAATCAAGATGTTCCCATCATAACTGAACTCTTACATCTAAATATTCACTTTGTTTTTACTTGTTTAGAGAAACAATGTATAGCAACGTACGTAGTATAAAGACAATTGTGAAAGACTTTGGAATTTAATGGATATCTTGACTAAATCCGAGGGATTTTGTTGCATTGTGACAAAGGCTACTTCTGCCTTTGTCATTGAGTCTATTTCACAGCTCTTTAAGAAAGCTGATAGAAATGCAAATACTTCCTGTCCATAGGAAAGCAAATTGTGTTTGGTAGAATGCAACTGACAGCTTTGCTAGCTTTGCAACCATTTGTAAATTCATTTCTGCTTTCCTTATCTGACTATAAATGTGCAGCACTGTGAATCTTTTTGAACCATGGGACAACTACTTGTTCCTCATTAGTAAGTTAAATAAAACTTTTAACACATATTCATTTTATATCTGTGTCATCATTATATTCTCTTCTAAAAGTTATCCTGGAACACTGGCATGCACTCTCAGGTCTACTTGCTTGGATTCAAAGCCAGTTGCCTGGCTCTATCATTTGCTTGGAGGGATTTAATTATCTTGCTCTTGTCTACCTAAATATAAGCCTTTGTTCTACAGCCTTGTTCTGTGGAATGAGAATTACTGTAGTATCTAACTAGTTGGGTTGTTACGTGCATTAAATGATATACTGTATGTAGTACATAGTAAGCACTGAAAAAGTAGGTGCTATTATTCTCATCACCGATATTTATGGAGCAACAACTCTGACATCAAACAGGGAACAAAATATAGAAGGCCTCTGCATCCACGGAACTTGCAGTCTCAGGCTACTCTGAGAATCTTTCTACTTGCAAATCCCTTTGAAATACCGCTGCAAGAAAAGAAAAGATACGACTCATGCTCCTTCATTTTATGAGTTCCTTTCTTGTAAAGAAGTACTTATTGTGAGCATTACATTAGGTTTTTGTTATCTTTCCTATAAATTTACTTCCATGTTAATACCCAATCATGAACTATTTGAATTAAGCTCTTATACGTTTTAATCTCATTCTACTCAATGTGTTTGATAATAGGGTTGCTTTTCCTAAACACCAGGATTAACTCTGTTCCCCCCAGGGAAGTGTAATTATCTCAAAGACACAGGCCAGCGGCCACTCCAGGACCTTGCTATTCAGAGTGTGGTGGAGGCAAGTAGGCGGCAGCTTCTGAGTCAGTGTGGCCAGCAGGGAGCTTGTTAGAATGCAGGTGCTGGCCAGGCTTCCTGAGTCAGAATCTGCATGCTTAATATGATCTCCAGGTGATATGCATGCACCTAAATATTTTAGAAGTATTTCTCCATCCTGATTATGTCTCCCTAGCTAACCCCCAGATATCTGTAGCTGGACGAGTTGCTTGCTTTATGCATCAACCACACACAACCACCCAGTGCTGTTAACCTACATCTCTCCCCATTGCAGCCCCCTTGAGAGGGGACCCTTTTCATCAATTTGCCCTTAGCAATTAGTGCTGTAGCTCATGGCACATGGTGACCCCTCAGTAAATACTGATTGACTGGCTGAACGGATCTGAGTTTCCCGGCATCATTAGCTCTATAAAACCTAAGATTGAGTTGGATTTTTCCAACGAGACAAAGAGATTCTGATGAAGCCCCTCGAAGACATGGAGAATGTTCTACCACAGGGGCCTAATGAACTATGTCTTTTGGTGATTCCCTAGAGAAAGGGGACAAGGTAAGACAAAGGGTTACTCTGCTCCAGGAGGCAGCAGCGTGCCGTGGTGAACACGCACATTTTGATGCCTCCAAAATCTAGGCTGTGACCCTGGCCTCCGTTCCCTCCCAGCTTCATAACATTGGACCCACAGCCTTGCTCTGATTTCCCTGAAAGCAGATCCTGAGATAAGGACTCGGGGTGGAGGTAGTTTATGTGGGAGGTGGATGCTTGGTTTGGAGAATGAGGCGGTGGGAAGAGTTAGAGGGCTAGGAAAAGGCATTGGTGGGTTTGGATCAAGAACATGCTGGGAGACATGAGGAATGCTTCCCAGAGCTGTCCGCAAGAGGGACAGGAGACAGGCTCACCCCTGTCGCCTGAGGGATGTCCTCAGCAGCGTCCACCGTTCTCTTGTGGCTTGAGCTCAGGTGAGCGGGCTCCCAGGGGGCAGAAGCAGAAGTGGGTGTGCTTGAGCTGAGCCCGAGCACGAACCCAACCAGCCACTGCAGCTGCGGACCAAGTCGGAGGCCACAGCGCTGGGACACGGCGCGCCTGCAGTGTCTGACCCAGCTTTGCGTGAGGATCCAATGAGATCAAGCCCACAAAGCCAGGCATGGCAAGTGCTTACAAAACGCCACAGCCTTACCCACATCATGCTGCTTTGAGGAGCTGCAATTCCACTCCCCAGTTTTGAGAAGGTGCAAACAGTTCTGTTGACACTTTCCCATCCTTGCATCCTCTCTCCCCTTCCCCTTCCCTCCACTTCATATACCCCCAAATATGAAAATGTTTGTTAGGATGGCAATAGGAAGCAAATGTGATCAGGTTTGGAAGATGTGTTCCAAGTTCAGAGAATAAATAGTTATATAGATCCTTTCCTGTTCTCCCTTCAACTTACCTTTTTTTTTTTTTTTGCCTTGGTGCAAAGATAGAATAGAGACATGGAGAAAGTGTATGTGTGTGTACATACACACACATATTTCTGTTTTCATTGCTATCTAGTAAGAATGAAAACTCTAAATGTATATTTTTCCCAGATTCTGGTCTGAGAATTGAAACCAACTTTGCTGTTATAAATGTGTCACTATAATTGCCCTGGTTTAGTCTGGCAGTTACGACTCCAACTTAGATAGAGCCAAATGCCTCCCAGCCAAGACCCAGTGAGCTCGCCAAATTGTTTCACCTCTGTTATAGTCAGAACTCATTGGCCCTCTTTATGTTGTTGTGTTTTTTGATAATATTTTAGGTATATTAACCATAAATCCTGGTATTGTTTATCTATAAAAAATTGGAGTCAGGAAGTCACGGAACAGTCATTCATCGTGGGCTCTGGCAGAGATTTGAAACTAAAGGTATAAAGAAAAGCTAACGCACGGATTGCATTGAGGTGGCCAAATGCCTGGAGGTTAAGTGCAATTGAATTAAAGAAACAGGAAGTACTATCTAATCTGTGTAGAACTTCAGTGGAGATGATTTGCTTTCCAAAAGAAGCCTCTTCTGTCTTGAGACTTCTATTTTGGAAAGTATATTATGGATTTTTTTCTGTCTGTAGGTGTGCTAAATATTCATTTAGCAATCAATATAATGTTTAATGAAAATAAACCATTGCTTGCTCTGACAGTTACTTCAATTATGAAGGTTCTATAAATGTATACTAATAGTAGTATTTGGTGTTTGAAAGTGGGATTGTTAAACACACAGGGGAGATAAAAGCCTGGGCCCCTGGTGGACTTATCTCCACACAGAAAGAGGCTTCTTGAGAACGAAGCCGATACAAACTAAGCAGAGCCAAGAGATAGATGACTTGATGCTCCTGGATACAACCAGGCCTGAAGCTGGTTTTTACTGCATGAGCCAATATAGTCCAGTTTTTGCTTAATTCATTTTGAGCCAGATTTCTATTACTTGCCATTAAGAGTCCTTACTAATACATTTGCCCAGCAAACCATCTGCTCTTGTCATTTTTAACGCATAAGTTATACCTGGAAGAGCAAATGGGCCAACTGTGATTCAAGCATTTCTTTCCTGAATATCATTTTTCTTATCACATTTTTAACAAATATTAGGTTTGTAATAGACTATATTCCATATTTCTTTAGAACCCTGAATATGCTTATTCTGCAAAGGTAACCTGTCTTCAGAAATTCTAGCAAAGATACTAGAGTTGTAGAACACAATAAAAAGTTATCAAGGGAATTTTAAAGTTCCTGGAGGCTAGACCAACATCTGCTGCATGTCTAGGTACTTTGGAAGTCATCTCTAAAAAGGTAAAACTTGAAAATGATCCTATCTCAGCCGGGTAATTTACATTTTGCAGATGTAGAGTGGAAAAGTGGAATCAAGTTATCAAAACATACTTAGCATATTTTATTCATCACTTTTTTCCTCTGAAAACTGAGAAAGGAAGCTCAGATGTTTGTAAACAACCTTCCACATAACCCACCTTTATAGATACTGGCTTCTGGTAGCTTCTGTCCATTTGATCTAGTTATGCTTTTTCCTTCCTTTCTTTTCCTTCCACCAAAGTCCTTCAGAAAAGAGGAGAGATTGGGGGTGTGTGTTCACAAGTGTGGGTAGGTAGTGAGACGGGATTAATAGAGGTGTGTAGACATAATGCATCTCCTATAAAAGGGAATGTTGTGGAGCCATTTCAGCTTTGTTCTCTTGTTTATATCTTCACAAATAGCTGCTTGGAGATTGCTTTTGGGGTGGTTGGTATTCTACGTTACAGGATTAGCTATGTGGTGTGGTGATCCACTTAATTAATCACAGCAAATGGATGTTGAAATTGGGTAGTAGTTAGAAAAGTAGTTTGTTGGTAGCATATGATCCTACCATGGAGAGTGTTTATACTGTTAGAGGATAATCCTTCTAAAAAACAAAATTTTGACTCATATGAATATAAAATAAAGATGTGTCAAAGATTTTATTTCACTTACTAATGAATGAGGGAACCAATAAGATGTTACAGCTGGTTCTAAGGAGAATCCAAAGACCAGACAAACATATAGCCCATCAAATGCTGAATTTACTTAATAGATACAAAACTAGTCAATATCCATGGGCAATGATCTATTGCGCACATAGACACTATTCTATAATTATATATTTCAAAATGAAATTATTCTATAGAAATTCATTTGTGCAGTACTGTCTTAGTTATGATAACTTTAGATGACTCTAGCTATTGTAGATGTAATCCCCCAAATCTCAGTGGCTTAACACAATTTCTTGTTCGGGTGAGAGTCAGGAAAGTGTCTTAGTCGAGTGGCTCTTCTCTAAGTCCTGGACTCAGGGATTCAGTTTCCATACATGTTACTCCTAAACCATATGTAAGACCTGGCCTCCCAGATTACTTGATTTCTCTGCAATGAGTCAAAGAAGGGAATAAATGTGGGAAGGTTTCTGGGCCAGCCCAGAAGCAGCACATATCACTTTCAGAAGTGGTACAAATCATTTCCGGAAGTGGTACACATCACTCCTGAAAGTCATATACGTCACTCCTTCCGCATTCTATCGGCCAAAACTCAGTCATGTCACTATGCCAAGCTACAAACAAGGGAGAAAACTCTGTTCCAGTCATGCACCCAGAAAGAAAAAAAAAAAAAACATGCTAGGCATTATGTTGGAAGTAGGGACATGACTGTGAGCAAATGAATATTTTCAGAATCACAGCTTTTATGAGCATAGGATAAGTGGTTTTGGACAGTAATACTTATAAAAAAGATTTTCAAGATGTAAATTTTTTTGTTGAAAAATTTAAAGAGGATATGGGATAAGAGATTGGAGCTTAATATTTGGAAATAATGTTTTCAGGCCAAGCCTAAACAAAGAATTCGCAAAGAAGAAAGTATGGTGGAAGAAGTTTGAAAGCAGAAATATATTAGATAAAAGCAGCTATTGGCTTTAAAAGTTTAAGTCAAATACAATGTTTTAAAAGTGATATTTCAGGAAAAATTGAACTTTTAGACCTGAACTATCTGAATTATATTCTTTTTCCTATTTGTAGACACTCAGCTTCATAATGATAGTTGAATCTAATGAGATGCAAATACTTGTTTTAACTTAAATCAAGTTGATTGATTTTATAGACACAATTGTTACTAGATTTTCTGATGAGAATGATGACATAATTGCTTCTTTTAATTCTTTTTCTTAGCATCTGTTTACACAGACATAAGTAGAGAATTTTGCCGATAGGAACGTACTAACCCGATTAATTTCCAGTTCTATAGGACATTTTTTTCCTCTAAGAGAGAATACATCTATCCACTCAATATACAGCTACTATGACAAATTAGCATTTATCCTTTGTTCACAGCTCACAGTAGGAGAAATGTAATCAGGTATTAACCACACTGTTCTTCCAATAGAGTGTAATTTTAATGTCTTGCAATTTGAAGACTTAAAAAAGAAATCACACCAAGGCAAATCATTCCTTTCAAAATCCAGTAATAGAACTTGCCATGAAGGTCAAAATTATCTAGGAAAAAGAGAGCTAATTCATGTGTATAAAGTAAAAGTGGGCTGTGGATTAATACTTAGGTTTAGTGAAATATTGACTTTTGGCTCCTGGGTTTTTATAGATTATTAAATAAAGCAGCCTAGAGAATGATTTATTTTACTCAAACCACACTAGGGAAGCAACACAGTAATCAAGCCAAGCCTTATTTTTCCATATCAATCTAGTCTATGGTTTTTGGTTTGACTGGCTTGAAATGTTTGAAAAACAATATTCTTAAAGGTTATAATTATGACCTGTTGGGATTGTAGCTATTTTGTAGTTAGCAACGAGAATTTGGCTCATGTCATACAGGGAGTGATGGCATATGCCCTCTCTTCTAAGATGCTTATTGTATATTAGTTATCTATCGCTACCTAACAAATTACTCCAAAATCGTGGCTGAAAACAATATTTATTATCTCACATGGTTTCTTGAATCAAGAATTCAGGAGCAGCTTAGATGGGTGGTTCTACCTAAGGTCTCCCTTGATGGTCCAGCCCAGGTATCAGCTAGGGCTGCAGTCATCTGAGGGCTTGACTGGGGCAGGAGGATCCACTTCTAAAAAAGTCTCACTCCCATGCTGCTGGCTGCTGGCAGGAGGCCTCAGCTCCTCAACATGAGACCTTTCTACAGGCTGCTTAAATATTCCTGTGTTATTACAGCTGGCTGTCCCCAGGGTGAGTGATCTGAAAGAACAAAATGGTAGCCACAATGCACAGTGTCTCTTATGACTAGCTTTAGGAGTCACACTTTTTTTTTTTTTCTTACAATATCCTACTCAGCCATGTTCAGTGTGAGAGGGTGTATGTAACATGTTAGAAGGTGGGGATCACTGAAGACCATCTTGGAGGCTGGCTACCACAATAACTTTCTTGAGAAATGAATCAGAAAGTATATCATAATTTTGAGGATCCTTAACTTGATAAATAATAAATAAATACAACTTAGAGGAAATATGGTATTTGGGTATCTAAGAGCAAACTGGTTATCATGAGATAAGCTTTTAATTGACCTTGAAATGAAACAACCCATAGGCGTAAGAGAAACAATTACTCGTTCTAAATAATTAATATGCTGGCTCAGAAAACAAGTATCTAATTCTGGCAGGGAGGATAAAACAGAAAACAATCACATTATAGTTTTCTCTGGAAGGCGTTGGCAGATGTGTGCTTTTCTGCCTGCTGAATTGGGGAGCTTCCAGGAAGCCATTTCATTTTCTAGAGAGAGGGTAGATGACTGCTAGAGTCTGATTTTGCAACTATGTTGTTTGTTACTGGATTATCTTAAAAGTTTCCTACATTTAAAAATTGAAATATGAAACCAGCATTATCTAAAAGAAATATAAGTGCTCGCTTCGGCAGCACATATACTAAAATTGGAACGATACAGAGAAGATTAGCATGGCCCCTGCGCAAGGATGACACGCAAATTCGTGAAGCGTTCCATAAAAAAAAAAATAAAAATAAAAAAAATAAATAAATAAAATAAAATAAAAGAAATATAAAACAAGACATTTATGTAGTTTTAGATTTTTTTTGTAGGCACATCATAAAATATAAAAAGAAACAGATGAAATTAATTTTTTTTTTTTTTTTTTTGAGACAGAGTCTCACTTTGTTGTCCAGGCTAGAGTGAGTGCCGTGGTGTCAGCCTAGCTCACAGCAACCTCAAACTCCTGGGCTCAAGCAATCCTCCTGCCTCAGCCTCCCGAGTAGCTGGGACTACAGGCATGCGCCACCATGCCCGGCTAATTTTTTTTTTTATATATATATCAGTTGGCCAATTAATTTCTTTCTATTTATAGTAGAGACGGGGTCTCGCTCTTGCTCAGGCTGGTTTTGAACTCCTGACCTTGAGCAATCCGCCCGCCTCGGCCTCACAAGAGCTAGGATTACAGGCGTGAGCCACAGCGCCCGGCCGAAATTAATTTTTATAACATATTTTATTTAACCCAATGTATTAGGGTTGTCTGGAGAAACAATAGGATATTATATAAAGTCATTCCTTGTTATCCACAGGGGACTAGTTTTAGGACTTCTCTCAGATACCAAAATCTAAGGATGCTCAAGTTCCTTATATAAAATGGTGTTGTATTTGCATATAATCTATGCACATCCTCTTGTATACCTTAAATCATCTCTAGATTACTTATAATAACTAATACAATGTAAATGATATGTAAATCATTGTAATGCTGTTTTTTATTTGTATGTTTTGTTGTATTTTTTAAAAAAATTTTTTTCCAAATGTTTTTCCTTTCCTTTCCCTTCCCTTCCCTTTCTTCCTCTCTCTCTCTTTCTTTCTCTTTCTTTCCTTTCTTTCCTTTCTTTCTCTCTCTCTCTCTCTCTCTCTCTCTCTCTCTCTCTCTCTCTCTCTCTCTTTTTCTTTCTGTCTCTCTGTCTCTTTCTCTCTTTCTTTTCTTGAGTCTCACTCTATTGCCCCAGCTAGAGTCCAGTGACATCATCGCAGCTCAAACTCCTGGGCTCAAGCGATCCTCTTGCCTCAGCCTCCTGACTAGCTGGGACTACAGGTGCATACTACCACACCTGGCTAATTTATTCTATTTATTTATAGAGATAGGGTCTAGATTTTGCTCAGGCTGGTCTTGAACTCCTGGCCTCAAGCAGTCCTTCCCCCTCGGCCTCCCAGAGTGTTAGGATTACAGGCAGGAGCCACTGTTTCTGGCTCCCAAATATTTTTGATTTGCAGCTGGTCAAATTCGAGCATATGAAACTCTGTGATATGGAGGGCTGACCACATGTGTGTGTGCATGAGAGGGAATTTATTAGGGGAACTGTAACATGATTATGGAGGTTGAGAAGGCTCTCGACAGACCATCTACCAGCTGGAGACTCTGGGATGCTGGTAGCATGGCTCAATCTCAGTCCAGAAGCCTCAGAACCAGGGAAGCTGATGGTGGACTCCTCAGTTTGTGAGGAGGGCTTGAGAAACCAGGGGGCGAGGGGCCATTGGCATAAGTTCAGAAGTCCCAAAGCCAGAGGGCCTGGAGTTCTCATGTCCAAGGGGAGGAGGAGGAAGGTATCTTAGCTCCAGGCAAGAGAGGAAGCCCTTTTCTCTCTTGTTTTGTTCTATCTCTAGGTATCCCTTCATCCAGTCACATTTACACTTAAAATTCACCATCATACCCAATATATCCAAAGTATTATATTAATTTCAAAATGTAATCAGTATGAAAAGTCATTGAGATAGTTTACAGTTTTTTGGTACTCAGCCTGCACAGTCCAGTCTGTATCCAATCTCAGTTTAAGAGGAAGGGAAGCCTTAATGGTGCTTTGGATTTACATTAGATTTCTCTGGGAGATTTGGTTTTTGTAATACCAAGGCTGGTGCCCCACTCCTGATCTGTTAACCAGCATCTTTGCTGGAAGTGAAGGCCACGCATAGAGCAGTAACTTTGTTACAGTTTTCCAGGGGGTTCTAACTGGGCAGATAGCGTTGAGAAGCCTTGCCAAAGAATTTAAAGCCAAAGTCACCAAATAGGGCATCCAGACCCTTCCAAGGGTCCGTGTGCATGGCTAGTTTTAAGAGAATTCTTTTCAAGAACCTCAAGTTTCATTTGTTCTTTTCCCTACAACTGAGAATGTGCCTTCGTCAGAGAATCACACTTATTCCCCTTTCTTACCTCTCTTTTATAATTTGCCCTCTTCTCAGTTTATCAAAGAAAGGTCTAACTCATCCAGAAGCTTACTCTTGGGTATTGTCTTGAAAACCAAAATTTCCAGAATGCTTTTTTCCAAAAAAGAAGAAGACGCAAAGAAAAAAAAAATTGGAAAATTGATGTCAGGGAAGTAGCCTTTAATCAAGTCAAAACAAATCTCCTTCCCTTTGCAAACAGCCATCCCTCTCATTGAAGAGATGCATTTGTAATAAATTTCCTAATAACATTTTCGAAATGCATGTTCTTTTGTGCAGTCATGTGCTAGTAATAATTGTAATTATAAATCAACTGGGCGAAACATTTTAATGCTGATAAGCTATGGTCTCAGGAAATTTAAATAAAAGCTTAGCACTTTGCCTACATATTTTTGTTGCAGAGAAGTAGGTTGATCAATAGAATATTTTTAAGCATAATAATACATTTTAGAGAGAGATTCTGTAGTGGATGTGGAATAGAGAAACAATTTCAAGGGAAAAAGGCAAACCATTTGAAATTTCTGACTGCCGAAGGAGAGCTCTTATTTTTGTATATTTGAAGTGGATGACTGTGGGTGTCAATCTGGAATGATATTTATAGTCCTTCAAATAAATACAAAAGGGTGAGGTAACTTTTTTAAAAAGCCAGTACTTTCAATACTCTAGAAGTTACATTCCTTTCAAGGGTGATGAAAAGATGTAGGTGTCAATTTAATATGTCAAAGTATAGAGAGACTTTCAAAAGTTTTGCAGAATGTCAGCACAAAACCATCTGCCAAGCAGGGTTTGAACCAAGAGTCTTTCATTTTCTATGTAAATGCCCTTTGCCAAAGTGTTTATCCCCCTCAACCCTCAGTTTCTTTATCTGTAGAAAGGGAATAACAATACCTACCACCATTACGGAGGATATATGATACTATTATATAAACTGCTGATATATAATAAGATAGCTGAAAATTGCTATCTTTCATGATCATACTAATAATCGTCAGAACAAGTGGAAGAAATGGTATAGTTTATTTTTAATTTTTAACATTATATACATATTTTCATGGTACATTTGATACATTCATATAATCAAATCAGAGTAATTGGGATATCCATCACCTTAAATATTTCTTTTCTTTCTGCTAGAAGCATTCAAATTATTTGCTTCTAGCTATTTTGAAATACATAATCCATTAATGTTAACTATAGTTACCCTACTGATCTATTGAACAACAGGTTCTAGTTCTTCTATTTAAGAGTATATTTGTACCCATTATTCAACCCTTCTTCATCCCTTCTTTCCTTCTACACTTCCTGGCCTCTGGTAACCACTGATCTACTCTCTCTCTTCATGAGATCCACTTTTTTAGTTCTCACCTATGAGTGAGAACATGTGATATTTGTCTTTCTGTGCTTGTCACTTAACATAATGACTTCCAGTTGTATCCATGTTGCCACAAATGACAGAATTTCATTCTTTTTCATGGCTGAATATTCCATTGTGTATAGAGACCACATTTTCTTTATCCTTTCATCCAGTGGTGGATGCTTAAATTGATTCCATATTTGGGCTATTATAAGTAGTGCTGCAATACATAGAAGAGTGCAGATATCTCTCCAATATATTGATTTTCTTTCTTTTAAATATATAGAAATGGTGCTATTTATAATTGAAAAACTTATGATAAACTCATGCAAACTTGACAAAAACAAGTTCCAAATCCTATAAACTCTGCCCACCCTTACCTTTTGGCATGCTGGCATATACCAGGTATCCAATTAAACAAGTTGAAGGATTAAAAATAACTTATAAATATTAATTCAGCTGAAGACCTGCACACCGTAGACCACTGTAGTCTTTTCTTCACATATTCCTAATCACCAATGTGGTTTGCAAATTTGGCTAATTCTGACTAAAAGCAAATACAACAAATAAACAACAAAAAATACAGCTTTCAGATCAGAGCTGTTATAAATACAGAAGAGGATATTGATCCTTTTATTCCTAAGAGAAGAAGGGAGGGAAATCCTAGAAAGCCCTCTTCTGGCTGAGACTGTGGGTCTCTTCCTAGTGACTGTATTTTCTGTTGACTATGGCTCATGCTCATTTCTTTGCATGTCTTATAATTTGTAAAATTATAACTTTGATATTGGGCCTGAAAGAGCAGGGGAGGTGGAAGGAGAGCAAACACCCTTTACTCTCTTAACCAGCTAATGTGAGGTGCTTATTAATTTGATCCAATCAGGGGCTGAACAGATTTGGGGAAGGTTTGTGACTTTCATCATCTAGCAGAACCTTAGAATTCAAGTACCTAAAACCAAAGTACCTTTCCTTTTTAAAAAATTACGGTAAAATACACCTAAGATAAAATTGACCATCTTAACCATTTTTGAGTGTACAGTTCAGTGGTGGTAAGGATGTTGACATTGTAGGGCAGCCAATCTCCAGAACTCTTTTATGTTGTAAAACTGAAACTCTATTCCATATAGAGGTAAATTAAACAAATTCCTATTTTCCCTTCCTCTCAGTGCCCAGCAACCACCATTCTTCTATCTATCTCTATGAAGTAAATCAAGCAAGGGGGCACCCAGACCTGAACTGCTACTTTCTATCTCTATGAATTTGACTACTATGGGTACCTCATTCAAGTAGAATCATACAGTTTTGGTCTTTCAGTGACTGGTTCATTTTCACTGAGCATACTGTCCTCAAGGTTCATACATGCAGTAGCAAGTGTTAGAATTTTCTTCCTTTTTAAGGCTGAATACATCCATTGTATACATAGACCACATTTTGTCTATCCATTCACCTGCTGATGGACACTTGTGTTGCTTCCACCTTTTTGGTGTTATGAATAATACTGCTATGAACGTGGATGTGCATGCATCTGTCACAGCCCTGCTTTCAATAATTACTTTGACTATATACCCAAAAGTGGAATTGCTAGATCATATGTCAATTCTATTTTTCATTTTTTTGAGGAACTGTAGCTGCACTCTTTCACATTCCCATTCACAATGCACAAGTGTTCCAGTTTATCCACACCCTTGCTGACACTTATTTTCTAGTTTTTGTCTTAACCGTAGCCATCCTAATGAGTGTGAGGTGGCTCCCCTGCTTTTGAGCCTAGCATTCACCTTCTTGGGTAGTCAGACAGTTCTGATATCTTTGATCTCATCAGAAGTGGAGTTCAGTTAGACTCAGTTTACCACAGGCTTCAAACACGTTGAAGCTGAGTTCAGCCTCTCCCTTTAGCAGGGCACAGACCAAATACCATAAGAATGCCAGCCCTTGAACTTGACAGGTTTCACACTTGCTGGGCATAGAATCCGCTAGACCTTGACAATGCTAGACACAATGATGATAAGATCAGAATTCAGCAACATGGGCAGATGGTGATACAGGGGAACCAGGAGACTGTGGAGAGTGGGATGGCAGAACCACGAGTCTGCCAGACTACGAGGTTGTGGGTGTGAGACCTGGAGACCACGAGGCCAGAAGACTGCAGGCTCGGAGCACTAGGAAGACTGATGTTTCCAAACTGCAAGAGACCCCAGTGCAAGAATACGAGATCTCTATGAGTTTCAGCCCCACTAATTTTCTAATTCTCTAATTTTACTTAGCAAAATTCCCACTGAGGTGTCAGAATCTTTGTATTTGTGACTCCTCCAGATTAAAATCCAAAGTGCCATCCCACAGGCTTATCAAGTCTGGCTGCTGACTATTTGTTGGAGCAAAACTGAACTGTCTCCGTCTGGCATGAGCCCTCTTCCACCTGCCTGCCTCTTACCTCAACAATCTAACCCAGGTATGAAAACATCCTTTATCCCTTGCTCACCTAGGAGGAGCTCATTCCTCTGAATTTTTTATTTCTAAATTTCTTTGTTTGTGTCTATATCTCTTTGATGGCTTGAAAGAAAAGTATAGGGTTTTTTGTTTGTTTGTTTCTATTTATCCAATGATTTGTTGTTGATTGGCATTAAAATCTTACTTGTCCTTTTCTGTTTGTTCTTTATTTGGTCTTGCTTGTTTGAAAGTAATAGAAATCCTTTCAAATTGGCTTAGGGAAAAATAAGAATTTGTTATAAGACCACCCAGCCATGTGTGCCAGACTCCAAGGGAAATGGTAGGGGATGCCTCCTGGGGAACAAGATCCAGGAACCAGAAAGCCATCAGGAAGCAGGGAGGGGGCTCATTCTGATCATTCTGGGGTGTCTGATAGTGTGCATTTTTGCTTAATTTTTCTTTTGTTCTTTCCTGTTTTCTCTGCTTCTTTTTACACAAAGAAAAATGGCCTCCCTGCTATGGAACAATATCATTTCCCAGCTTTCGTCCCTACTGTAGACTAACATTTCAATGCCCTATTTCAGATTCCCAGGAGGGAGAAGAATCTGCTTAGCACGGCTTTGATGAGGGGTCCATCCCTAGCCCAATCAGCTATCGCCAGAGAGTCAGGGACTTTACATATAAACATGGCTATGGTGACTCACTCCTGTGCCTAGACAATTCTTCCTTCAGGTCGAGTTGATTGTGCTATCCAGATATCCCAAAAGTGATTTAAAAACAGAGCCCTCTAGCCCACTTAGCTCCGACCTCACACCCACTAAAAACGGCCTTAGTGTAAAGTATCATTTGGATGTTATTGCAGGCAATAATGGTATATGCCTATGAAATGTCTGACATCAATTAGCATACATATTAAATGTCAATCTTATTCGCAAAATCTAATTTAGAACTGGCCTACCGTCTTCTTTTCAAAAACAAATTTGGAGGTGTCTAACCAGCTATCTCCTCCAATAGAAAATTAACAAAATGACTCACTTTATTGAATAATCAGAAAGCATTTCTCATTTATTGCCTAATGGTTACATAATGAAATGCAAGTAGCGGTAGTTTCCTCCTGTGTGCACATGTTGCAGTTTATATTTTTCATTGATTTATTTTTAATTAAAAAATTGAAGCTCTATATTAAACTATTAATATGGATATCTTATTAGGATCCCAGGGGTAGAGAACAGAGTACACATGAATGGCGGAGGATGAACAGGGAGGGAGTGAGTGATGTTCCTTCAGACTCTCAACTTATGTTTTAAGTTTGGGAGGTCCATTTAATAACTTACTAATAAAGAAGTTTTCCTAGATGTGGATTTCACTGTTAGCTGATTCAGTGGCACTGTACGTAGGGATGAGGTATGAGGCTCTGTCTTCTCAATGATATCAACGTAAGTTACTCACCTGTTTATCTTCTCCCAGAACACTTGGACAACATTGCGTCTATGGAGGCAGTAACTAGCTTAATGGTACCCTAATAAACTTCCATGTGAAAGGGAAGAGATTTATGTTTACTCATGTTAGCAGCAAAATAATGTGTCCATTCAGTCAGATCCTTCTGGGGCTGGGAAATTTCCTCCCAGAATCTGGAAGGTCTCATAAATTAATACAAGACTCTAAGTACTGAGGCCACTACAGAATTATTGGTAAAACATGGTGTTTGAATATAATGGAACACAGGCCACCTGCATACCCAGGAAGGGAAGCCCCCATAGTCCTGAAGTTACAAGCCCAGAATGCAATCTACTCGATGACAATTTTCAAGATGAAGAGTTGTAGAACTCAATGATGTACTAAATATATCGAAGATTCAGATTTGATCTATAGTCCACCAAGGCCCTCTGATTACTCACTTATGTCAGCACGGCTCATGAATTACGTGTCTGTGTGTTCCTCATGAATATAAATTCCCAATCTCTCTGGTGTAGTTATATGTAGTTAGATCATTTGTGTGATGACATTTCCCATGAGCTGAGGGGAAAAGGGAGGCACTTCGTAGTGTTTAAAAAACATGAACAGTTTTCTGGCACCCAGAAAACTATCAAGGGCCCAGAAAAACACAACACAATTCCCAACTCCTGCTAGCATGCAATATGTCAACCTAAACCCTAACAATAATTTTATTTCAGATTATATTTTCCTTCTCTGCTTCTCACCTTCTGCATCATTTCTTGTTAAATTCAGGGAAAAAAACGTAGTAGTGTTAATCAAAATGGTTTGTTGGCAGTCTTTATTTGGAGTGCTCTAGCTTTCACGTAGATCATTTGGGCTCAGAATGAATTATTTAGTTTCTCTTTGCCAGTTTTTTTTTTAAGTGGAACTAGTAAGGATCTATATCAGGAATGGCTTGCCAAACAGAACCAACAGGAGGAGATGATAGATAGATAGATAGATAGATAGATAGATAGATAGATAGATAGATATTGATTTATTTCAAGGAATTTGTATTATTATGGGAGCTGTCAGGTTGGAAATCTGAAGGTCAAGCCAGCGGACTGGAAACTTTAGGCAAGAACTAATGTCTTGAGTCTTATGTTTTAAAGATAGAATTTCTTCTTCTTCAGGGAAACCTCAGTTTTGCCCTAAAGATCTTTCAACTGATTAGATGTGGTCCACTCAGATTATCAAAATAATGTCTTTTATTTAAAGTCAACTGATTGGGAGATATTAACCATATCTACAAGTACTTTCATAGGAACACCGAGATCCCATGTTTCTAGTTGCAGCCTAGTTGACACATAAAATTAACATGTAAAACCAACCATCACAAGATCTGTTAGTTATAAGTTGCAAGACAGCTAATGAAACTATCTTCCTAATAATGGCAAGGTATATTGAGGGTTAGTTACATGCAGGCACTATTCTGATACTTTCTGAATGCTATCTTATCCCAAGTTCTCACAGCTAGTTATGACAGAGGGTGGGATTTGAAAGCAACCAGTCTGTCTCTAGGAGTTGTACATTGAACTGCTATGCTACATGGATTCAAACTATTTCAAAAGAAAATTAAATGGATCATGGACTTGGATTGTCAAAGGGAAGCTCTAGTTTTAGGGATGCTCAGATCCACGGCTTAAAGGGTATGATTAGGACTTCATCTGTTTCTCTATTTGCTTTGTCCTCATTCTCAGGAAGGTCAGCTTTCAATGACAGCTCCAGGTTTATAGTCTCTGAGCTCAGTAACCCCAGAGAACTTCCCTCTCTCAATAATTCAAACAGAATTCCTCAGATTAACTCTGAGATGTTTGTTTGGGTCATGCGCTCATCCCTCCACCAGTGGCCAAGATTAAGAGAATGGACTGTGCTCGTGTGTCAGGCATGAGCCCCAGGTCTACCTCTGAGGGGAGCAGTGGTGCTCTCACTCTGCCAGAATCACTTAGGACAAATGTGGGAAAAGCTGATTCCTCAAGGAAAATCGAGGTGTCAACATCAGCAGAGAAAATAGATGCTGAACAGGCAAGCAAAACAAATGTCTTCTATAATTTTTGCCGCTACTGATTAAGAATGTTTTGCTTCTATAGGATAAACTTCAAATCTCTTACTACGGCTCAACAGATCCTTCTCAATTCTGTCTCCAGCCTTATTGCCCACTCTTCTTGTAATTTGTTGCTGTCAACCTGACTTCCTCCCCATTGCTCCTTGTCACACTGTGCTGTTTTGTGTCCCTGCCTTTGCACATGCCACTTTCTGCTTTTTGCATTCCTGGCAACGGAAACACACCATCCTCTTTTTGCAGACACTGACTTGCACTTCATCACTTTTGCATGGATTCACTGATTTGTGCCTTCATTAATTTATTCATGAATATTCCCTGGACTGTGGAAAATGTTGAGGACATGGTCAGAAATCAGGTAGACATGGCCCATTTCCTCACGAAGCTCGTCGTCTTTCAAGACATTGGATCAGGAGTCTATCAAGGCTAGGGTCTGTGTCTGATTCATCTCTGTGTCTCTAGAACATTCAGTGTAGTTCCAAAGAACAGGTAAGACCATACGGAGTCCTGAGTCAGACAGACCAGGATTCCAGTCCAGTTTTGCTGTGAGAACTTGGGTGAGTTGCCGAACCTTTCTACATTTCAATGTCTTCCTCTCTAAAAGGAATTTCAACAAGACACTGTATGTAAAGTGTGCATCATTACGTCTCTCATAACCACTCAACAAAACAGTAGACCGCTATTATTCTGATAAATGCTCAATATATGCTTGGGTGAATACCTGATTAAATCTACCATGTAATTAGGATGATGCCCCTTCTCTTGAGGAGGGAAGGCAACTGCTTCCATACCATTGCCTTCTTTCAAAAGTGAAAGCCCTGAATTTTAACACTAAGATTTTTTAAAAACTTGGAAAGTATAACAACACTTTAATATAAAGATATAAACACATCCTCATAAAACAACTTGTTTACAGGAAGCTGATCGCAGCTTAGGTGAGTGTGGTGGTAAATCTTGCTGTACCTCAGAACTGAGGTTCTTTCCTTGGAATAAGCTTTTCTTCATTAATGAAGTCAGGATTCTTGACTCCTTTTGAGAGTAGGTAGCATAGTTTTATATTTTCTCCCTTGAGCAGTATGATGATTAATGGAATGTATAACTGCCTTCTTGTATTATCAACCTATTTACCCAAGGACTCAGTGCAATTCTTTTAATATTATTTCTCACTAAATGACGCATGCCACCCAACATCTGGAGACTTGGCTTCAAATTTGAGCTGAAGTTTCAAATAAAAGTGGATTTCATTGTCTCTGTTTAGCCTATAGCAGCAAATTCATCATAGGGCTGACACCGCCTCTGGGGAGATTTGGAATGGTGAGGGCTGAGAGACTTTCATTTAAGGCCAGAGGAGTAGTCTGTGAACTGAGTTGAGGAAAGTTAAAAAGAGAAAGTTGCATGTGTCTAAGACGACAAGTGCAGAGATAGACATCACAGCTGTTTTTCATAGCTGAAAAAGTGAAACAATCTAATTTTCCATCAACTGGGGAACTGGTAAGTATACTGCAGTTATTCATGCAATGGATTATGCTTCAGCACATCTACATGAGTTGTACATTTATAACAAGAATGAATCACAACAACATAATGTTGGGAGAAAAAATAAGCTTACCATTTATCTACATTTTTAAAGAACATTGAAAGGGAATGTGCATTTTTACAGCTTTTGAGAATATATTGCCAAACTGTGTATCTGATAATTTTTCAAGTGTCAAACTAAGGGTATAACTTTTACTTTTGTTTGCAAATTCATACAATATGACTACAGCAATTCGATTTTTGTTTCATCCCAGAGTCCTCTCTCATGCAGTAATTCCTTTATGAGTCTGGAAATAGTTTGATATGCAAGCCTCCTGATTTAGTTATTTTAAACCATCCATGATGTCATCAATTATTTTGATATTGTATCTTCTTCTCTGGTACAAATCATGTCTCATATCTTTCAATTAACTTAAATTTAGATCGTAGGCATAGGAAATAGGAATTACTCAATGACTTGATGCTTGTTTGGATTTGAGTCATGCTCATATTTTAAAAGTAATAATTACAGGTTATGATTCAATGGATATTTCCATAGGTTATCAAATATTAGTAAGAGAGGCAAGGAAATGTGTAGTAATGAGATCATCACCAACTATTGCAAACTATTTTCAGTGGTTTTTATTTTTTTCTTTAAATAGCAGATGGCTTAATTCCCTCAACCAGCTGCTGGGAAAAGACATATATTTAAATGATAAGGAACAGAAACTTAAGTTCAGACTTGTAACATAACAACAAGAAGGTCTTAGCAGTGCTTGTTTTTCTTTTTACTAAATTATCAGATGAAAGAAAATAAAACATAATCAGCAAGATTCACATTTGGTAAATTTTAAAAATGAAAGAAAAGAAGAAAAGACAAAAAACAAAGGAGTGAGGAGAGAGGGAGAGAAGAAAGAAAGGAAAGATGGAAGGGAAATAAATAGTATCTCACTTTTTAAGAAAGATATTTTAAATTGATCTCATGTACACCTGCTTCCTGTCTCTGAGCAGCCAAATGCCATTAGGAGAAGTCCTATGGTATGATTGTCTGACTTCAGATTAAGATTTTCCCAAATAAATTAATTAAATTTAAAACAAATGCCACCCCCCCTTTTGACATATTACAGGCATCAGTGATATTGAAAGGAGGCGTGAACCTGACCTTCATCTGCTTCCTGTTTTGTGCCAGGCGCTGTATTCACTGTTTTGTTTGGTTCTCACAACAACCCTATGAACTGGATGCTTGTCTCCATTTTCATCACATGGAAAAACAATTCAGGGTGAGAAAGTATTTCACTGAAGTTCAAATGAAACACGAAAACAGCATTCAAACCAAGTTCCTACTGACTCCAAATCTCCTGCCCTCTCTGCTGTCCTGGGAGGGTTGTCCTGGCACGTGCCAAGGGAGGTTCCCCAGAGAAAGCGAGCAGGTGTCTGCGGCTGAGGCATGGCTGGAGAGTGTGCCGCGAAGGTCAGTAGCAGGAGATGAACTCAGCCGCACTAGCCAAGGTCAGATCACGTAAACCCTTGTGGACAATGGAAGGACTTTGTTCCACTCTGAGTGAGACAGAAAGCCATTGAAAGAGTTTCAGCAGAGAAGTGATAAGTATCTGTCTTAGGTTTTAAATACCTGCTGTTCAGGGAATGGGTTGTAGAAGTTTAAGAACAGAAACAGGAGGGCTATTTAGAAATTTGTTAACAATAGTCCAGCATCCATGATGGTAACTTAGACCAAAACAACAGCAATAGAAATGAAAGCTGTGGATAGATTCTGAATATGTCTTGGAAAAATCTAGTTTTAGTTTTTTAAAACCCCACTATATAAGTTAAAATATAATTTGTCATTATAGATAAGAAAAAGTAAAATATAAGACAACAATAGCATAAAGAATGGAGTGGCAAATGAAATTATATTATTGTAAGTTTCTTACATTTTGCATGAAGTGACACACTATTAATTGCAAGTAGATTATGATAAGGAATACACATTGTTATATTTCTCTTTTTTTTCTTTTTTTAAATTTATTTTTATTTTTTTTATTTTGGCATATTATGGGGGTACAGATTTTATACATTGTTATATTTCGAGAAACCACTAAAAACATATCAATGAAGTAAAGCTCAAAAGAAAATAGAGAAAATAAAATGGAATATTAAAATGAATGAATGGGTAAAAAATACTCAACCCAAAAGAAGAGAGGGAAGAAGAAACGTATAGATGAAACAAGTAGCAACAAATAGCAAAATTGTGGACTTATCACAACCGTATCAATAATTACATTGAATATAAATGTTAAACAGTCTACTTAAAAGGCATTGTCCCACTGGATTAAAAATAACTAAAAGGGAAAACCCAACTATTTGCTTTCTATAAAAATGCACTTTAAATAGATGTTAGAAGACAGAATATATTTAATAAAAGTAACCTTCAAATGATCTAGGATAGGTATTGAACGCTTTTAATACTCAGGGTTCTTTGTGGCAAGCAACAGAAGTCATCACTGATTTGTTTAAGCAGAAAGGAATTTATAAAAAGATACTGGGTAGCTCACAGATACCCTAGGAGAGCCAAAGGAATAGGTTTGGAGATTATTCAGCCACAGATGATGCCCCAAAGTAGTCCTTTGGTCGTGTCAGTGTCATGACTGCTCAGATAACATCAATTGTACTACCAATGCCACAAACTATGGCTCTGGGATGCTGCTGCTAAAATCATTGTCTGTTGCCCTCTGGGAGAATGGAGGGCAACTGCTCTTTGGTGCTACTTGTCTGCCTTCTGTTACTAACACCTTCCTTGTACTACTATTTTGATTCAAAGCCTGGAGTGTGTGTATCTGAATGACAGAGCTTAGAATATATATCTTAGTATGTCTTAGCTTCAACAGACTCTGGGGAAGTATTTGACATTTCCAGTGTTCATAATGAGACGAAAGCTCTGACTCATAAGATAGGGAATATTCCTCCAGCAGAGAAATGGGAGCTAAAAATATATGACAAATTCCACTAGAGATTGAAGCTTTGAGTCAGATGCTCTACTATCATACTTAAACAACGTGTGTGGTCTTGGTAGGATGAGTTAGTTCTTTATGGTTTTATAAGCATCCGTTTTCTATAAAATGGCAAATTTCACATTGAATATGTTACGAGGCAAATGAGATGACAATTGTCAAGCAATTATTACAGAACCTTGCAAAGAATATGTAATTACATGTTACTGTTATCATAATTGCTGTTATCGAAGAGGAAGTGATATCAGCAGGAAAGGGAGGGCTGGTGTGTGAGGATAATTATTAATTTGGCTTTGAAATCATCGAGTGTAAGTACTTGGAAAATACAAAGGTCAAAATATACCACAAGAAGATGGTGGCTGTTCTTGCCAGGATCTCCAGAAGTTCTGGGCTAGAGATATTGAGTAAATTCTCTACTTTGTAGTATTAGATAAATAAATGCCAGAAGCTTCTGTGGAATTAAACCATTCATAGTTTCCTTTTGTGTAAAAGGACCACCACAACAACTAAAGAGCTCCTTTACTTCCTGATTAAGATTTAAATCAAATCCTAAACAGGGAATGAAGATATTACATATTTTATGTCCTGGACTCTCTAGTAATGATTAATATTTTTTCATGCCTCGGAGACAAAGTAGAGACCATTGTTTTATAGGCATGTGCAGAGATGGAACAAAGCACCTAAAGCTATGATAGATCTGCTGTGTAGGTTTATGGTCAGGTTCCACTAAGTTTTCCTAGAGATTGGTTACTTGGTTATACTTTAGATTTATTTAGGATTATTTACTCAGATATTTTGTGGTTATTTTTCTCATAGACATAATCCTACATTGAATGGTAATTGAGTTTTTGTACAAATAAGTCACTTTAACATAACATTTCTTCACGTGTGATGTTGTAGTTTTGGAAATAGTCTGCATTTAGGAAGTATTTTTAAGGTAGATGGGTATTTTTAAAATACTTCCTAAGTTAAACTCTCTACAAGATTGTAACTATAAGCTGCTTCATAGAAATTTATTTCATGCCAAAAATTCTGCTGATGGTGTTGATTTCCAACACAGAAGACAGAATAATGAACTTGGATGGATAGAGGCTGTCTCCTCGAACTTGAGCTACTGGAAGCTGCTGGCATCATGATCTTTTTATTTTTTTATTTTTATTTTTTTTTTTGAGACAGAGTCTCACTTTGTTGCCCAGGCTAGAGTGAGTGCTGTGGCTTCAGCCTAGCTCACAGCAACCTCAAACTCCTGGGCTCAAGCGATCCTGCTGCCTCAGCCTCCCAAGTAGCTGGGACTACAGGCATGCACCACCATGCCCGGCTAATTTTTTCTATATATATCAGTTGGCCAATTAATTTCTTTCTATTTATGTTACAGACGGGGTCTCGCTCTTGCTCAGGCTGGTTTCGAACTCCTGACCTTGAGCAATCTGCCCGCCTCGGCCTCCCAGAGTGCTAGGATTTCAGGCGTGAGCCACCACGCCTGGCCGGCATCATGATCTTTTTAAAGAATGGCTTCAGAAATTATTACAGAAAGCCTTTTGCGAGACCATCTTGGCTACCAGCCTTTTACCAGACAAGCCTTAGTTACATTATTCCTCCCAGGACAACTGCAACAACCTCTAATGGGTGTCTTTTCAGTCTGTCTTCTCCCCACTGTGGTTGATCCCCTCCCCTTGCAGACAAAGGGAAAACCTACAGCCTAAATCTGACCATGTCACTCACGGTTTACACCCAATCAGTAACCACATTCTACATGGTGGCATCTCTTGTAGTGTGGGAGATACACAAAATCTCTTTAGGTGGACACAGCATTAGCTATTATCAGTTCACATGATGAGAAAATTACTCCCTTTGTAGTGTTCTTGTGATATTATCAGATGGATTGAAAAATCTTAGTTTTGTGCTAATATGATGTTAAACCTTGCTATCAATGCCTTACTTTCCCCCCTTTTTGACTAAGCACGAGTAGTACTCGTGTTTAGAGTCATTATCAAACACTAGTTTATAGCCAGAATTTAATAACATTACTTTTGTTTTATATATATGTATCTATTTACTTTGATTTATGGCAGATTATGCCAGTTTTCCATTTGGAGAATGATGTAAAGTTTTCTTTTCAAACCTATGTATGTATAATAGGTGATAATTTACAAAGACATATCAAGTAAGCAATATTGCAGAGACTTTAGAGATATGGCAAAAAGTTATAAAGGAGGTAAACTGCGGAATGTAACAATGAGTGAACACAGCAAGAAGTTGCAAAGATAGTCTTCATGTGACTGACATGTAGGAAAAGCTGAGCTAATCATGGTAATATCCAGGCACTACTTTATATTCAGTCTTTGGCTGTATCCCTAATGTCATTGTGGTAGAACTACTCGCTACTTTCTGCCTGGGTAACATAACCCCATTTTTTCCCCTCTACCAACTCGACATTCCCTTTAGAGGAAACCGAGTGAATCTTGGTTGTTTCAAATCAATTGTGTGGTCTCACCGCTTCTCTTTCTAGATGACTGGTTTAGGCAGTAGCATAAAGGAACACAAGCGTTCTATACAAAGGAACACAAGCTTTCATCCATTTGGGTGATTTTTTCGTCAATTTAGGGAAGTCCCCATATTTCCCCCTGGATAGAGCTATGAAAGGAAGAAATGCCCGAAACTGCAGCAGCCACACTGAGACCTAGAGAGCAATGCAGAGAGATGGTAAGAAACAGAGTCCAATGAAAGTTTTGGATTTGCAGATCCAACTGGTTAGTCACACAACTGCCCTGCCTCCAGACTTCTTGTTCAATGAAATCATAGGCTCCTTACTGTGTAATCGTCTTATTTAGTTAGATTTGCTTTTACTTGCAGCCGAATGCATCTCACACCATTCACTAATCTCCTGCCTCTTCTTGCCTCATGGCTTCTGCTCCGGAAGATCTTCCTTTCGTTCCTCCAGCTCTTTGGGATACTTTTGGCTTCTGAGCATTTTCTCACGTGGCTGTGATGGTGTCTTCCTTCCTTTCATTGCACATGGCTTGATCCTTAAAAACATAACACAGAAGTCACTTTGGAAGCCTTTCATGACACGGGTTCGGGTACCCTCACTCGAGCACTTAGTACTACTACCTTGCCTCCCATACTGGCTGTGGTTTTCTGATGCTGCATCTGTTTTTCTCACTATATGCTCTCCTTGAGGGCAGGAAGGATGTGCTATTTAACTTGGCATCTCAAGATTCTCATCACACTCTTGGGCAGTGCAGATTCTTTGAAATATTTATCCAAACTGTTTCTCCCATGGAGCAGTAGTGGGTAGTCATTAAAAGCAAGACACTTAGGACCTGCATTCCAAACCTGATTCTATTGCACAAAGTACCACGAGTAGCAGTTTTCTCACCTGGAAAACTGACACAGCAATAGTATTTACCTCCTACGTATTTAAATGATTTAAACAATGCATGTAAATTGGCTAGTTCATAATAAATTTTTTCATCATTCATAATTCAGTAGCTTTCCCCATATGTTTAGGTATGTGCCCAGAGACATGATAAACAATTCTATACTTAAAAAAAAATCTTCTATTGGTCTCTGTATCTGGCTCTTGGGGAAAGAGTGAGAATCCCACAGCCTGTTGATATTGTATTTTAGAACTTCGAGTTCAGCTCAGTACATGCCTATTATATTTGAGAAATATGCCTCAGCTGATATTTAGGCCACAAATGCACATTTGTATTTAAAATAAAAAACAAACATTCATGATGGCGGCTGCATAATTTAACCTTTTCTTCATTTGATATGAAGTCTAAATTAAGAGGACAACATCAACACGAAGAAAAAACTTTGACCTTTTATGATCCTTTGATATCTTGACATTCTTCATTCTTCCTGGAAACTTTTGCTAATTTTAAGTGACTCCCTTTAGTACATGTTCAAGTGTGTTTGTGATGCATAGTTTGAAGAAGCAAAAAGAAGAAAGAAAAGAATGGAGAGGGAGGGTAGAGAGGAGAAAGAAGGAAGGAAGGAAGAAAAGGAGGAAAGAGAAAACCTAAATCTTCATCAATAAGTGAAAGGATGTTTGGATGAGTTGTAAGATGTCCTTATATGGAGAATTATGCAACTAATTAAAAGAATGATCTAGATCTCTATAGATTCACCTTAATGTACATCCATGGCATAGTAAATAAGAAATGCAAGTTGGAGAATAGTATGTAAAGGATGTGCACACATACTATATTTGCTCTTAATTGTATGAGCTAAAAAAAGTGTATAGAAAGAGACATCAAACTATGGTAATTTGACTACTTTAAGGAGGAAGGAGATAGAAATGTTTAATGTTTTAACCTATATCTATACTATTTTAATTGTTGCAATAAACATGTATTTATTTATTTTTTTTTAAGAGAGAGGGTCTTGCTTTGTTGCCCAGGCTGGACTGCAATGTCACGATCATAGCTCACTGCAGCCTTGAACTCTTGCACTCAAGCGATTCACCCGCCTCAGCCTCCTAAGTAGCCAGGACTACAGACACAAATCACTGTGCCAGGCTGATTTTTTATTTTTTGTAGAGATGAGATCTTTCTGTGTTGCCCAGGCTGGTCTTGAACTCCTGGGCTCAAGTAGTCCTCTCGCCTTGGCCTCTCAAAGTGCTAGGATTACAGGTATGAGCCACTATGACCAGCCAAAAATATTTTTATTCAGGAATGATTTACCATAAAATCTAGTCATTGAAGTGTATAATTCAATAATTTTTAGTAAATTTACCAAGTTTTGTAACCATCACCATAATCTAGTTCTAGGACATTTTAGCATCTCAATAAAAAAGCCCCATACCTCATCACAATTAATGCCAGGTCTAAGCAATAGCTAATCTATTTTCTGCCTCTACAAATTTTCCTTTTGTGGACATTTCATATAAATGGAGTCATATAATATGTGGTCTTTTGTGTCTGGCTCCCATCACTTAGCTTAATGTTTTTTGGGTTCATCCATGTTGTAGCTTGCATCAGTATTACATTATTTTTTAGAACGAGTATTCCATTGTATGGACATAGCACATTTTGATTATCTGTTCACCACGTAATGGAAATTTGGGTAGGGTTGCTAGATTAAATATAGAATGCCCAATTTTAATTTGTTTAACTAGACCCAAATAAATTTGGGACATATATTAAATATGATTCCTTGTTATCTAAAATTTAAGTGTAACTAAGTATCTTGTATTTTCATTTACTAAATTTGGAAAGTTTACATTTGGAGTTTCTACTTTTTGACTACTATGAATAATGATACTGTGAGCATCTGTGTGCAAGTGTTTGTATAGGTGAACATGCGTTTTTGTAAATTGAAAAAAAAACTTAAAAAAATTAAATCTCTTTTTTTGAGTGGATGCGAATAAGATCAAAAGTTTAAAAGTTGGTAAAATACGAGTTTTTACAACATTTTCTTCTAAAATTCTTATGGTTTCATGCCCTAGGTTTAAGTCTGTTATTCACCACAAGATGATTTTGGTGAGAGGTGGAGGTGAGGATCTTGTTTCTGTCTTCTACATGTGGCTATCCAGTTTTCCTAGCACCATTTATTGAATAGGGATTCTTTTCCCCAGTGTATGTTTTTGTCTGCTTTGTCAAAGATCAGATGGCTACATGAGGATGATTTTATATCTGAATTCTTGGTCCTGCTTTATTGGTCTATGTCTCTGTTCTTGTGCCAGTCCATGCTGTTTTAGTTACTATAGCCTTATAATATAGCTTGAAGTCTAGTAAATTGATGCCTCCCAATTTGATCTTTTTGCTTAAGGTTGCTTTAGCTATATGGGTGATCTCTGGTTCCATATGAAGTGTAGAATTATTATTTTTTTCTAGATCTGTGAAAAACGATGTTGGTATTTTATTAGGAATTGCATTGAATTTGTAGATCACTTGGGTAGTATAGATATTTTAACAATGTTGATTCTGCTGACCCATGAGCATGGTATGGTTTTCCATCTGTTTATATCCTTTGCTATTTCCTTCCTCAGTGTTTCATAGTTCACCCTGTAGATGTCTTTCATGTCCTTAGTTAAATATATTCCTAGGTATAATATTTTATTTTCTTTGTTACTATCAGGAAAGGCATTGAGTCTTTGATTTGGTTCTCAGTTTGACTGTTGGTGTATAGGAATGCTACTGATTTATGTACATTGATTTAGTAACCTGAGACTTTGCTTAACTTATTTATCAATTCCAGTAGTTTCTTAGAAGAATCTTTGGGGTTTTCTAGATATAAGATCATATCGTCAGCAAAGAGTGATAGTTTGAATTCTTCTGCCCCCATTTGGATGCCTTTGATTTCCATCTCTTATCTAATTGCTCTGGCTAGGACTTCCAGCACTATGTTGAATAGAAGTGGTGATAGAGGGCAACATTGTCTGGTTCTAGTTCTAAGTGGAATGCTTACAATTTTTCCCTGTACAGAATGGGAAAAACATATTTGCATGCTATATATATAATAAAGGGCCGATAACTAGAATCTATGTAGAACTTAGGAAAATCAGCAAGAAAAAAAATCAAACAACCCCATTAAATAGTGGGCAAAGGACATGAACAGAAACTTTTCAAAAGAAGATAGACTAATGGCCAACAAATGTGAAAAAATGCTCAACATCTCTAATCATCAAAGAAATGCAAACCAAAACCATAATGAGATATTACTCAACTTCAGTGAGAACAGCTTTTATCAAAAAGTCCCAAAACAAAAGTTGGCATGGATGTGGAGAGATAGAAAGACTCTTATACTTCTGGTGGAACTGCAAACTAGTATAACCTCTATGGAAAGTAGTATGGAGACATCTCAAAGAATTAAAAGTAGAACTACCATTTGATCTAACAGTCCCACTATTGGGTACCTACCCAAAGGGAAAAAAGACATTCTATAAAAAAGACATCTATACTCAAATGTTTATAGCAGCACAATTCACAATGGCAAAGATGTGGAAACAACCCAAGTGCTTATCATTATATGAGTGGACTAACAAAATGTGGAATATGTATACCAGGGAGTACTATTCAGCCACAAAAAAGATGAACTACCTATTGTAATATCTTGGATGGAGCTAGAGCCCATTCTTCTAAGTGAAGTATCACCAGAATAGAAAAACAAACATCTTGTGTACTCACCATTAAATTGGTACTAATTGATTAACACTAATATGCACAGATGGGCAATAATATTCATAGGGTATTGGGAGCGGGGGAGGAGAGGAAAATCCTACCTAACCGATGTGGCGCATGCTGTCTGGGAGATGGGCATGCTTATCGGATGGTGCAAAGGCAATTTATGAAACCAAAGTGTTTGCACCCCCATAATACTCTGAAATTTAAAAAAAAAATTAAAAAATGAAAGAAAAAGAAATTTTAAAAAAGTCAGTAGAATAGCTTTAGATATTTTTAATGAATCTGTTACAGAGAAAATCACATAAATATTGGCCTCTGCTTTAATTATATGCCAACATTTCCTACTATGGCAACTATTTGCCGCCACGCACTGTTTTATTACTTGCTGCATCGCCTATGGTTATTTAAGAGGATCATAAAACTTGGACACCAGACATGCTTGACATCTAAATAATCTAACTCCAGCTCATTAAAAGCTGAGATCAATAGCTTGGTGAATACGTTAACACAGATTTCTTGCCATTTAGTTCAGGAATGTTTTAGATTTCAGGAGAGGATGCAGATTCCTCTCTTGCTGTTCGTATTATTAAATAAAGCTAAGTAGAGCCAGCACTCCCTTACCCCACGCTTTTGCCCGGGACTGGAACACTATTGCCGTGGCAGTTGCATGGCTTAACTTTCATTTCATCAAGGTCTCATCAGAAAGGCCTTCCATAACCACCCTGAAACAAAGAGCTTCCCTGACTCAGCCTACCCAGAACCTGTCCCCTGCCCCGTTTTTCTTCTTTCTGCATTGGCAGGACTGACAGATTTAGCAAATGCAATACAAGATGCCCAGTTAACTATGAATTTCAAATAAAGAACAATTTTTTTTAAGTAAAAAACATATCTCATGTAATGTGTGGAATATACTTATACTAAAAAAAATTTGTTTATGTGACATTCAGTTTAATTGGGTGCCCTTAGTTTTATCTGGCATCCCTAGTTATAGCACTTAGAACAACCAGACATTATATTAGATAACTATCTGCACCTTTATTTTATTGATGGGCCCATCCTAAGAAAGCATGGCTGTATTCATTTTGTCGGGCTGCTGTAACCAATTACTGTAAGCATAGTGGTTTAAGAAAATAGAAATGTAGTCTCTCACCGTCTGGAGGTCAGAAGTCTGAAATCAAGGTGTCTGCAGAGCTGTGTTCTGTCCAAACACTCGAGGAGAATCTTCCCTGCCCTGCTCAGCTCCTGGCAGCTGCTGGCATTCTTGGCTTCTGGCCACACGACTCCAGGCCCTGTGTCTTTAGTTCACGTGGCCTTCTTCCCCGTCTCTGTGTGTCTTTTATTTCTCTGTCTCTTATAAAGATACCTGCCACTGTATTTAGGGCCCACTCTAGCCCAGGAAGCTCTCATCTTAAGACCTTTAACTAGATTATATCTGCAAAGATCCTTTATCCAAATAAAGTCACATTTACAGGTTTGGGGTGGGCGAATTGCTACAGAGATGGGGGTACTTGTTCAGCCCACTACAGTGGTTCATTGGAGTTTGACAAATAAATGTTGCGAGAATGAGTGGGAAAGTCAGTGGGGGTAGGCATTTTGGGGTTCAGTTACATTCCACAAACATCCATCGAGAACCTATTGTATACTGAGGTCAAGGGCTACTGGGGGTACATTTCTCTTTTGAGGTTCCTGAGGGACACCAGGTGCAAATGTCCAAAAGAGAACAAGTTTAAAGGTATATTGTAGGCACCTACAACATACAGGTGACGCTCAAGGCATCTCAGCCTCTACATGAGGAGTCTGCGGAATGTTCTAGAAGTAGGGCTGAAGATGGCATTCTAGCAAGCAGTAACCACACGGGTACACAGAGGAAGAGAGACAAGGAACACGCACATTCCTGGCTTCAACACTAGGAGACCGTGGCCTTGGTAGATACAGACAGGAACATCTCTACAGCCGGGAGTTTGACCACGTGAGCCAAGAGAGTGGCGTGTCAAGAAGTTTTATCTCCTGGTTTGGAAAAATCATTCTGACATTTGTGGAGGGCTGAGGAGCCTGTAATCAAATTCTCCTGCTTCCTCTCACAAACTGGAAAAACCAAATGGAATTTTCAGGAGCCCAATTACCACAGGAAGGCTGGGGCTGGTATCACTGCAAAGTGTCACCAACAGGGCCGTAGCACAAGGGAGAAACACAGTGCAAAATGTTATCGGAAAGGCATTGCCTTTATTCTTGACAAGCATTCCCAAACGAATCACCCTGAAAGGATATACTCACGTTTTCAGGGCCGTCCTCAGGGGCGTGTGGCCTGGGCCATGCTACAAGGCTCCGCTCTCTCAGAATGGCCTCACGCTTGGTTTAATGTTCTATTGTCACTGTTTTCAAATTCTTGATACATTTTTAACAAAGGGCTCCATGATTTTATTTTGCACTGGGCCCTACGAATTCTGTAGTGAGTCCTGCTTATTTCAACAACGTTGAGCTTGACCAAAATTATTTCGGTATTAATATTCCATTTAGGGAATTTCCTTTGGGTAACGGGATGCGCTTTGTCAAATTGCTAATATCGAAACTTACAGATGTTGGAGTTTGTGGGACTTGACTTCAAACCCCAGCATTGCTGCTTACTGGCTGCCTCTCTTCTCTCATCCTAAGTTTCCTCATCTGAGAAATGTGACTGATGACATCTATCTCGTGGGGTGGTTGTGAAGATTGAAAGTTCGCATGTAAACATGCAAAGGCCCTGGCCCTGTGTCCGACGTCATAGGGGTTCATACATGGGTGTCACCGTCAGATTCACAACCTGCCAGGCCAGGCCAGCCAGAGAAAACCTTCAGCAATGTGAACATCCAGGCTTTAGTGAAGCAAGTATTCATTGCGTGCCTACTGTGCCCCAGTTGAATAAGCAGAGAGTATCTGACCTTCTAGACCTTTCCTTCTAGTGGTAGGGGTGAGACAATAAGACAAGTATGCAAATATGTAACAACAGAATTTCAGGCAATAATAAAAGAGAGGAAAATAAAATGGCTTAAAGGGACAGAGTGGACCTGGGGCAGGGCTGGGGGTGCTCCCCTTTAGATATGGGGTTAAGGAAGACCTCTTTAAGGAGATGACTTTGAAGCAGAGACCTCATGGTGTGATGGAAAGAGCCAGCAGATAGTTTCTTCCAGGCTTAGGGAACTGGAGTAAGGGTGTCCACATGGAAGTGAGTTTGAGCATCTCTTATTCGTAATCTTAGGATAACTGCAGCAAAACATGCTCATGGGTGTAATAGGTTGATTTAATAAATGTCATCTTTGGTCCCTTACTATGCACCAAAAATTGTGCTTAGTAGGACATACACAAAGAAGGAGCCCATGATGGTCATGTTCCGAGGAGCTGGCGATATAATGGAGGAGAGAAATGTATATAAATAATTCCAGAGAACAATGCAGGAGTGATCTGAGAAGTATGAAATTAAGTATTAATGTCAAACTTTCAAATATGAGTGTTGATTTTACGGGGTGACAAGGTCACTTTTCAATATTTTCCTAGGTGACATTGATACCTTTTTCGAGGGTTTGAGGTAAACACACTGGATGGAGAAAAACCCTTTGAAAATCCTGTCCTCTCAACAACATTATGCATAATTTAGGAGTGGGTAGAAGGAGACAAGAGTTCAATTTATTCCAAAAATGTAAATGCAAATTTGTATAACTTAGAAATCAGTGGAAGTTACTCTGTTTCTTAAAGATAAGATTGGCTGTAACCACATGTCCACTCTGTGTTCTGGGGGAAGTTGCTATGCAGTAATTCTGTGAAAGACTTGTCTTATGTTGCACATTCACATTTGTACTTGACTCCTTTCCACTAATGCCACCAGCAGGACCTGGGTTTTTCTCAGTACCTACGTCAGCGTTCTTCAAAGAAATAGAACCAATGGGATCTATTTCTACCCCAACCAGTTTTCAGAAAGTTGTATTCCAGGTCCTGGTGTTAGTTTTTTATGTATCTATTTATCTCGCCTATCTACTTACCTATCTAACATCTACCTCTATCTTTGTGTATTTATACATCTATACATCTATAATTTGATACTCATCATTTATAATAAAATAGCATTGTTTTTGTGAAATACAGAAAAGCATAAAGAAACTTTTAAAACCACAGTATTTAAGTTACTAATTTTTATAACGTTACATAATTAGAAAATACAAATATATGAATATGTCTACATTTATTCACACAATGATTTCTCTTATTTATTTTTTATGTTTGGTGATCTCATGGCTGTAGGTTTTTTTATTTATTAAAAAAACTATGGACCATCCCAAATATTCAATTTTATATTTTCTTCCTTTTGATGAGACAGGGTTGATAAACAAACAAAATGAAAATGCCATTGTTGGTTGAACCACAAAGATATAAATTTCAACTCCCATAAGATTCTGGAATTGGAACTCTATTTCAGAGATTATTTGCTCCAAAAAACCTCTTCTGAAGATGCTCTATATAAAATTCTCTGGATAGCAGATGCAAAACATTTACTGTTCCAAGAAATAGACAGGCTGTTTATTGAAAAAATAAGATTATTTATTATTTATTTATTATTATCCCACTAACTAATAAGATTAACAGTTATCTTCTCAGAAAATTAAGCAGAATGACTTTGCATTACCACACAGAACCTTGCTCTTTGTGGGACTGAGACTCATTTTCAAGTAAAAAATAATACAACTATCATTCTCTTGCCCATATATTTTCTTTTCATTTAAAGTAGCAGTTGCCAAGCACTATATTTATTTGTATTTATATTTATGTTTCCTGCTGTAGTCTAGTTATCTTGTCCGATAGACTCTGTGTAAGGGGAAGTTAAATTATTACAACTCAGATCTCTCATCTCATCCTGAAACTTATTAGCATAGTAAGATCAATGTGTAGCAAAAATATCTTTGACAAGTTTTGTATTGACTTTATTATTACATTGTATAGTACAAGTTTCTAGATAACATTTATTCTAATTTGGGATAATAGTATTTAATTGTTAGGTGTAGTGAGATATTTAACAGCTATATTCACCTGGATTTAATGGAGAGAGATCGTATCTGTAGATGGAAAAACTCTATATTGTAAGGATGTTAATTCTCCTCCAAATTAATCTATCAATTGACATTTTAGTTGGAATCACATTGAACAAGATTTTTCAGTAAACCCAAAACATGTGCTGTGAAATTCATTTGGAAGAATAAAAAAAAAGATCCAAAACAATTTTGACAAAGAAGAACGAGGAGGGGAGAATTTCCATTACCTGATATTAATACTTGTTACATGGTACAGTAAATTAAATGATTAAATCTAATAGCTTAATGGTTAAACTTCTCGAAACAGTTCTTGTATCCAATTTATGTCTTGGGTGCTGTAAGGAATGAAAGGAAATATATTAGGATTTGAGAACATGGAGAGAGGCAGTGGATGCTGACGTTACCTTTTCTCTTACACGTGACGGTAGTTTCTAGATGGGTAAGTCTAACCTGCACTTGGCACACTGAAGAGTAATGTTGATACCAACTGGATTTGCTGTGAGTTGGGAGGGGTAAGGAAAGAGCCTCTATTTGGTCCCTTAGTTATGATTTTTGATTTTGAACAAGATGTCCTTGGGCAAATTTTTAGGCTAGTGCTCCCTTTATCCATATCAATAGAAAATGAGCCTTATTTAGCATCCCAAGGTTTTTCCTGCCCCATAAGAGGGAGCCCCAGCCCAGAAGCACACCAGGAGCTAGAGCACCTAGCCGAGAGCTTTTTTCTTCTCTGGGGTCAGCAGCAGCCCTAACAGGTCTTAGCATTTGAATTTGGCTGACAATTCTGATGATGTGCTGAGCAGAATGCAACCCAGCTTTTTCCTGTACGGTTTTATTGGCTCTGCAAGTTTTAAAACTCATAAAAAATGTTTTGTCAGTAAAAGAAGCTGCCACCCAGGGAATAGTTAATTGTATGATAAGGCATCATTTCCCATGGTCTAATAACTATAACCTGTTATAACTATTACACATTATAATATCAATAAAGACTTGGTCATTTATTATCTGGTTTTCAAATCTTCTCTTCTCAGTAAAGATGTTAGAAAAGGTCAGAGCAGCTGTCAGATCCCAAGGATGAAGAACAGGATGGTGTGTGGGAAAATGGCAGTTCTTGCAGCGTGTTAAGGACTATAAACTTTTTAAATTGAATTGTAAAAGTTTATAACTAATAAAGAAACTCTTTTAGGTGATTTTAATGTTATTTTGTCATTTGAAATATCCCACAGATGGAGACAGATGGTAAGGCCATGAAATGGGTGAGTAGTCCGCGTCGTAAAACGCAAACACATTTTCTCCGTGTTAGAGATGTAGTCGTGATAACGTTATGTATAGGGCATTATCTAGTATCTACTAAGATCAGTTACTTTTTCTTACATGACAATTATAAATAGAAGAGGGCTAAGGCTTCTGTTTGCAGAAAAAGGGCTGAGAACAGTCAACAGATCTCATTTTGGTGAAAGAAATGTTTCCCATTTTCTCCTTCAAATAACCTTGTCCGGTTCCTTTCTTGTAATGGGTAGGGCATAGTTCACCTTAGATAGGAATGGAAATTCATTGTTAGCAAAGAGCAATTTTGTAAGAGGATTGATTTCTAGAGAGATAAATACATTAGACTGCAAATCCTTAGGGGACAGATTCTTGGTCTTTCATTTCAGAGTCTTACTCTCATTCACTCAACAAACAGTGAATAATACATACCATGTGCCAGGAATGTTCTATGACCAAAACAGAAAAAGAAATGCATTTTCTTATGAAATTTACAATGAAATAAGATAAGTCAGGCAAAAAACCAATAAGATATATAAGTAAATTAGTATATTAATGTTAGTCAAGTCATATGTTCAAAAGTGAAAAATGCAATAGGAAAAACTAAAGTAGGTTAACAGCAATCAAGAATGCTGAGGGGAAGAATGAGATCCCCTAGAAATCATCCCTATTATTTTAATGTGTATTCTACTAATCTTTCTTCTCTTCCCTTCCCTTCTAAATGATGCATAAATATACATATGTTTTAAACAAACAGTGGTCTTGATGAATACACAACTTTGTTATTCTCTTTTATTCAATAAGTGACATATCATGAAAATTGCTCATATCAATGACTATTTTTCTAAAATATAAATAAATTAACCCAGTATTAAGGAGATATCCTTTTTGAGAAGGGGATATCTGGGCAATGACTTGAGGAAGGCGAACAACAGACATGCATATCTGGGAGAAGAGAATTCCAAGGAGAAGAAAGGGCTAGTGCAAAGACATGGAGGCAGCCATTCCTGGCATGTTTCAGGAGGAGCAAGGAGGCCAGTGTGTCTGTAGAGGCCTGAGCAAGCAAGGAGGAGGAAGAGGAGGCGGAGAAGAGATTAGAAAGGAAATGGGTACATGGTGCTGGATCAGTTAGGGCACTGAAAGCCATTGCCAGGGTCTTGGGTTTTTATCATGAATGCAACGCTGTGTCTTAGAGCATTTTAAGTAGACAAGTGACCTGACTTAGTATTTAAAAGCACCTTCTGGAAGCTGGTTGAAATTATATCATTAGCAGGGAAGGACAGATGCAGAAAGACCAGTTAGGAGACAATCCTGGAGAGATGGGAGTGCTCAGACCAGAGTTGGGCATTGGGGATGGTGAGAAAGGGTCAGACTCTAGATTTGTTTGACTGTAGAGGCAGCAAGATTTCCTGTAGATTATGTGTGGATTGTGACAGAAAGATAGGAGTTGGAGTCAGGGATGGCTCCAGGATTTTTGGCCAACTGAAGGGATGAAGCTGCCATTTCCTGACATGGAAGACTATGGGAGGAAGTGATTTGGTTTCCATTTTGGACAAATTGAATTTGAGGTGTCTGTTAGTCATCCAAGTGGAGATGCCAAGTAGGCAGTTGAATTTTTGGCTGAGTCTAGAATTTGAAGGAGAAGCCTGGACCAGAGCTATGAATTTGAGAGTTATTAATAAATATGACATTTAAAGCTAACTATCATATGATATATGGTATTTAAAGCTAAGAAACTGGATGAGATCACTAAAGGCATGAGTGTAGATAGAAAAAAGAAGAGGTCGCCGGATTGACTGTGACTAGCTTTGACTAGTTCAATACGAGTTGGTCGAGTTGGTGAACGAGATGAATGAGTCATGACAGCAATTAGTGCACGCCTCCACAAAGCGATAACTTAGACAATAAGCACTAAATCATGGGAACAACAACATGGGATTATTTCTAAATTGAAAGGTGACTTCTTCAAGGTGCACGATGGAAGTGGGACCTGACAAAGAAGAGCAAAGTGAAAGGGGAAAGTGATTATTACTGTGCCCTGCGTGTTTCCTCGTTCATTCATTCATTTCAACAGATCATGTTTAAATGCCTATTATGTGTCAGGCACTAACCTTTTATGATGAACATTTCGCATTTTTGCCATCCAAACATCAGTTCTTTATTTCTAAGCCCCTCAATTTCCTTTCGAGCATCATTCCTCCCAGTGGTGTGCAATACTGAAACCCAAAGCCAGTGAGTGCCACGTTGGCACCCTCAGGAGACCAGGCACATGTCCTAAGCTTGGCCAACTGGACTCTTTCTGCCAGAGTTCTGGCTTTCCTGCAAGAAAAGAAGAAATGGCTACTGAATGTGGTCCAAAAGAAATAAAATTCATGTCACAAATGTGAACCACACATAATTTTAAATTTTCTAATAGCTACTCAAAAATGATAGACAGGTTTCACTAGTTTTCATCATTTATTTTGTTTAACCCAATGTATTCAAAATATTACCATTTCAACATGTTATTTTAAAAATGATTTAGTGTGTGTATCTATTTTGTACTTTTCAGACTAGCCACAATTCAATGCTCAATCACCATGTGTGGCTAATCGTTACTGTCTTGGGGAATGTAGGGTTCAGTAGCAGCTTCCTTGAACAAACAGTACCCTTGACAAGGTCATTCTAGTTATTCCTCCTTTCTGCCCCTTCTGAGCTCCCTCAGTTCTTGCAAAATCTTATTCAAGTTGTCCATTGTCCTGAGAGGACTGAGTGAGATTCTAATAGCTTGTAGTATATTTTCTCTTGAATAGATTGACCAGAGTAATTTTCTGTTGCTTGCAATCATAGAAACCTAACTTCAATCCTCGTTTTCTAATGGAAGAGAGATGTGCTTTGGATCAAGACCTTTCCCTAGTTCTAACCCCAAGGTTGGAGTCAAAAAGTAGACTTAGCCTTCTTCAAACAAAATAATGTGGATCTGCTTGTGTTTAGATGAAAAAACAATCTCCAAAATATAGCTTTAAATGAAAGCACAAAAGTTCATATACATCATACTATATGTATATGGTATGATTCTATTTGTATATTTTTTCCGAAAACACACATTTATGTAATATTTATGGGCACATATATACAATTTTTAAATAGAAAGAAACAAATTTGCTGAAAACAGGGACTGTTAGGGAACATGAATAGGCAATGGGCAAAAGGGGTGTTATGGGCTGAATTGTGTCCCCCCCAGTTCATATGTTAAGGTCCTCACCCCCAATACCACAGAACGTGACTTTGTTTCGAGACAGGTTTTTAACTTAGGCTATTAAGTTGAAATGAGGTCATTAGGGTGGGTTCTAATCCAATATGACTGGTGTCTTTATAAAAGAAGAAATTTAAGGCAGTGCTTAAAGGCATAAAAATTGAAAGCTCAGGCCTTCAATCCTAGCATTTTGGGAGGCCAAAGTGGGAGGATTGTTTGAGACCAGGGGTTTGAGGCCACCCTGAGCAAGAGTGAGATCCCGTCTCTACAAACAATAGAAAAACTAGCTGGGTGTAGTGGGACCACCTGTAGTCCCAGCGACTCAGAAGGCTGAGGCAAGAGGATTGCTTGAGCCCAAGACTTTGAGGTTGCAGTGAGCTATGATGATGCCACGGCCCTCTAGCCAGGTAACAGAGTGAGACGCTGTCTCTTAAAAAAAAAAAAAAAGAGGAAATTTAGAAACAGATATAAACAGAGGGAAGACAATGTAAAAAGACAGAGAGAAGATGGTCATCTGTAAGCCAAGAGGCACCTGGAACACATCCTTCCCTCCTGGCCCTCAGAACAAACCAACTCTGCTGACACCTGGATTTCAGGCACCTGGTCTCCAGAATCCTGAGCAAATCTAGTTCTGTTGTGTAAGCCCCCCAGGCTGTGATACTCTATATGGCAGCCGTAGCAAACTAATGCAAGGGGTTAGTTCACAAGAGAGGTAGATTTTTACCTGTTATTTAAAGGGTTTCTGTTCTAATATTTTTACAATGTGTATTCTATTTAAAATCAAGAAATTAAAATACTAAAAAATAGAACTCAAAGTCCTCCCTTACCTTCATTTGTTCCTTAGCTCCTTTCCATCTTTCTACTCATCCTCTCCCTGGAATTTAGTCCCACACAAAGCAGTAGAAATAATATTTCCATTCACTGAGGACATAGTGAGTACTCAGTAAATGGAAACTACCATGATTTGGCAGCTAACATATTTACACGAGTCTGACTCATTTCTGAATACTACGTAACACATTTGAGATAGGTTAATGATTACTTCTTTGTTTAATCTGTCTAGGTCTAACTACTTGGTTCATACAAAAGAGTATAAAGTTGTGATCAAAAACTGTAATAAATCATATGACCTACAATTTCCTAAAATGTTTCTAGAGCACACCCTTGCCATCAGATGTAACCAAATGGGTCATCATAAAAAAGTTTTGTGTTTATACGGTATTGGGAAAATCCTGAGAGATCAAACTACTGTCTTGATTGCAGGACTTTTCAGGGCCTTTAAGAAACAAGCATGCACTGTGACTTTCCAGAGGCAAATAGAGCAGGCAGAGCTTTCTAACTTACTTGACCCAATAAACACATTGTCACGGGGGTAGGGTATTCAGAAAACACGGTGAAGAAGTGATGACATCGCTGTTTTTTTACCATCTACTTGCCAAGTGGCACAAGAACTGATCACAGCAGACAATCAAACTTACCCAGAGCAGCCATTGTGAATTTAATCTAATTGCTCTTGAAAGCTGGATTTTTTTTTCCTGAATTGAGTTGCAGCCTATGAGGAAGAAACAAATTGCCTCCCCACTGCTCACACTTCTGCTCCATCTGTAAATGTTAGGAAATACCATAAAAAGAAATCTGAATTCCTGCGGCAATAAATATGCAAATATGCAGTTTCTCCAGATATGGCCAGGGCATCATTTTCCCCCTTTCACCACCCCAGAGTCCCTGAACAGGTTTGAATCTGTTGACAAAGCTTTTTAAAGCCATCTAGCTGACTTTTTCTTTGTATGCTAGCAATCTGTTAACCATATTCCCAGGGAATAGGGATGGAGAGCTGCTTCTCTCTCTCCCTCTCTTTCTGTCTGGTTTTTTTCTCTCCCTCCCCTACCCACTCCCTCCCTCCTTGGCTCTCTCTTTCTCTCTATTCCTTGTTTTCTATTTCTTATTCCTTGGCAGTCTTGCCACTGGATGTGCAAATTAAAACTCATTTAATCATCTACATGCCAAGCACAAGGACTCAGTCAATCACATTGTATGCCATTGGCTAGGTAATTACTTGAAATTTGCTATCCGCAGTTTAATCCTTTGTTCTCAGCCTACTAGTGACGTCAAAGGAACTTTGCCTGTGGAAGAATGAGGTCCTATTCTTGGTGTATAAAATGTTCTAGTTTGCTCCACACTTCTGTGCTTGAGTGAATCTCAGAAAAAAAAAATTATGTATATCCATCAACATTTGAAGTGCAGTGATGTTTTCAACCAAATTTGGAGATTGGGCAGGAACAAAAAAATCTTGTTGGAATATAGTCAGACTGGTTGTTCAAAGCTTGCATTTCAGATCAAAGAGGACCACTTTCTGAGAGTTGCATGATGCCTCCTCAATCAAGACTTCCTTTAGCCTCTTGTGTACTCATAAAAAAATGGTAACATGCATGTTTGCAGGATGCTAATAGTGCTGCGTACTGAAGTGAGATATAGTTGTGTCTTT